>NC_041382.1:631961765-632028785 GCF_002162155.2 Triticum dicoccoides | reverse complement strand
AGCAGCCCCCCACCTTGTGTTGCCACGAAGGGAATCCTAAGCTGTGAATGCATGCCCCCCAACCGAGGTTCACCTAGAAAAGTGCGAAGTACGTAGCAGCCCCCCCACACACTTTTAGTCGGCGGGTCAGAGAGGCATATCTCACCAAGATGGATCATAAAGCGGACCAAGAATAATCCACCTTGGTCGTACAACCTCTGTCTTGTTGTTGGTCAAAGTGAAGGTCGTCCATGCACCCCGGAGATGGGCTAGGTCGCCAATAATTATGCAAGTAGCTAGTCCCCGAAGACAACCACTGCATGCGTGTGGCCCAAACATATGTATGGAGAGGTGTGTTTTTCAGTAACAATGGAACAACTTTGATGTGGCACCGTGATTTCAAACTAGAAATCCCCACACTGAGTGAGGGTTAGGTTGACGATGCATATGTATGTTACACCACACTTCAAGCCAACAACGGGGATTCATGCATGCATGCGTGCATAGTATATGCGCTCAAATTTAATTAGGTTTGAATCTCACCATGACCTATACTACGGTAACACGAACCAAATGAAGAATCCGCCATGGTAACCTATCTTGTTGTAAGTCAAGGTGACCATGGATGTCCACGCGGGCCCACAAATATATAGGCTTGTCACCGATAACCACGTGAGGGACTGTACCATTCGAAGGCAACCACTACATGCATATGTATGGACGTTATGCGTACATGCATGTTTAAATACCATTTCACAACATTGACGTGGCACGTGCATCAAAAATCATACACTACCTCCCCACAAAGAGCAAGATCGGTTCATGACATGTCATTGTACTAGCCACTTTGACTCGATGGGAGGGATTCATGCATACACATGCATGTGTGTGTGCTCAAACTGTATCATGCATGTCATCCTAGAGCATGACCTACATATTACCATATTACAAGCAAAAAAATTATCCCCTCCTAAGTCAAATTAACCTCTCTTATTGTCAAGCAAAAAGTAGTGATGGACCAAGCGGGCCCACAGATGGAAAGCATCGATGTCGCTGATAACCGCTTAAGTGGGTGCGAGAGGACAACCACCACCGCTTTGCATGTGGGCCAAACATATATATGTTGAATACCCAAAATGCACAACTTTGATGTGCCACATACCTCAAAAACCGTAATCCATGCACCCACACAGAGCGAGGTCCGTGAAGCGTACTACATATGATGGTCCCCTTCCCCCCTCTTCACGGCATACTATATGCTCCTGCCGTAATATGTACAACCCAAAAGAATCCTCATCGATGGTGAAATTAATTAACCTCTCCCAATGTAGGTCAAAGTGATGCATGCATGCATCGACGATGGCCTCATGGGCCCACAGATGGAAGCGTCACACATGAGTGTCCTAGCTA
Source organism: Triticum dicoccoides (assembly GCF_002162155.2). Taxonomy (NCBI): domain Eukaryota; kingdom Viridiplantae; phylum Streptophyta; class Magnoliopsida; order Poales; family Poaceae; genus Triticum; species Triticum dicoccoides. The sequence goes on along the minus strand of NC_041382.1, from coordinate 632,027,396 downwards.
GGAGAACCACCGCGTGCATGCATGTGGCCCAAAGAGGTGTTGTGTGATGTTTGAATAGCCAATTTCACAAATTTGATGTGGCACGTGCCTCGGAAACAGAAAAGTCTCGACACTGAGCGAGGTGTACTTGTTCACGGACGCGTACACATAGTATATATGCTAGTCCCCTCCCACCTCTTCGACGTGTACTATATACCACCATAACACAATCAAAAAGATTCTACCTTGCGGATCAAATTAACCTCACCACCGGCTATTCGTCAAAGTGATGGACGACGACCTCGAGGGCACACAGAAAGTGTCACATGCGAGTATCTAGTGTCATGTAGGACAACCATCGACTACATGTGGCCAAAAACATGTATGTATGAAAGGGTCGTGTAATGTTTTAAATGAAGAATTCACGACTCTGATGTGGCACCGGCTTGCCTAAGAAAACAGCCAACCCACACGATGGCTCACAACTCGTAGTGTACTACGAGCCACCCGCCACCCCAGATGCACACACCCACACACACACCGCGAATCCACCGCAACTACGATGCATGTTAAATTAATTATCCTGCGGTGAACATATGTTACCAAAGGAGAGACGTTTTAATTTCGAAAAAATCACAGAGATCATTAAGATGTTTTAGTACATTAATTGATTGATTTTCTACAGGTATAATGTGCAAAATCAAATTTGAGCTACATGCACACGTGACAGTGCACCTAAATGGATTGCAAAAACACATGTGTCTCACTGGGTGCATGTTTACTCCTTGTGCAACAAATTTCAAACATTGAGAATCTTGAATTTTAAATTCCAGTACATCCAAAACTTATTTGAAGTTCATGAAACTTATCATGTTGTCATATGGACACCAATACAAAGTGGCATTGTACATTGTTTTGTCAAATTTGAGACCAGTTTTGATGTAATATTTATCTAATTACAAACGGGAGATTATTAATAAGTGGAACCAATATCCCTAACGGATTATTTATTCGAATCATGAGCGTTAGACCAACAATGGATATGTGCCATGCTTCGATTAAGCAATAAAGCGGCAAAATTAATCATCCAAATAGAAAACAATATACGTGCCGCCGCGTGACCCGTGTGCCGTGCGAGCAGGCGTCAGTTGATGGGACACACGCGAGCAGTCCACCGCGCAGATAGACCGGGAGGCATGCGTGCAGGTGTGTGAATTGACGGAGGCGTGCTCGCTGCGAGTGTCATCGGTAGGCAAGTGAGTAGTTGTGTTAAAATTTGGTAGGCATGCCAGCAGTCCGGTGCGCAGGCTCAACGGGAGGCGAGCCATCGGTTTGAGCCCGCCTCTCTCCCACTACTCCATATTAATGGTGCGCCCGAGCGGCTGCACCCTCCATCCTTGCCACACACACAACCTCTCTCTCCGCTTGCATCCTCGATGTCACTCTTAGTCCTCAAAGCCGTCAGTGTATGAGGATGCCGCCGAAGCGCCCCATCGGAGGGAGTGCAATGCCGGGGCTGCTAGAGCACCGGAGCATGGCGTGGAGATGGAAACAGAGGTTGTCGTCACCGCCGGCGAGTTATCGCTGCACCTTGACGTCATCGAAGGCGTCGAGCTTCCACAACCATAGGCGGAGTTCCACACAGACTCTGGTGACGACCGCAGCAACGACTCCGATGACGACGGACAGCTGGTTAGTCATCTATACCCATTTATGTGTCAAATAGATCATAGGGTTTCTCTGGTTACTCCTGCCTCCCCCTTTTTGGAAATGAAATCCTATGGTTATGTCCTCCCAATCCGTGAAATCTATGTAAGTTTTGTTAGATCCGTGTAGTGTATTGATTGTTTGAATGGTACAAGTGATAAGTGATTAGTTGTTTCATCTAGGCAAATGATTTCTGCTAGTAATCCGACAAGGGTGAGTGTTCGTGCTAATAATTCCTAGCCAAGACTTGACAATTGATTTTGAATATCCTACATATGTTTGTGCCATTATTTTCTTCAAGATTGGTCTGTACATAGACGATTATGCTTAAAAATCATACTATAATCTCTGGATATGTATAAATAAATAGCCATAAATTCCTAATCCTAATTCACGGCATGTATTCATTGATTTGTTGCCAAATTTGTTTTACTATTTGTATAGGTGGTGTCTGACGATGTGGACAGCGATGATGAAGATGGCCAGAGGAGGTACAAGAGGCAAATCCTGAGGAAGCTTTATGCGGGAATGCATAACAGGCATATCAGGACCTGGAACGGCGGCTATCAATGCCCATTTTGCAACCACAAGCTTCATGACACATATCTAAGTCTTCTGGTGCATGCAAGAGGACGGGCCATTGGCTCCTTCAAGCAGAAGTATTATTGCAGGGTGGCGCACAAAACGTACGCCAAGTACCTACAGAAGCTTCAGGATCGTGCCGGCATGTGAGATGAGATGTGGGACCGAACTATGTACGCTTCAGTATGCTTAATGATAGTTGAACTATATATGTACTTATGGTTGAACTATAATTGTGTACGTGTACGCTTATTATCTATGTCTGAGTATGTTTAACCTATGTTTACTTATGTCTAACCATGGGATATGGATGCAATTAGTTCAGTTGGTAGAATCTACCTCCGTCTTGGTTTATTGGTCCCCTTTATAATTTGCGTTAAATTTTGACCAAAGGTTTAACTGACGAAATGTTAGTGCAGGTCAGCAAAAAATATATCATTGGATGGGTATTTGAGCATAGTGTTCAATGATATAATTTTTGGTGACATGCATAAACATTTCTTAGTTAAATATTTGGTCAAAATTTGGTAAAAATTACAAAGGGGACCAATAAACCAAGACAGAGGTAATACGTCAATCACACACGGTTCCCAAAATTGGAACCGTGTGCAATGACTTTCATTTTTCCTTTTGCGTCAATCACACATGGTTGGCTCTGGCAATCCGTCTCCTCCAAAGTTCTTTGTCGGATAGAAAACCCTCACCATCCCCACGTCACAAAAACCCTCACCCCGCCCGCCACCCCTCCAGTCCCCATTCACACCTGCACAAGCTCGTTTGTGTCTATTCATGGCACCGCTATCGCGGTGGTAAACACTTAGCTCGACGCCTGCCACCGCCGCCAGGCTGCCGGCAAAGCCCACCGCATTTCGCCACTTCCGCTTGCCGCCGCCAATCGCCATCGACTTTCTCAATGCTACTTGCGGTCGACCCAGATCCGCTCGGTTGGGGAATCTGCCGTGTTGAGGGTACTTTCTCATGGACAAAAAGGTAACTAATTTAATGAGATATTATCTCATCTCTTATCCCAGTTCATCTACCTCCTTTAATCACCCAGCCGAAATCACTGTGAATTCATTTTTATTCGAGCTGATTTGAGGGTTTTCTTCCGTTCATAGAGTGTACACTCTACGGACACATCAGGACCTTGCAGCCTCCACCAGACATTCCATCTCACTGTACCAGATGACTTGAGTATGCGCGTGGTATGTTCAATCTCACCCTAAATCGGCTGCATGGCCTACTTTCCTGAACATATTCTAAATATGACTACATTTGGATAAAAGGTGCCACATGCACCATATACGTCAAAGGGATTTTTATCCTCTTCTTTGTATATTAGGAAAATTAATGATGTATTGTTCTTTCGATTACTCTCATATTTCCATGACAACATGTTTACCCTATCTGTTTAATTATAAATTTTTGTCCTTCGATTTTGACTGCTGTACAGTTCTTTCAATTTGGGCCATATTTGCATGTTACCATATTTTCTTTAACAATCCTACCATTTTCTGCAGCGCGTCCCTTTCTATGCAACAAATTCTGTAGTGCACAATCTTTCCCTTTACATAAATCAAGACTGCAGGGATTTCATATTGCACACAAACCATGGATTTACAATCGTTGCTACTGTAAGACTTGATGAACGCGGTGACTCCTATTTGGGCACTGGCTTTTGGAAAGAAATTTCTAAGTTTTATGAACTGAAAGCTGGCACTATAATTGCACTGCACATAAAAGGGCCTGGTCATGAGATATATGGTAACTTCCGCGACGATATCATTCGTCCAGACTTTGTTCGAAGTAAGTTTTCTTTTCAACTATTTGCATGTTGACTTACCCAGCAATATCAAATGAATTGTGTAGTATTAAAGCAACCAACTTTTATTCCCTTTTCTTACTACATTCCTACCTAATAACTTCTAGTTACCAATACACTTTTCTATTGCCCTGTTTTAACCAAATATTCCCTGTACTCCCATTTCTATCAGAAAGCGCCGCTAACAAGGAGACTCCGGAGGTGGAGAATGGGGCTGCAAACAAGCGGAGGCAGGGCAAGCTAGAACCGCAAGCGACTCCAGCAGGCCTAGACTTCATTAGCAGCCTCCCCGATGATGTGTTGACAGTCATCATCTCCCTCCTCCTAATGAAATATGGGGCGCGGACAATCGTCCTTTCTCGGCGGTGGCGCCCCTTATGGAACTCCAGCCCTCTCGACCTCATAGACAGCCATGAGCTCTGCCATGGCTATCGCAAAAGCTTGGATGCATTCTCCAAGATCCTCGGCAGTCACCTTGGCCCAACTAGAGCCCTTAGAATGGGCAAGTTCCCTTCCAACGGCAAGGACCGAGCCAAGCTTGACGACTGGTTCCAATCCCCTGCCCTAGATCAGCTCGAGGAGCTCAATTTTGATGATGGGCATATGCGGTCGATGAGAATGTCCGCCCTTTGCCTCGTGCCTACGCTATGCGTCGCCAAGTTAAGAACTGCCATCCTCCCCTTAATGACGCACCCGCTCTTATTCTACTACGACTGAAGTACCTCGAGTTTGTCGTCGTCTACCTCTCAAATGGTGACATGGAGCGCGTGCTCCGTGGCTGTACTACACTCGAGTACCTTCATCTTCAAGCGATCAATGGGTTGAGTACCTTCCACACCACCTCCATGACTCTCCAGACTATTTATCTGTGTTGCTAGTGCGGCAGGAAGACATCACGAGATGTGTACCATGGTATGGTCATTGAGGACACACCAGCACTTGAGAGATTACTTGTAGTTGATCAAGAAGGTCCAACAAGAATCAATGTCATTTCTGCGCCGAAATTTACAGTGGTGGGCTACTCGTCTGACAAAGACTTCAAACTTGTTATCGGATCCAAACCCATTCAGGTACAACAGCCGCCTTCTACCTCTCCTTATAAAAATTAACTTGTTTCTAATCTTGAAGATGTTTGTTCGTCTGTCATTCAGAAAATGATTTCGACAAGCTTGACCCTGAAACTGCGCACAGTGAAGGTCTTGGTAGTAGAATCTATCGTCCCCAACCTGGAGCAAGTTGTCAGTTTCCTCAGATGCTTTCCGTGCCTGGAGAATCTATATATCGAGGTGATGTTCTATTCCTGTTAAATGTTAACCATAAGGGAGTTCAATTTGTGACACCTTCTTCCAAGTTTACAATGGCAATGTACTATGATTTCTGAAGGATTCTTTTGGAGGATTTCAGTACATACATGTCCCCCCCATATTGGTTGCTTGATCCATATGGTTACAATCAATAAGCATTTCTCCTTTGGATTCATCTGTACTAGTTTTCTTAGGGAACTTTTCATCCACTCCAACCTCTTGTGAAGAAGGCTACATTTTTCTAGAATGTAATCAAATGCCCATGTTAATCATGTCAAATCAAAGATGGCATGTTCGTGCATTTTACAAATCCTGCAGACCAAATAGGCATGTAGTAATGTTCAAAAACTGCATGTAGGCACTAACACATTTTGTTCTTTTGCAAATAAGATTAGGCCAAGTGGTGGATAATGTGATACAATATAACAATCACGTCGAATGCCTAGATCTGCATCTCCCAAAAATTACTTTGAACTCCTACAGAGGGACCTTACCGGAGATTATATTCGCTAGGTTCTTTGTTCTCGGAGCAAGGGTGCAGAAGGAAATGAGGTTTGCCCTACATTTACTTAGCAAAAAATGAATGGTTTGTTGATCTGCACCGGCGCCTGCTGTAGAATGGAATAGGCTCCAAACATGCTGAATTTCATTTTGGAACTTCAGATGATAGAGTAATCGAAAGTCATTGTGTCAACCCCATGCATGACTTCTCAGTGGCTGACCCCTTTGCAAAATTGTGAGGTTTTGAAACCAGACTTAGAAGTGGTAATATTAGTTTGAACTCTCTGATATCCATGTTCAGTGGATCAGCGTGTGCGTTTGCAGCTGATGAGGTGAATTTCATTTCCAATATCAGTTTGAACCTGGTAATCGTCGAATTTGAGCCATATAACTCTGGAATTTGAACCATCTAATATTTCGACCTTTTGTGGTACAGTCATTGAAATAGCATGATATGAGACTCGTATATTGGTAGCACTATTTTGACCTTAATATGCAATGGTCTTAGATTTTATTAACCATTCTCGAATCTGTTTACCTTGTCAATCTCACAGCACACGATCTGTATAGCTAACTCGACTGCGATCTTCGACATTATTGCACACAGTTGGTTTCTTCCACCATGTGCCCTGTAGAGCGCATAATTAATTATTGCACTCGAGTGTCTATCATCACCCTTCTGTGTAACTTTGACCTCATCACCCACGGGTAAACTTATGACCGAAATCATTCCACACACTTCATTTTTACAAAGCTTTTTGCCAATAAACGCCCACGATTCGTCCCTCTTCTAGCCGGCGCATGGCCATACTAGCCGGGTGGGAAGCTTGTGCGGTAAATTGCACGGTAGCGTGGGAACAGGCTCACCGATGATACATTTGGTGACTCTTTGAGCCCACGTGTGCGGTGCAGTGTTGTCAAGCATGCACTGGAATCCCCCGCTATGAACGTCGTGACAAGATGTGATGATTACAGGCCGGCCGGCCCCCATTTATTACAGCGGTCATTTAACCCTTGTGTCTCTTCAACCTTTCGATCGCACCCCACCATTGCAAGAAGCACACCCACAACAAGAAATTCTTAAAGGGTATCCTGCACGGCTCTAATGGCGCTCCAAGCAGCTACCGACGATGAGCAGCAGTTCACCATGCGTGCCATGGTCGACACCCACAGAAGGTTCATGGACCTCTCGGTGGTGTACACCAACGACCCGGTCTAGGTGGAGCAGTCCATCCATATCATGGAGCTGTTGCTTGCCGAGGAGAAGTACAAGGTGGTCGGGTTAGACCTCGAGTTCACCCGGGTCTCGTCACAAGGTCTCCATCGCCAAGATGTGCATGCGCCACCACGTCCTCGTCTACCACTACTGCCTGGCCACAAGGCCTTGTGAGCGTTTCGCTAGGTTTGTCAACAGCCCCCACTACATGTACGCTACGGTGGACATCACCAACGATGTAAAGGCGCTCGAGAATTCGGGCATCGCCTGCCAGAATCTTGTTGACATCCAGGGCTAATACAAGATCTGGGGCGGCAAGGAGCATGAGAAGGACTCACCGATTCACCTCGCTGAGGCCATCATCGACCCCTACTACAGAGACATGAAGGATTCGTGCAACAAGGACAAGTGTTCCTGGCACTCGGTCTGGATGGAGAAACTCGACAAAGCTCACGTCGGGTACGCGGCCAAGGAGGCATACACGAGCTACGACATGTACACGCGGTTTGTTGACATGAGGAAGTGCCTCCTTCCCCAAAATGGCCATGGATCCAGCCGGAAGCAGAGCAATGGCAAGCGTCGTCGCAACAATAAGTAGATGATTAGATCCTTGTTTCTCCTACTTTAGTATGCATGTAATTGCTTACTTTGGTGTGTAGAAATGTTATGTGTGTAGTCACTTGTGTAATTGTATGCTTAATTTGGTTATGCAATGCTGTCTTTTTAAGTATATATGTTGTGCGAACGAATAAAATCACATCGCACATGGACTAAACAATGGAACTCGTTGGTGATTTTTTCATAAATCACTCACAATTGTATACCGGCGATCGTTTGCTCACGCGGCTTGTTAGTAGTAATCATCTGTGTTGTTATCGGTCTTCGCACATGTTTCCGATTACAGACCTGTTTGCCGCGTATCACACACATCTTGTAAAGTTGAACTATTTATGTTCTCTTGTCTCAATGCAAATAGTTCATCCGAGTGAACCGCATGCCGTATATCGCACACACCTTGATCTGGTTGACCGTTTCTTTTGTCTTGCCTAATCACAAATAGTTCATCCAAGTGAACTGTATGATGTATATCGCACACGCCTTCATCTGGCTGCCCATTTCTTTTGTCCCTCCTCATCGCAAACAGTTAATTGAACTGAATCGTATGCCATGCATCACACACGCAACTAAAATCTGAACCGTGTTTGATGCATCCTCCATCGCAAATGTTTTGCACCTTTTTTGAAGGTTATTTTACACCACTATTTGTGATTATTGCATCGCACACAATTTCGTCAAAGGGTCTCTGATCGTAGTGTCGCATTAGCAACATCCTGAATTAGTGATGGATTGATCATTACGAGAAAGCCGAGCATAAAATTCTGAATAATTATTTCTCTTGAGAGCTCATGATTGGGGCATGAATATAACATTGACTTAAGCCTCCCTGAGGGAGTCCTGGATTAGGGGGTGTCCGGATGGCCGGACTATACCTTCGGCCGGACTCCTGGACTATGAAGATACAAGATTGAAGACTTCGTCCCGTGTCCGGAAGGGACTTTCCTTGGCATGGAAGGCAAGCTTGGCGATACGGATATGTAGATCTCCTACCATTGTAACCGACTCTGTGTAACCCTAGCCCTCTCCGGTGTCTATATAAACCAGAGAGTTTTAGTCCGTAGGACGAACAACAATCATACCATAGGCTAGCTTCTAGGGTTTAGCCTCTCTGATCTCGTGGTAGATCTACTCTTGTACTACCCATATCATCAATATTAATCAAGCAGGACATAGGGTTTTACCTCCATCAAGAGGGCACAAACCTGGGTAAAACATCGTGTCCCCTGCCTCCTATTACCATCCGGCCTAGACGCGCAGTTCGGGACCCCCTACCCGAGATCCGCCAGTTTTGACACTGACATTGGTGCTTTCATTGAGAGTTCCTTTGTGTCGTCACTTTTAGGCCCGATGGCTTCTCCGATCATCAACATCGATGCAATCCAGGGTGAGACTTTTCTCCCCGGACATTTCTTCGTATTCGGCGGCTTTGCACTGCGGGACAATTTGCTTGGTCATCTGGAGCAGATCGAAAGCTACGCCCCTGGCCATCAGGTCAGATTTGGAAGTTTGAACTACACGACCGACATCCGCGGAGACTTGATCTTCGATGGATTCGAGCCACAGCCGAGCGCGCCATGCTGTCACGATGGGCATGATTTAGCTCTGCCGCCGAACAGTGCCCTGGAGGCCGCACCTGTGTCTGCTCCGACCCCTAGCTCGGAGCCGATCACACCAACCGAGGATGGGTGGTTAGACACCGCCTTGGGGGCTGCAATCTCTATGGCGATCGAGCCGAACACCAGCCCTATTCTTTGTGAAGCCCGTGACTCCAAGGAGCCGGACTCCTCTCCAGACTCCGAGCCCTCCGCGCCCCGACCGATCGAACCCGGTTGGGTGCCGATCATGGAGTTCACCGCCGCGGACATCTTTCAGCACTCGCCCTTCGGCGATATTCTGAATTCACTAAAGTCTCTCTCTTTGTCAGGAGAGCCCTGGCCGGACTATGGTCAGCAAGGTTGGGATGCGGATGATGAAGAAATTCAAAGCCCACCCACCACCCACTTCATAGCCACTGTCGATGATTTAACCGACATGCTCGACTTCGACTCCGAAGACATCGACGGTATGGACGCTGATGCAGGAGACGATCAAGAACCAGCGCCTATAGGGCACTGGAAAGCCACCTCGTCGTATGATATATACATGGTGGACATCCCAAAAGAAGGCAATGGCGATGGAACAGCAGAGGATGACCCCTCCAAGAAGCAGCCTAAGCGCCGGCGTCAGCGGCGCCGCTCTAAATCCCGCCAAAACAAAAACGGTGATTCCGGCACGGGAGACAATAACACCCCAGACAGTGCTGAAGACAACCACCTCCAGCAAGATTCAGCACAGGAGGATAGAGAAACCAGCCCTCATGAGAGAGCAGCAGACAGAGAGGTCGAGGACGATAATTATATGCCTCCCTCCGAAGACGAGGCAAGCCTCGACGATGATGAATTTGTCGTGCCAGAGGATCCTGTCGAACAAGAGCGTTTCAAACGCAGGCTTATGGCCACGGCGAGAAGCCTCAGGAAAAAACAGCAACAGCTTAGAGCTGATCAAGATTTGCTAGCCAATAGATGGACTGAAGTCCTTGCGGCCGAAGAGTATGAACTCGAACGCCCCTCCAAGAGCTACCCAAAGCGCAGGTTGCTACCCAAATTAGAGGAGGAAGCACCTAAACCTACATCACCAGCGCATGATGCGGCCGACCGGCCACCCCGTGGCCGCGACAGAGAGGCCTCTCGGCCCTCCACTCAAGCCACACCCCAATGTCGCTCAAAAAATACCAAGGCATGGGAAAATGCGCCAGACCTGCGAGACATATTGGAGGACAAGGCAAGGCAAACAAGGTCGATCTACGGATCGCGTGGGCGCCCCACGGCACGAGATGGTACTCGTCACGCCGGATACAGTAAATCCGGCCGGGCCGAACATAGTAGACAAAGCTCGTTTGAGCTGCGTCGTGATATAGCCCAATACAGAGGCACCGCACACCCACTATGCTTCATAGATGAAGTAATGGATCATCAAATCCCCGAGGGTTTCAAACCCGTGAACATCGGATCATACGATGGCACAACAGATCCTGCGATATGGATCGAGGACTATCTCCTTCATATCGACATGGCCCGCGGTGATGACCTACACGCCATCAAATACCTCCCACTCAAGCTTAAAGGACCAGCTCGGCATTGGCTTAACAGCTTGCCAGCAGAATCAATTGCTTGTTGGGAGGACCTGGAAGCTGCATTCCTCGACAATTTCTAGGGCACTTATGTGCGACCACCAGACGCCGATGACCTAAGCCACATAATTCAGCAGCCAGAGGAATCGGCTAGACAATTCTGGACACGGTTCATAACCAAGAAAAATCAAATCGTCGACTGTCCAGATGCAGAGGCCCTAGCAGCCTTCAAGCATAACATCCGTGACAAGTGGCTTGCATGGCACCTAGGACAGGAAAAGTCGAAATCCATGGCAGCCCTCACGACACTTATGACCCGCTTTTGCGCAGGAGAAGACAGCTGGCTAGCTCGCAGTGGTAACATGACCAAGAGCCCTGGTAATTCGGATACCAAGGACAGCAGTGGTAGGTCGCATCGCTACAAGCAAAAGCACCACATTAATGGCGACAATGTTGAGGATACGACACTTAATGCCGGATTCAAAGGCTCTAAACCCAGTCAGCGAAAAAAACCATTCAAAAGAAATACTCCGGGCCCGTCCAGTTTGGACCGAATACTCGACCGCTCATGCCAGATACATGGCACCCCCGAAAAACCAGCCAATCACACCAACAGGGATTGTTGGGTGTTCAAGCAGGTAGGCAAGTTAAATGCCGAAAGCAGAGACAAGGGGCTGCATAGCGATGACGAGGAGGAGCCCTGGCCGCCGAACAACAGTGGATAGAAAGGTTTTCCCCGACAAGTGTGGATGGTGAACATGATCTACGCAACCCACATCCCCAAGAGGGAGCGGAAGCGTGTGCTAAGGGACGTATACGTGATGGAGCCACTCGCCCCAAAGTTCAACCCATGGTCTTCCTGCCCGATCACTTTTGATCGAAGGGACCACCCCACTAGCATCCATCATGGCGGATTCGCCGCATTGGTTCTAGACCCAATTATTGACGGATTTCACTTCACTAGAGTCCTTATGGACAGTGGTAGCAGCCTGAACCTGCTTTATTAGGATACAGTGCGGAAAATGGGCATTGATCCCTCGAGGATTAAACCCATCAGAACGACCTTTAAAGGCGGCATACCAGGTGTAGAAGCCAACTATACAGGCTCAGTTACACTTGAAGTGGTCTTAGGATCTCCGGATAATTTCTGAAGCAAGGAGTTAATCTTCGACATAGTCCCGTTCCGTTGTGGCTATCACGCACTACTCGGGCGAACTGCATTTGCCAAGTTCAATGCGGTGTCGCACTACGCATACCTCAAGCTCAAGATGTCAGGCCCTCGAGGCATCATCACGGTCAATGGAAACACCGAACGCTCTCTCTAAACGGAGGAGCATACGGCGGCTGTCACAGCGGAAGTACAAAGCAGCCTCTCAAGGTAATTCTCTAGTCGGGCCATTAAACATCTGGACACCGTCAAGCGCGCCTGGAGTAACCTACACCAAGACCGCCCGGCACGTTCAGAGTAAGCATAGCAATGCGGCCCCAACCCCAGCCCTCGCGAACTTGTGAAACCAGTGCTACGCGTACATAACTACTCTCTGGAAATACCATGGGCACAGGGGGAGGGGCACCATCACGGCACGCCCGAAATGCGGCTTAAACCGCACTAGGGGCTGATGATTTCTTAATTTTCTCTTATTTTCAGGACTCCATTCTTCGAAAGGCTTGTCCGGCAGTACAATTGCCGCACAAACGATACAACCAGGGACGCAGAAAGCTACGCTGCACTATGGAACTCTAAGGTGGTCTCTATAACGAGCAGTATACCTGTTTCGCATAACATTCCACAGCTCGCCCCTGGAAAGGACATATTTGATAGTCCCATCTGTTGCTTATTGCACTATTTGTATCGTTCTGCTTTGATCGCAACTTTTTTAAATAAACAATGCATAGCTTTCGTCTATTATTGCATTACCTTTTTTACGAATATATGTTCATTAATGACATGTTGTACCCATACACTTTGGTACGGCCAATACGCCAGGGGCTTAAGTACCCCACAATACAGTGTGAGAAGTCTGAACACTTTCACAAGTGAGGCACCCCGAACTTATAGCATTATATGCATCGGCTCCGAATCATGTCTTGGGTCAATAGTTGGGTTTGCCCGGCTCCTATGTTTTGGTACCTTACGTTCCGTTATATCGGCTAAGGTAGCACTAGGAGAACTACTGTGATTGTGCCCCAGTTGAGCTGGGCTAAGCACCTCAGTAGAGAAAGCTAAAACTGACTGTCATGATGAGGCGAGAGCTTGTCGTTGTTCGAGAGGTTTTCGAGTCCGTAAAGACTTATGACGCTTAGAGCGAGGAGTCGGTTTTCTCCGGCCTAGGCATGGATAGCGCCCCAAACTCGGTCTTCCGAACACCAGGGGCTTCACCGAAATTTAAAATTATCGAATTCTATGGCTAATTGAGTGTGTTCAAGCATTATAGTCTGATTGCCTTGTTCGTTGTGTTGAGCGCCTCCCTCGAAGGACCCAAGAATGGGAAAAAGAGAGCTCATGTTTATCCCGAACACCCCAGCACTCGTGCCATGGGGGCAGAAGCCGACGACTCGCCATCTCTCAAATTTGATAAAAGGCCGCATAGAAGGTAATATTTTAAATTAAAAAAGCATTGCTTAGCGCACATAAACAAGTTTTCAGCGCACAGGACAAAACGAGTGAGTTTACTGAAAAATTACATCGATGGAACATTTATCCGCCACAAGGCGGGAACCCTTCAAAACACCCTCATAATACATCTCGGGCTTGCAATGCTCCTTGCCCGGCGGTGGCCCGTCCTTCACAAGCTTCTCAGCATCCAGCTTGCCCCAGTGCACCTTCGCACGGGCAAGCACCCCACGGGCACCCTCGATGCATACGGAGTGCTTGATGACTTCGATCCTTGGACAGGCCTCCACCAGCCGCCTCACCAGCCTGAAGTAGCTCCTAGGCATGGCCTCTCCAGGCCACAGCCGGACTATGAGGCCCTTCATGGCCTGTTCGGACACCTTATGGAGCTCGACCAGCTGTTTCAGCTAGTCGCTTAAGGGCACCGGGTGTTCGGCCTTAGCATACTGAGACCAAAACACCTTCTCCGTCGAGCTTCCCTCCTCGGCTCGGTAGAAGGCGGCGGCATCCGACACTCTACGGGGCAAGTCTGCGAATGCTCCTGGAGAGCTCCGGATTCAGGTAAGTGACAAGTAATTCACTTTTACGTGCTTGCTTTGCATAAAGAATGCCTTACCCGCCGCTATCCTTTTTATTGCCTCAACCTCTAGGAGGGCCTTCTGGGCTTCGGCCTTGGCAGACTTGGCATCTTCAATGGCTGCCGCAAGCTCAGACTCTCGTGTCTTCGAGTCAAGCTCCAAACTCTCATGTTTTTTCATGAGAGCCTGGAGCTCTTGGCGCACCTCGCCAACCTTCGTCTCATGCTTCTCCTGCTTGGCGCGCTCCGTGGCCGCCCTCTTCTCGGCCTCGGACAGCGCTTGCTTAAGGGTCGCCACCTCAGTTGTGGCCCCTACAATAGCCGCATTAATCCTGTCACTTTTTGCAATCGCACCTTTCACATATTTCAATAAGGTATTTCTTACCTTCCTTCTCCTCGAACTGCTGCTTGGCTAGGCCGAGCTCTTGCTCGGACCGCTCGAGGTACTGCTTCAGCGTATCCACCTCCGCAGTCAGTGCGGTGGAGGCCAGCAGCGAAGCCTGCATACGCCTATTGACTTGATTATGTTAGACTCCTGCGAATGTTATTAGATCCTCTATTCGTCTTTTCTTTCTGAACGCCGAACAGAGCATCAGGGGCTACTGTGTATGCGGTAATAGTTTTACACATTCTTTACTTACCTCAAAGCCTGTTAAAAGGCTGGCATAGCCTTCAGTCAGTCCGCTCTTGGCGGATTGAACCTTCTGGATCACCACACTAATAATAGTGCGGTGCTCCTCGTCGATGGAGGCGCCGTTAAGCGTCTCCAGCAAATTGTCCAGTGCCTCCGGTTGGACGGAGGTCACCGGCTCGGTAGGCTTGCTCCACTTGGAAGGAGGCTGCCTACCAGAGTCCGGAACCGTTGAAGGTTCCGGCGCGGTGTCCGGCTCAAGGCCGGACTTGGAGCCCTTGGGGGTTATATCCCCTTTACGCCTGGAGTCTGGGAGGTTGCCTTGTGGTGCCTCAAGGACCACCTCCTCCTGGCTTGGAACCTGTTGGGACGCCACCTCGGCGCCGTCCGTAGGGTGGGGGAGGAAGCCGTCGGAAGCGAATTCACATCCGATGAGTCCAGGGAGCCGCTCGACGACTCGTCGAGCCCGGCCATGGGTGGACTGCACAATCATGTTCGACGTAAGGAAAAGTTGTGCAATGGGGGAATACTATGAATCACTCTAGTATCCGGATACTTGCGATTTCGCCAGGGGCTTGGCCCCTGTGCGGCCACTCCTCTTCCCGTCGTCAGTGTTGGTGGAGTAGTCCGGAGGAGGGTTCTTCCCCCTCTTGGACCCTTCGGCCTCCCCGGTTGGGGCGGCCTTCCTTTTCTTCCCTCCCCCCGTTGGGGGGGGGGGAGAGGTCTCTTCTTCCTCCTCCTCGTCTTCATGGGAGGAGTGCGCCTTGGAGTCGTCGGATGATGAATCCGACACCTCCTGGCGCCGGGCACTCGTTTTGAGTCCCTTGGCCTTCTTCTTGGCCTTCTTCTCCGGCACCATGTAGGGTGCCGGAAACAGCAGCTTCGCCAAGCTAGCGTCCATTGGGCCTTCGGGCAATGGAGCCGGACAGTTGATCTGTCCGGACGTCTCCTGCCAATCCTGTCAAAGGTAAGGGAGCTTAGATCCCGCATGGAGTCAAACTATGAGAAACTAATACCCTGTAAAAGGTGAAAAAAGCTTACCGCACGAGCGTGACACTGCGTGCTGAATCCGCGATCCTCGGTAGCGGATGCGGGGGCTTCGACACCCTTGAAAAGCACCTTCCAGGAATCTTCGTACGTCGTGTCAAAGAGCCTGCTCAGAGTTCGGTGCCGTGCCGGGTCGAACTCCCACAGGTTGAAAGACCGTTGTTGACACGGGAGGATCCGGCGGATGAGCATTACCTGGACTACGTTGACAAGTTTGAGCTTCCTGTCCACCAGGGTTTGGACGCATGTTTGGAGTCCGGTCAGCTCTCCTTTTTTACCCCACGATAGGCCCATCTCTTTCCAGGAGGCGAGCCGCATAGGGGGTCTGGATCGGAACTGGGGGGCGGCGACCCATTCAGGGTCATGCGACTCGGTGATGTAAAACCACCCCGACTGCCACCCCTTTAGGGATTCCACGAAGGAGCCCTCGAAGCATACGACGTTGGTAATCTTGCCCACCATGGCGCCTCCGCACTCCGCTTGGGTGCCGCGCACCACCTTCGGCTTGACATTGAAAGTCTTGAGCCATAGGCTGAAATGGGGGTGGATGCGGAAGAAAGCCTCGCACACGACGATAAACGCCGATATGTTGAGGACAAAGTTTGGGGCTAGATCGTGGAAATCCAGGCCATAGTAGACCATGAGCCCCCAGACAAATGGGTGGAGAGGGAAGCCCAGTCCGCAGAGGAAATGGGGGAGGAACACCACCCTCTCATGGGGCCTAGGGGTGCGGATGAGCTTCCCCTCTTTGGGAAGCCGGTGCGCAATGTCGTTAGACAAGTATCCGGCCTTCCTCAATCTTTTGATGTGTCCCTCCGTGACGGAGGAGACCATCCAGTTGCCTCCCGCTCCGGACATGGCTGGAGAAGGTTGAGGTGGGGTGTGCGGACTTGGGCGCTGGAGCTCGAGTGCGCGGAAATGGATAGGCAAAGGAGGAAGAAGGCGTGGATGAAAAGGTGGATCCTTATCCCCTTATATTGGCGGACGCGACTATGCGCACCCACCAGCCTGGTAAAACTCACTTATCTCCCAAGCACCATAGTCAATGGCGCGGTTGGGTTACCCACACCCGTATTGATGAGAATCCCGGAATAAGGGGACACGATCTCTGCTTTAACAAGACGTGCCAAGGAAACCGCCTCGCTAAACGCGCTGAGGTAGGACAGTAAAACGATTCGAATAAAGACTTGGCCGTGGTGTGATGTCACACTATGGAATACGTCAGCAGATTAGATTTGTGTAAATATTATTCTCTCTATGGCAATATGTGGAAACTTATTTTGCAGAGCTGGACACACCTTTGTGTTCAAAATCTTCTATGAAGTACTTGGAGGAGGAACCCGCCTTGCAATGCGGAAGAGAATCTGCGGACCGGACTCGTTGTCATTGAAGCCTGGTTCAGGGGCTACTGAGGGAGTCCTGGATTAGGGGGTGTCCGGATGGCCGGACTATACCTTCGGCCGGACTCCTGGACTATGAAGATACAAGATTGAAGACTTCGTCCCATGTCCGGAAGGGACTTTCCTTGGCGTGGAAGGCAAGCTTGGCGTACTGATATGTAGATCTCCTACCATTTTAACCGACTCTGTGTAACCCTAGCCCTCTCCGGTGTCTATATAAACCGGAGAGTTTTAGTCCGTAGGACGAACAAAAATCATACCAAAGGCTAGCTTCTAGGGTTTAGCCTCTCTGATCCCGTGGTAGATCTACTCTTGTACTACCCATATCATCAATATTAATCAAGCAGGACGTAGGGTTTTACCTCCATCAAGAGGGCCCAAACCTGGGTAAAACATCATGTCCCCTGCCTCCTGTTACCATCCGGCCTAGACGCGCAGTTCAGGACCCCCTACCCGAGATCCGCCAGTTTTGACACCGACACTCCCCCAAGCCTAGGCCATACTTTATCCCCCATGAGACCAAAAATTATAAATGTAATTCTAATCATGATGAGCTACATGCATAGGATAAAACTTCTGATGAAATTCCAATTTCAATCGATTGTAGTTCCAAGTCCCAATATCATCGCATAGCCTATACCATGTTAATGACTTCTGCTTAAAAGATAAAGGGAAGACCTTCTTCTTGACTTCATCCTTGGGAAAACTTGCAAGCTTAAATAATCCACAAACTTCATCCACATAGATTAGATGCATATCAGGATGTAATGTTCCATCTCCTGTATAAGGATTAGCTAGCAGTTTCTCTATTATACCAAAAAGAATTTCATAATAAATATTTTAAGTAGGTGCAATAGGTTGAGGGGCAACTATTTTCTCTTCCGTTCGGGGTGAAGATACCCCGAACAAACCCCACAAACAATTATTTTCCATAGTAACAAGTGACAATAAATTTCAGCACACTATATAAATGTCTCCTTGCCAAATTCTACTTACCAAAGGCGCTTCATTCTCCGGCAACGGTGCCAGAAAAGAGTCTTGATGACCCACAAGTATAGGGGATCTATCATAGTCCTTTTGATAAGTAAGAGTGTCGAACCCGATGAGGAGTAGAAGGAAATGACAGGCGGTTTTTGGCAAGGTATCCTCTGCAAGCACTGAAATTGTCGATAACAGATAGTTGTGTGTGATAAGACAATTCGTAACGGGTAACAAGTAACAAAAGTAACTAAGGCGCAGCAAGGTGGCCCAATCTTTTTTTTAGCAAAGGACATGCCTAGACGAACTCTTATATAAAGCAAAGTGCTCCCAAGGACACATGGGAATTACTGTCAAGCTAGTTTTCATCATGCTCATATGATTCACGTTTGTTACTTTCATAATTTGATACGTGGGTGGACCGGTGCTTGGGTGCTGTCCTTTCTTGGACAAGCCTCCCACTTATGATTAACCCCTCTTGCAAGCATCTGTAACTACGAACGAAGAATTAAGATAAATCAAACAATAGCATGAAACTTATGGATCCAAATCATCCCCTTATGAAGCAATGCATAAACTAGGGTTTAAGCTTTTGTCACTCTAGCAGCCCATCATCTACTTTTTACTTCCCAATGCCTTCCCCTAGGCCCAAACAATGGTGAAGTGTCATGTAGTCGATGTTCACATAACACCACTAGAGGAGACACAACATACATCTGATCAAAATATCAAATGAATACCAAGTTCACATGATTACTTATGGCAAGACTTCTCCCATGTCCTCGGGAACAAACGTAACTACTCACAAAGCATATTCATGTTCATAATCAGAGGAGTAATAATTATCATTAAGGATCTGAGCATATGATCTTCACCCTAATAAACCAACTAGCATCAACTACAAGGAGTAATCAACACTACTAGCAACCCAGAGGTACCAATCTGAGGTTTTGAGACAAAGATCGGATACAAGAGATGAGCTAGGGTTTGAGAGGAGATGGTGCTGGTGCAGATGTTTATGGAGATTAACCCCCTCTCGATGAGAGGATCGTTGGTGATGACGATGGCTTTGATTTCCCCCTCCCAGAGGGAAGTTTCCCCTGTAGAACAGCTCTGCCAGAGCCCTAGATTTGTTCTGCCCAAGTTCCGCCTCGAAACGGTGGTGTTTTGTCCCAAAAGCTTCATCCTAATTTTTTCCAGGTAAAAATCCTTCATATAGAAGAAGATGGGCATTGGGGGCCTGCCAGGTGGACGGCAAGGCAAGGGGCGCGCCCCCACCATTATGGCTGCCTGGTGGGTCCCCTCAGGTACTCTTTTCACCCGATATTTTTTATATATTCCAAAATAATTCTCCGTGAAGTTTTAGGACTTTTGGAGTGGTGCAGAATATGTCTCTTAGATTTTCTCCTTTTCCAATCCAGAATTCCAGCTGCCGGCATTCTCCCTCTTCATGTAAACCTTGTGAAATAAGAGAGAAAAGGCATAAGTAGTGTGCCATAATGTGTAATAATATCCCATAATGCAATAAATATCAATATAAAACCATGATGCAAAATGGATGTATCAATGACTCTAAAGCTACACGTGATATTTGTCAATATTGTGAAAGCTAAAATAAATGTTCTAATGTATTTTACAAATTTATTTTCTAAAGAATAACATGTCTGACACATCACTGTTGACCTTATCATCTTCACCAAACAAGGAAATAAAAATAATAACCTATCAGCAAGTGACGATTACATGGCCGATCTGTGTTTTGTGCATGCTACGTGAGCATTATGAACTATATACTTGCCTTAAG
This sequence comes from Triticum dicoccoides, assembly GCF_002162155.2. Lineage (NCBI taxonomy): Eukaryota > Viridiplantae > Streptophyta > Magnoliopsida > Poales > Poaceae > Triticum > Triticum dicoccoides. The sequence goes on along the minus strand of NC_041382.1, from coordinate 632,007,447 downwards.
AGGGTGTATTTCCCTTGTAATCAGATACTCACTTATATTTCTATGAATAAAGAAATATATTGAAATTTTTGTTGGAAAGAAGGAATTTCATGTAATTCTTCCTGGGGCAATCTGTTATGGGCTTCATCTCTTAGCATATGCCTAACTTTGAGTTTTAGGGAAGCCACAAGACTCCTTGGTTTGGCAAATATATATTGTAAGAGTGAATGAGGACACTTAACTATCTCACACAAGAATGGAAAAAATGAGATTGGGCATCTAGCATACAAAGTTTCATTGTCCTAATCACCTTTGTAATGGTTAATGTTGATTTTTCTTGTGTGTGACCTATCATGCAGAATAAGGATTATTTTCCTTTTCAAACCAGGCGCCTACTTTTTCATGCTTTAGCTAGTGACCGAAAAATAATGTATGGCACTCTGTATATGTTGTTTTTCATGCTTCATATCTTTAGAATGTTCAGTGATTCTCTTCCATATGAGGTCTTTTAGCGGTTGTCGCCATCTATATGATGATCTTAATTTTTTATTTGGAGGAAAATATTTTAGAGGATGCTTTATTTGGGTTCCTCCGGAAATAGGAATTTTCTATTTTAGTGGAATTACATCCATATTTTTGTTCTCATATTTTGAGTTTTCTTTATCTCTTGCTCTAGCATGTGTATTGTAATTTTACCTTTTCCATGCTCCGATGACTATGGAGTGTTCGTAATGAAGTCCATGGAAATTTGGCAGCTGGCTATGCTGGCTATGCAAGCACTTTTCTTCAGTTGAGATTGTCCACATCAGGATACAATACATGAACCAATTCTACTTCACCTTGAAGAACTCAAGCATATAGGAGATTAGTTACTGATTACCATCGAGAGGTATTATTAACTTTTATCCTTTTCCATTGCATTGAAAAAGACTTTCGTGCTGCTTTTTTTTGCATTGAAGTAGACAATGATTCATGATGCAGTGCTTTTTTGCAGGATATTAAACATTGACCAAGGTGCCAGAGATACACCCAAGTTAGGTAGAGTTACGTGCCACCAGATACAGAAAACATGAGTTCATGTAATACTGTAATTCCTTAAATTCTCCTTTTGTCTTGTGATACTACTACATTTATCTGAAGTAGGGGTTAGCAACTGTGTGGCTGTGCCAATGACGTTTTAATTAATAAACATGTTATCGCACTTACAGTTATGATGTTTATCCCATGTGATGGCATTATTAACCCCTTCATGGAGAATGTGTTTAAAAGGTAATGAAAATCAACTTATGGGTGGCCATTTATGGTCCTTTTTTCCTTGTTCTTATTGTACACACTACAAATCAGTTTCATGAATTTCTGACATGATTGCTTCAATTATGATTATTGTAGAATCACTCCCCTTTGGAATTAAATAAAATCAGCTTATGACACTGACCATAGATCATACGAAGGGGTGAGTTAATTCTGTTGTACTGTGCTTCACACTTTTTTGCCATAGTTTGCGCTTTAAAATTGCATGTACAGATTTCAGCAGTATTATTTTGATCTGCTTAGCTATCAATTTACAGTTGGAAATAACAAGAAAATATTTATTACTTCTTTGTTTCCATGACCTCATAATTATGGCAGATAGCATAGTGACAGGCACTTTTTAGATATATTGTGTTTGAAGTTTCCTTACATGAAAACAAATGTTGAGTTTTCATTTTGCATTTTCCTTTGGTTTATCATTTATCATGTTGGGAAACATTACATGTAAAACAAAAAAAATTACGCACATGCAAGATCCATCCATGGAGATGCATAGCAACGAGGGGGAGTGTGTCTATGTACCCACCTAGACTGTAAGAGGAAGCGTTTGTTAACGCGGTTGATGTAGTCAAACTTATTCGCGCTCAAACCGATCGAGTACCCAACATACAGCACCTCTGCGTTCAGCAAATGTTCAGCTTGGTGATGTCCTCGCCTTCTTGATCCAGCAAGACAACAAAGTAGTGGATGAGTTCCGACAGCCCAACGGCATGGTGACGGTGATGGTGAAGCTATCTTCGCAGGGCTTCACCTAAGCACTACGAAAATATGACCGAGGGGTGTAAACAATGGAGGGGGCGCCTGTTGGGAAACGTAGCATGCAATTTAAAAAAAATCCTACGCTCATGCAACATCTATCTAGGAGATGCAAAGCAATGAGGGGGAGAGTGTGTCTACGTACCCTCATAGAATGTAAGCGGAAGCGTTTAACAACGGTTGATGTAGTCAAACATTATTCGCGCTCCATCGATTGAGTACTGAACGTACGACACCTCCGAGTTTTGCACCTGTTCAGCTCGGTGAAGTCCCTCGCCTTCTCAATCGAGCAAGTTTTTGAGTTAGTAGATGATCGAGTTATGGCAGCACAACGGCGTGGTGATGATGATGGTGAAGTGATCCGCGCAGGGCTTCGCCTAAGCACCGCGAGAATATGACCGGGGGTGTAAACTGTGGAGGGGGGTGTCGCACATGGCTAACAATTGATGCTGTGTCTTCAAGGCGCCCCCCTCCCCACATATATACAGGTGGGAGGGGAGGAGAGGTGTCACAGCCCTAGCTCAGCCCCTGTTGCCTTTGCTTGTTTTTCATGTCATCATGTTTACAATTTAAATAAACTTGAAATGGGGATTGATCAAACCCTAGCACCTAAAAGAAATCAAATAGGTTCAAATAAAATCTTTTTCAAAGAACCCAAAATGCCTTTGAAAATGTTCATGATTTTTGTTAAGGGTGAAAACCTCTACCAAAAATGATGCAAATATTTTTAGGACATTCTGGATATTTGAATTAATTCATAAAGTATTTGAATTGGAGCCGTTTAAATGCTATATATATTTTAAATGGTCCAAATATTCTGAAGTTATTTGTGGAGCCTGAAATAATTCAGTTAACCACCAAAATAATTTTCAGAATTATCTAAAATGATTTAGTTCCTAAACTAAATCAGAACAAAGAAAACAGAATAGAAAAAGAAAAACAGGAAAAGGAAAGGCTTACCTGGCCTTACCTGCAGCCCAGCTAGGCAAAGCTGGCCCGGCCCATCTAGCCGTGCCAGTCATCACCTACCTCTGCTAGTAGGCAGAGGAGGGACACCGCGACGCCGCCGAGCTCGCCACGCCACCTCCCTGCCTGCCTGCCCTCGCCCGCGCCACCACAGCGCCTAGAAACGCTTCCTCGGTGCCGCCTCCACCGCACCGACCCCCTCACTTTCCCCCTACCTCCCTCTCGCCCTCTTCTCGCCATGGCCAACGCAGCCGCGTCCACGCCGCCGAGCACCACCGTAGCCACTGCCGCCCCCTCGACCTCTTGAGCTTACCAAGAGATCCGCCGCTTCATCCTCGACCTCCACACCGAGCCGCGCGACATTGGATGCCCCACAACGCCGCCTTTGCCCTCGTCTTCAACCTCGGGCACCGGAGATCGCCAGCGTTGATTCACCGTCTCCGACGCATCCCCGAGCCCACTGATCTGCTGGTCGACCTCCCTGTGAGATCCTCTGTCGCTCCCCTCTCTCCCCGTGCTCTGTTGCGCCGTGTACCCACCGTTTCCACCGGAGCCGAGAGCCGGCCGCCCCCGTTCTTGTCGCCACCGTATCAGGAGCTAGCCAAGCTCGTTCCCGAGCATGGCTACGTGCTTAGAAGCTCCGCAGCAAGATAACGCCGCCACCAGCTCGTCTTCTCGTGCACCATAGCGCTGCGCCGCTCGAGCCTGAGCTCCGGCAACCGCCGCGGGCTCCACTCCGGCGAGCTCCGGCCTCCCCACGACCCAGCACCTGCACTGTTCGACGCACGGGAGCAAGAGCTTTCCAACGCACCCAGACACGCTTCGAACGAGGCCCCGTAGCGCTTTTCCGAGCCGCACCGCCGTCTCGGCCCTCGCCGGCGGCTAAACGCCGGCGGGTTGACCGCTTTGACCGGCAGGGTTTGACCCCGCTGGCCCGAGTAGACCCCGGTTTGACCTCCCCTGGGTCCTGACGTGTGGGCCCAGGCCCCTATTTAATTACTTTTAGTTTAATTAGTGTTAATTAACTTAGTTAACCCACTGACTCATTGACATGTGGGCCCAGCCCTGCTGACATTTTAGTTAGTGTTAGCTTAGGGCTAATTAACTCAGTCAATTAGCTGAGTCACTGACCTGCGGGTCCCAGGGGTCAGTTTGACCTGGACCGTCTCAGTTGACCGTTGACGTCACACTGACGCCAGGTTGACGCAGTAAATCCTTTTCTGGATTTATTCTTATATAGGAAAATCCCGAAAATTGCCTAAACTTCTAAAAATCATAGAAATTCAACCACAGATCCAAATGAAATAATTTATATATGAAAAATGATCAGAAAAATCCAATCTATCCATCTGTACTATTTTCATGCAAGTTTCATGCATGTTAGAGCAACCTAACCTTGCTGTTTAGGTGAAACATGATAATGCACTTATATGAGTTCATAGTTTAGGTTTGTATTTGAATCCTTGATTCAAATAAGCTCAAAACCTTCTGGTTGTAGTTGCATTAGCCCAACACACTCATTTTACCATGTCATGATCATGCATCATATTGTGCATTGCATTGATTGTGTTCTTTCTCTATGTTGTCGGTATTTGTCCCCTCTCGATAGACGTGGTTTCGACGATGAGATCGATGACACTGATGAAGAGCTATAATATCTTCAGAAGTGCCAGGCAAGCAAAACCCCTTTGTTCATTCTGATACAATCCCACTCTCTCGCTCCAGCTCTCTTTTACTGCATTAGGACAACAACAATTCATCTGTTACTTGCTGCGGTAGTTGAACCCCTTATCCTCTGCATGACCTGTCATTGCCACAGTAAAGAGATGAAACCCACTAGCGTGAGTAGGAGTTGTGTGAGCCTTGATGTGCCTACTCATTCATGCTAGTTTGTCATGCCTGCTATTGCATAGAGTTGTGTCGGGTCTGATTCATCGGGGATGAATGGGAGGTGTGTGAACATGTCCTACTGTGTGGGAGCTAAGTGTGTGAACACGATTTGGTAAAGGTAGCGGGGAGAGGCCATGTAGGAGTACAAGGTGGGTTGTCTCATTGCAGCCGTCCTCAGGAACTGAGTTCTGTGTCTGTGATCCATGAACAACTACTACCACTCATTGGGATCCTTAATTGACCCTCTCGGCTTCTTAATCACACTAGTACTCTGTCTAGGAGTTGCAACTAGTTTCTGGTGTTTGTAGGTTATGTGTTGGCGGCCGTGCGTAGAGCTGACCCTAGGGGTGGGCTATGTTGCGGTAGATACACCGTGGCACGGTGTACCGGGAACCCGTTTGGTGTCTCGGGAACCCTGTTCACATCATTCGGGGCCTTATGTCGAAACCTCGACTGGACTCCCTGCGGATGGAACCTGAATAGGCGATAAACCTGGACTAGAGACTTAGGTGTTTAGGTAGGCCGTGGCCGACACCCTCGTTGGGCTTCAGCTTGAAGGTTGCCGAGTACATATCGTGTAAACGACAGTAAGTGGTGGGAGCGTGTGTGAAGAAGTACACCCCTGGAGGGTTATCATTATCTATTCGAATAGCCGGATTCCTCGGATATGGAAACTTGGACCCCTTGCATAGTTCATAGACAATTGAAAGTGGATACTCTAGAACTCGCAAGATAAGTGTGAGAGCTATGGATGGCCTTCTCGTAGGGAGACGAGAGCGGATCCATAGTGGTGTATTGGATGGTGAATATGTGGACTCGTGTGCGCCACCTCAAAAGAGTTGCTTGTAGTCGTAGTTCAGGTTAGCCACTGAGTCAAAGCTAGCTTGCTGCAGTTAAACTCCACCACCCCCTTTATTGATACCGATGCATATGTAGATAGTTCTGATGTAAGTCTTGCTGGGTACGTTTGTACTCACGTTTGCCTATTTTATGTTTTGCAGAGAGACGTCAGTCTTGCTAGTAGTTCCGTGTGGACTTCGACGTTTAGCTTGATACCTCAGCTACGATCTTGTGCCCTCGGCAGGATCTGGTAGATAGTCAGGCTTCTCAGCCTTTTCATTTGTAGATGTCTGTACTCAGACATGTTTAGCTTCTGCATGTCCTTTGACTTCTATGCTTTGAATATTGGGTCATGAGACCCATGTTTGTAATATCTCGCTCCTCGGAGCCTAATGAATAAATACTTGAGTCGTAGAGTTATGTTGTGATGCCATGTTGTATTTACACATATCGAGCATATTGTGTGTATGATTGAAATGCTTGGTATGTGTGGGATCCGACAATCTAGTTGTTTATCCTTGGCAGCCTCTCTTATGGGGTAATGTAGTCTAGTGCCTTCATGAGCCATAGTAGTCCGCTACAGCCCGGTTCACCGGAGTCCTGCTAGCCCAGCACCACTGCTCAGGGCACTTGACTGGCCGGCATGTGTTTCACTTCGTTCCTGTGTCTGTCCCTTCGGGGAAATGTCACGCGGTGACATCCGGAGTCCTGCCTAGCCTGCTACAGCCCAGGTTCCTGGAGTCCTGTTAGCCCAGTGCTACAGCCCGTATTCCCACGCTGCTGACCGACATGCTCGATGTGATTCATGTATGCCTGTCCCCATAGGTTAGTGCCGCTTTGGGTTCACGACTAGCCATGTCGGCCCGGGTTCTCTGTCATATGGATGCTAGCGACACTATCATATATGTGAGCCAAAAGGCGCAAATGGTCCCGGGCCAGGTAAGGTGGCACCCGTGGGAATACCGTGCGTGAGGCCGCAAAGTGATATGATGTGTTACATACTAGATTGATGTGGCTTAGAATCGGGGTCCTGACAAGAGGCAGCCAAGGGGAGCACCAAGTAGGCCGAACCCTACTTGGGGTTCCTTCCATATTGCCGATGGGGGAAACGGAAGGGGAAGGAGAGAAGGAAAGGGGGGGGGCAAATCCTACGTGGGGTTCCTCCCACTCGGCCTCCTTACATGGGGGGCTCCACCCCTTGTGGTCTGGTGTGCTCCCCTCTTATGGCCCATATCTTCCCCCCAGGGGTTCCGGTAACCCCCCCCCCCGGTACTCTGATAAATACCCGATACACTCCGGAACACTTTCGTTGTCCGAATACTATCATCCTATATATCAATATTTACCTCTTGACCTTTTCGAGACTCCTCGTCATGTATGTGATCTCATCCGGGACTCCGAACAACATTCGGTCACCAAATCACATGACTCATATAATACTAAATCGTCATCGAATGTTAAGCGTGCGGACCCAACGGGTTCGAGAACTATGTAGATATGACCGAGACACCTCTCCGGTCAATAACCAATAGAGGAACCTGGATGCTCATATTGGCTCCTACATATTCTAGGAAGATCTTTATCGGTCGAACCGTTATGACAACATGTGTTATTCCCTTTGTCCATCGGTATGTTACTTGCTCGAGATTCGATCGTCGATATCTTCATACCTAGCTCGATCTCGTTACCAGCAAGTCTCTTTACTCGTTCTGTAATACATCATCTTGTAACTAACTCATCAGTTACTTTGCTTGCAAGGCTTCTTATGATGTGCATTACCGAGAGGGCCTAGAGATACCTCTCCGATACTCGGAGTTACAAATCCTAATCTCCATCTATGCCAACCCAACAAACACCTTCGGAGATACCTGTGGAGCATCTTTATAATCACCCAGTTATGTTGTGACATTTGATAGCACACAAGGTATTACTCCAGTATCTGGGAGTTGCATAACCTCATAGTCCAAGGAATATGTATTTGACATGAAGAAAGCAATAGCAATAAAACTAAACGATCAATATGCTAAGCTAATGGATGGGTATTTTCCATCACATCATTCTCCTAATGATGCGACCCCGTTATCAAATGACAACTCATGTCCATGTTTAGGAAACCTTAACCAATGAGCTAGTCAAGTAGAGGATCACTAGGGACACATTGTTTGTCTATGTATTCACACATGTATTTAGGTTTCCAATCGATACAATTCTAGCATGAATAATAAACATTTATCATGAATAAGGAAATATAAAATAACAAATTAATTATTACCTCTAGGGAATATTTCATTCACTCTCCCACTTGCACTAGAGTCAATAATCTAGATTACATTTTAATGACTCTAACACCCATGGAGTCTTGGTGTTGATCATGTTTTGCTCATGGAAGTGGCTTAGTTAACGGGTCTGCAACATTCAAATACGTATGTATTTTGCAAATCTCTATGTCTCCCTCCTTGACTTGATCACAGATGGAGTTGAACCGTCTCTTGATGTGTTTAGTTCTTCTGTGAAATCTGGATTCCTTTGCTAAGGCAATTGCTCCAGTATTGTCAGAAAATATTTTCATTGCATCCGATGCACAAGGTCTTACAGCTAGATCGGATATGAACTCCTTCATCCAGACTCCTTCATTTGCTGCTTCTGAAGCAGCTATGTACTTTGCTTCACACATAGATCCCGCCACGATGCTCTGCTTGGAACTGCACCAACTGACAGCTCCACCATTCAATATAAATATGTATCTGGTTTGTGAGTTAGAGTCATCCGGATCAGTGTCAAAACTAGCATCAACGTAACCATTTATGATGAGCTCTTTGTCACCCCCATAAACGAGAAACATATCCTTAGTCATTTTCAGGTACTTCAGGATGTTCTTGACCGTTGTCCCGTGATCCACTCCTGGATTACTTTGGTACCTCCCTACTAAACTTATAGCAAGGCACACATCAGGTCTGTTACACTGCATAGCATACATGATAGAACCTATGGCTGAGGCATAGGGAATGACTTTCATTTTTCTCTCTATCTTCGGCAGTGGTCGGACATTGAGTCTGACTCAACTTCACACCTTGTAACACAGGCAAGAACCCTTTCTTTGGCTGATCCATTTTCAACTTCTTCAAAACTTTATCAATGGATGTGCTTTGTGAAAGTCCTATTAAGCATATTCATCTATCTCTATAGATCTTGATGCCTAATATATAAGAAGCTTCACCGAGGTCTTTCATTGAAAAACTTTTATTCATGTACCCTTTTATGCTATCCAGAAATTCTATATCATTTCCAATCAACAATATGTCATCCACATATAATATTAGAAATGCTACAGATCTCCCATTCACTTTCTTGTAAATACAGGCTTCTCCAAAAGTCTATATAAAACTATATGCTTTGATCACCTCATCAAAGAGTATATTCCAACTCCGAGATGCTTGCACCAGTCCATAGATGGATCGCTGGAGCTTGCACACTTTGTTAGCACCTTTAGGATCGACAAAACCTTCTGGTTGCATCATATACAACTCTTCTTTAAGAAATCCATTAAGGAATGCAGTTTTGACGTCCATTTGCCAGATTCATAATCATAAAATGCAGCAATTGCTAACATGATTCGAACAGACTTAAGCATCGCTACGGGTAAGAAAGTCTCATTGTAGTCAACTCCTTGAACTCGTCGAAAAACTTTTGCGACAAGTCAAGCTTTGTAGACAGTAACATTACCATCAACGCCAGTCTTCTTCTTGAAGATCCATTTATTCTCTATGGCTCACCGATCATCAGGCAAGTCCACCGAAGTACACACTTTGTTCTCATACATGGATCCTATCTCAGATTTCATGGCCTCAAGCCATTTATCGGAATCTGGGCTCATCATAGCTTCTTCATAGTTCATAGGTTCGTCATGGTCTAGTAACATGACTTGTAGAACAGGGTTACCATACCACTCTGGTGCGGAGCGTGCTCTATTCGACCTATGAGGTCTAGTAGTAACCTGATCTGAAGTTTCATGATCATTATCATTAGCTTCCTCTCTAGTTGGTGTAGGCATCATAGAAATGGATTTCTCTGATGAGCTACTTTCAAATTCGAGAGAAGGTACAATTACCTCATCAAGTTCTACTTTCCTCCGACTCAGTTCTTTCGAGAGAAACTCCTTCTCTAGAAAGTTTCCATTCTTGGCAACAAATATCTTGCCTTTGGATTTGTGGTAGAAGGTGTACCCAATTGTTTCCTTAGGGTATCCTGTGAAGACGTACTTCTCCGATTTGGGTTCGAGCTTATCAGGCTGAAGCCTTTTGACATAAGTGTCACAACCCCAAACTTTAAGAAACGATAGCTTAGGTTTCTTGCCAAACCATAGTTCATACGGTGTCATCTCAATATATTTAGACGGTGCCCTATTTAACATGAATGCAGCTGTCTCTAATGCATAACCCCAAAACGATAGTGGTAAATTGGTAAGAGACATCATAGATCGCACCATACCTAATAAAGTACAGTTACGACATTCGGACACACCATTACGCTGTGGTGTTCCAGGTGGCGTGAGTTGTGAAACTGTTCACATTGTTTTAAATGAAGGCCAAACTTGTAAATCAAATATTCGCCTCCATGATCAGATTGTAGAAACTTTATTTTCTTGTTACGATGATTCTCCACTTCACTCTGAAATTATTTGAACTTTTCAAATGTTTTAGACTTGTGTTTCATTAACTAGATATACTCATATCTACTCAAATCATCTATGAAGGTCAAAAAATAATGATACCTGCCGCGGGCCTCAACACTCATCGGACCGCATACATCGGTATGTATTATTTCCAATAAGCCATTGGCTCGCTCCATTGTTCCGGAGAATGGAGTTTTAGTCATCTTGCCCATGAGGCATGGGTCGCAAGTATCAAATGATTCATAATCAAGTGATTCCAACAGCCCATCTTCATGGAGTTTCTTCATGTTCTTTACACCAATATGACCTAAATAGCAGTGCCACAAATATGTTGCACTATCATTATCAACTTTGCATCTTTTGGCATCAATATTATGAATATGTGTATCACCACAATCGAGATTCAACAAAAATAGACCACTTTTCAAGGGTGCATGATCATAAAGATATTACTTATATGAATAGAACAACCATTATTCTATGATTTAAATGAATAACCGTCTCACACTAAACAAGATCTAGATATAATGTTCATGCTCAATGCTAGCACCAAATAACAATTATTGAGGTCTAAAACTCATCCCAAAGGTAGATGTAGAGGTAGCGTGCCGACGGCGATCACATCGACCTTGGAACCATTCCCGATGCGCATCGTCACCTTGTCATTAGCCAATCTTCGTTTAATCCGTAGCCCCTGTTTTGAGTTACAAATATGAGCAACCAAACTAGTATCAAATACCCAGGCGCTACTATGAGCATTAGTAAGGTACACATCAATAACATGTATATCAAATATACCTTTGTTCACTTTGCCATCCTTCTTATCCGCGAAATACTTGGGGCGGTTCCGCTTCCCGTGACCAGTCCCTTTGTAGTAGAAGCACTCAGTTTCAGGCTTGGGTCTAGCTTTGGGTTTCTTCCCGGGAGTGGAAACTTTCTTTCCAATCTTCTTGAATTTCCCCTTCTTTCCCTTGCCCTTGTTCTTAATACTAGTGGTCTTGTTAACCATCAACACTTGATGCTCCTTCTTGATTTCTACCTCCGCAACTTTGAGCACTGCGAAGAGCTCGGGAATTGTCTTATCCATCCCTTGCATATTATAGTTCATCACGGAGCCTTTGTAGCTTGGTGGTAGTGATTGAAGAACTTTGTCAATAACACTATCATCTAGAAGATTAACTCCCAGCTGAGTCAAGTGATTATGATACCCAGACATTTTGAGTGTGTGTTCACTGATAGAACTGTCTCCTCCATCTTGCAGCTATAGAACTTTTTGGAGACTTCATATCTCTCAACTCGGGCATTTGCTTGAAATATTAACTTCAACTCCTAGAACATCTCATATGGTCCATGACGTTCAAAACATCTTTGAAGTCCCGATTCTAAGCCGTAAAGCATGGCACACTAAACTATTGAGTAGTCATCAGATCGAGCTTGCCAGACGTTCATAACATCAGCATCTGCTCCTTAGTAGGCCTTTCACCTAGCGGTGCATCAAGGACATAATTCTTCTATCCAGCAATGAGGAGAATCCTCAAGTTACGAACCCATTCCGTGTAGTTCCTACCATCATCTTTCAACTTAGCTTTCTCTAGGAACGCATTTAAATTCATGGGAATAGTAGCACGGGCCATTGATCTACAACATAGATATGCAAAAACTATCAGGACTAAGTTTATGATAAAGTAAGTTCAATTAATCAAATTACTTAAGAACTCCCACTTAGATAGATACCCCTCAAGTCATATAAATGATACGTGATCCAAATCAACTAAACCATGTCTGATCATCACATGAGATGGAGTAGTCATCAATGGTGAACATCTTTATGTTGATCATATCCACTATATGATTCATGTTCGACCTTTCGGTCTCCAGTGTTCCGAGGCCATGTCTGTACATGCAGGCTCGTCAAGTTTATCCTGAGTATTCCGCATGTGCAAAACTGTCTTGCACCCATTGTATATGAACATAGAGTCTTATCACTCCCGATCATCACGTGGAGAACACTTACACCTTGAAATATTAGTTAAGGGATCATCTTATAATGCTACCATTGTACTAAGAAAAATAAGATGCATAAAATATAAACATCACATGCAATCAAAATATGCGACATGATATGGCCATCGTCATCATGTGCTTTTGATCTCCATCACCAAAGCATCGTCATGATCTCCATCATCACCAGCTCGACACCTTGATCTCCATCGCAGCGTCGTGGTCGTCTTGCCAACTATTGCTTCTACAACTATTGCTAATGCATAGTGATAAAGTAAAGCAATTACATGGCGTTTGCATTTCATACAATAAAGAGACAACCATAAGGCTCCTGACGGTTGTCTGATATCTTACAAAATATGATCATCTCATACAATAACATTTATCACATCATGTCTTGACCATATCACATCACAACATGCCCTACAAAAACAAGTTAGACTTCCTATACTTTGTTGTTGCAAGTCTTACGTGGCTTCTGCGGGCTTCTAGCAAGAACCGTTCTTACCTACGCATCAAAACCACAATGATGTTTCGTCAAGTTTGCCGTTTTAACCTTCTTCAAGGATCGGTCGCGGTCAAATTAGATTCAACTAAAGTAGGAGAAACAGACACCCGCCAGCCACCTTTATGCAGAACTAGTTGCATGTCTGTTGATGGATCAGGTCTCATGAGTGCGTGGACATGTAAGGTTGGTCCGGCCCACTTCATCCCACAATACCGCCGAATCAAAATAAGACGTTGGTGGTAAGAAGTATGAATATCACCGCGCACAACTCTTTTGTGTACTACTCATGCATATCATCTACGCATAGACCTGACTCGGGTGCCACTGTTGGGAAATGTAGCATGCAATTTAAAAAAATCCTATCCTCACGCAAGATCTATGTAGGAGATGCATAGCTATGAGGGGGAGAGTGTCTCTACGTACCCTCGTAGACCGTAAGCGGAAGTGTTTCACAACGCGGTTGATGTAGTCAAATTTTCTTCGCGCTCCATCGATCGAGTACCGAACGTACGACACCTCCATGTTCTGCACACGTTCAGCTAGGTGACGTCTCACGCCTTCTTGATCCAACAAGGTGTCGAGGTAGTAGAGGGGGGCGCCGCACACGGCTAACAATTGATGTTGTATCTTCTAGGCACCCCCCGTCCCCACATATATGTATGTGGGAGGGGAGGAGAGGCAGCCAAGGGGAGCCCCAAGTAGGCCGAATCCTACTTGGGGTTCCTCCCCAATTCACCCCCCCCTTCATATTGCCGGAGGGGGAGAAGGGAAGGGGAAAGAGAGAAGGAAAGGGGGGCGAACCCCCTCTTTCGCTTCTCCCACTTGGCCTCCTTCCATGGGGGGCACCCCTTCTGGGATGGTGTGCTCCCCTCTTATGGCCCATATGGCCCATATCTCCCCCCTGCTACTCCGATGCATACCCAATACACTCCGGAACACTTCTGGTGTCCGAATACTATCATTCTATATATCAATCTTTACCTCTCAACCATTTTGACACTCCTCGTCGTGTCCGTTATCTCATCTGGGACCACAAACAACATTTCGTCACCAAATCACATAACTCATACAATACTAAATCATCATCGAATGTTAAGCGTGCGGACCCTATGGGTTCGTGAACTATGTAGACATGACTGAGACACCTCTCCGGTCAATAACCAATAGCGGAACCTGGATGCTCATATTGGCTCCTACATATTCTACAAAGATCTTTATCGGTCGAACCGTTATGACAACATACGTTATTCCCTCCGTCCATTGGTATGTTACTTGCCCGAGATTCGATCGTCGGTATCTTCATACCTAGTTCAATCTCATTACTGGCAAGTCTCTTTACTCATTCCATAACACATAATCATGTAACTTACTCATTAGTCACTTTTCTTGCAAGGCTTCTTATGATGTGCATTACCGAGAGGGCCCAGAGATACCTCTCTAATACTCTGAGTGACAAATCCTAATCTCGGTCTATGCCAACCCAACAAACACCTTCGAAGATACCTGTAGAGCATCTTTATAATCACATAGTTATGTTGTGACGTTTGATAGCAAACAAGGTATTCGTCCGGTATTCGGGAGTTGCATAATCTCATAGTTGAAGGAATATGTATTTGACATGAAGGAAGCAATAGCAATAAAACTGAACGATCAATATGCTAAGCTAACGGATGGCTCTTGTCCATCACATATTCTCCTAATGATGTGATCCCGTTATCAAATGACAACTCATGTCCATGGTTAGGAAACCTTAACCATCTTTGATCAACAAGCTAGTCAAGTAGAGGCTCACTAGGGACACATTGTTTGTCTATGTATTCACACATGTATTTAGGTTTCCGATCAATACAATTCTAGCATGAATAATAAACATTTATCATGAATAAGGAAATATAAAATAACAACTTTATTATTGCCTCTAGGGCATATTTCCTTCAGCGCCGCACATGGCTAAGCAATTGTCGTGGTTATGTGTGGTGCCCCCTCCCACATATATATAGGTGGGGAGAGGAGAGAGGCCAAGGGGCGCCCCAAGTAGGGCCGAATCCTACTTGGGGTCTTTCCCTAGCCGCCCCCCTAATGATATTTGCGGGAGGGGGGAAGGAAAGGGGGGATAGGAAAGGAAGGGGGAGGCCGACTCCCCCAAGGGCTGCGGCCTAGGAGGGGTGCGCCAGCCCCTTGTGGGCTGGTGTGTTCCCCCCGTTTGACCCATAGGCCCATTAACCTCCCGGGGGTGTCCGGAACCCCTTCTGGTGACCCGATATTTACCCGGTACATCCCAAAACTCTTTCGGTGTCCAAATATGATCATCCTATATATAAATATTTACCTCTGGACCATTCCGGAGCTCCTCATCATGTCTATGATCTCATCCGGGACTCTGAACAACATTCGGTCACCAAATCATATAACTCATATAACACTATATCGTCAATGAACGTTAAGCGTGCGGACCCTACGGGTTCGAGAACTATGTAGACATGACCGAGACACCTCTCCGGTTAGTAACCAATAGAGGAAACGGGATGCCCATATTGGCTCCTACATATTCTACAAAGATCTTTATCAGTCGAACCTTACGACAACATACGTAATTCCCTTTGTCCATCGGTATGTTACTTGCCCGAGGTTCCATCGTCGGTATCTTCATACCTAGTTCAATGTCGTTACCATCAAGTCTCCTTAATCGTTTCATAATACATCATCTTGCAACTAACTCATTAGTCACATTGCTTGCAAGGCTTCTTATGATGTGTATTACCGAGAGGGCCAGAGATACCTCTCCGAAACTCGGAGTGACAAATCCTAATCTCGATCTATGCCAACTCAACAAAGCACCTTTGGAGATATCTGTAGAGCATCTTTATGATCACACAGTTACATTGTGACGTTTGATAGCACACAAGGTATTCCTCCGGTATCCGGAAGTTGCATAATCTCATAGTCGAAGGAATATGTATTTGACATTAAGAAAGCAATAGCAATAAACTGAATGATCAATATGCTAAGCTAACGGATGGGTCTTGTCCATCACATCATTCTCCTAATGATGTGATCCCGTTATCAAATGAAAACTCATGTATATGGTTAGGAAACCTTAACCATCTTTGATCAACGAGCTAGTCTAGTAGCGGCTCACTAGGAACACGGTATTTGTTTATGTATCCGCACATGTATTTAAGTTTCTGATCAATACATTCTAGCATGAATAATTGATAACCCACAAGTATAGGGGATCGCAACAGTTTTTGATAAGTAAGAGTGTTGAACCCAATGAGGATCTAAAGGCAGAACAAATATTCCCTCAAGTTCTATCAACCACCGATACAACTCTACGCACGCTTGATGTTTGCTTTACCTAGAATAAGTACGAAACTAGAAGTACTTTGTAGGTGTTGTTGGATAGGTTTGCAAGATAATCAAGATTACGTAAACAAAAAGTAGGGGCTGTTTAGGTAAAGACACAACTAAGTTAGTTTTAGTAAAGAGCTTTTTGTTACGAGAAAGTTATTTGTCCCTAGGCAATCGATAACTAGACCGGTAATCATTATTGCAATTTTACATGAGGGAGAGGCATAAGCTAACATACTTTCTCTACTTGGATCATATGCACTTATGATTGGAACTCTAGCAAGCATCCGCAACTACTAAAGATCATTAAGGTAAAACCCAACCATAGCATTAAAGTATCAAGTCCTCTTTATCCCATACGCAAACAACCTACTTACTCGGGTCTGTGCTTCTGTCACTCATGCCACCCACCATAAGCAAATCATGAACATATTGCAAACCCTACAGCGGGAATCCCTCACGCTTGCACGACACGGAGAGCACCATAGGACAACACCAATAATAAAACATGCAACTCAAACCGATCACGATCATCAATTAACCCATAGGACAAAACAGATCTACTCAAACATCATAGGATAGCCATACATCATCGGGAAATAATATATAGCGTTGAGCACCATGTTTAATTAGAGATTACAGTGGGTAAGAGAGAGGTTATGCTGCATAGAGGGGGGAAGAGTTGGTGATGATGGCGGTGAAGTTGTTGGTGAAGATTGCGGTGATAATGATGGCCCCCGGTGGCACTCCGGTGCCACCGGAAGCGAGGGGGAGAGAGCCCCCTCCTTCTTCTTCTTCTTCCTTGACCTCCTCCCTAGATGGGAGAAGGGTTTCCCCTCTGGTCGTTGGTCTCCATGGCGTGGGAGGGGCGAGAGCCCCTACGAGATTGGATCTGTCTCTCTGTCTCTCTCTGTTTCCGTGTTCTCAGATTCCGTCCTTTCACCGTTTCTTATATTCCCAGAGATCCGTAACTCCGATTGGGCTGAAATTTTAACACGATCTCTATCCGGATATTATCATTCTTGCGGCGAAAGAAGGGCATCAACCGCCTTACGGGGTGGCCACGAGGGTCAGGGGCGCGCCCCCCTGCCTCGTGCCTCCCTCGGGCACCGTCTCGCGTGGATTTTTCTTCCCAAAAACCATATATATTACAAAAAAAATCTCCGTCAGTTTTTATCCCGATTGGACTCCGTTTGATATGGATATTCTGTGACACAAAAAACATGCAACAAACAGGAACTGACATTGGGCACTGGATCAATATGTTAGTCCCAAAAATAGTATAAAAAGTTGCCAAAAGTATATGAAAGTTGTAGAATATTGGCATGGAACAATCAAAAATTATAGATACGACGGAGATGTATCAGCATCCCCAAGCTTAATTCCTGCTCGTCCTCGAGTAGGTAAATTATAAGAAAGATAATTTTCGATGTGGAATGCTACCTAGCATAATCTTGATCACATATCTAATCATGGCATGAATATTAAGACATGAGTTATTCAAAGCAATAGTCTATCATTTGACATAAAAACAATAATACTTCAAGCCTACTAATAAAGCAATCATGTCTTTTCAAAATAACATGGCCAAAGAAAGTTATCCCTACAAAATCATATAGTCTGGCTATGCTCCATCTTCACCACACAAAATATTCACATCATGCACAACCCCGATGACAAGCCGAGCAATTGTTTCATACTTTTTAACGCGCTTCAGCATTTTCAACCCTCACGCAATACATGAGCGCAAGCCATTGATATAGCACTATGGGTGGAATAGAATATGATGATGGGGGTTATGTGGAGAAGACAAAAAGGGAGAAAGTCTCACATCGACGCGGCTAATAAACGGGCTATGGAGATGCCCATCAATTGATGTCAATGTGAGGAGTAGGGATTGCCATGCAACTGATGTACTATAGCTATAAGTATTTGAAAGCTCAAACAGAAACTAAGTGGGTGTGCATCCAACTTGCTTGCTCATGAAGACCTCGGGCATTTGAGGAAGCCCATCATCGGAATATACAAGCCAAGTTCTATAATGAAAATTCCCACTAGTATATGAAAGTGATAACTCAAGAGACTCTCTATATGAAGAACATGGTGCTACTTTGAAGCACAAGTGTGCTCTTTTTCTCTCATTTTTTTATTTTTTTGGGCCTTCTCTTTTTTTGCCTTTCTCTTTTTTTTTCTTTTTTTTCTTTTTTCGTCCGGAGACTCATCCCGACTTGTGGGGGAATCATAGTCTCCATCATCCTTTCCTCACTGGGGCAATGCTCTAATAATGATGATCATCACACTTTTATTCACTTACAACTCGATACTAGAGCAAAGATATGACTCTATATGAATGCCTCCAACGGTGTACCGTGATGTGCAATGATCTAGCGTAGCAATGACATCAAATAATGGACAAGCCATGAAAACATCATGCTAGCTATCTTACGATCATGCAAAGAAATATGAAAATGAATGCTCAAGTCATGTATATGATGATGATGGAAGTTGCATGGCAATATATCTCGGAATGGCTATGGAAATGCTATAATAGGTAGGTATGGTGGCTGTTTTGAGGAAGATATAAGGAGGCTTATGTGTGAAAGAGCGTATCATATCACGGGGTTTGGATTCACCGGCGAAGTTTTCACCAACTCTTGAGGTGAGAAAGGGCAATGCACGGTACCGAAGAGGCTAGCAATGATGGAAGGGTGAGAGTGCATATAATCCATGGACTCAACATTAGTCATAAAGTACTCACATACTTATTGCAAAAGTTTATGAGACCTCGAAGCAAAGTACTACTACGCATGCCCCTAGGGGGATAGATTGGTAGGAAAAGACCATCGCTCGTCCCCAACCGCCACTCATAAGGAAGACAATCAATAAATACCTCATGCTCCGACTTCGTTACATAATGGTTCAACATACGTGCATGCTACGGGAACCACAAACCTCAACACAAGTATTTCTACAAATTCACAACTACCCACTAGCATGACTCGAATATCACCATCTTTATATCGCAAAAATATTGCAAGGAATCAAACATATCATATTCAGTGATCTACAAGTTTTATGTAGGATTTTATGACTAACCATGTGAATGACCAGTTCCTGTCATCTCTCTAAATAGATATAAGTGAGGCAAGAGAGTTTAATTATTTCTACAAAATATATGCCCACGCTCTAAAAAATATAAGTGAAGCAAAAGAGCACTCTACAAATGGCAGTTTTTATGTAAAGAGAAACAGGCAATCCAAACTTCAAATGATATAAGTGAAGCACATGAATCATTCTATAAAGCCATACTCAAAAGATACAAGTGAAGTGCATAGAGCATTCTATAAATAAACCAAGGACTATCTCATACCATCATGGTGCATAAAAGAAAAATGAGAACTAAATGCAAAAGACGCTCCAAGATCGCACATATCGCATGAACGAAACGAATCCGAAAACATACCGATACTTGTTGAAGAAAGAGGGGATGCCTTCCGGGGCATACCCAAGCTTAGATGCTTGAGTCTCCTTGAATATTTACTTGGGGTGCCTCAGGCATCCCCAAGCTTGAGCTCTTGCCTCTCTTCCTTCTTCTCACATCGAGACCTTCTCGATCATCGAACACTTCATCCACACAAAACTTCAACAGAAAACTCGGTAAGATCAATTAGTATAATAAAGCAAATCCTACTCGAAGTACTATTGAAAACCAATTAATATTTTGTTTTTGCATTGTGTATACTATAGTATAACTTTTCCATGGCTTAATCCACTAATATAATTTGATAGTTTCTTTAAAACAAGCAAACTATGCATCAAAAACAGAATCTGTCTAAAACAGAACAGTCTGTAATAATCTAAACATTCACCATACCTCTGGTACTTGAAAAATTCTGCCAAAATTAGGAAAATAAACAATTTGTATAGAAAGACAGTGCAAAAAGAATCAGAACCATTTGACGTTCCAGTAAAAAAAATGTAAAATCGCGCCCTACGGCCAAAGTTTCTGTCCTGCACCGTACAAGCCAACAAGCATCTAAAACAACCTAAAGGCAAACCTTGGCACATTATTTTTATTTTTCAACTTATAAAAGCACACAACAGAAATAAAAATGACTCTCTAAAACTTCCGGGTTGTCTCCCTGGCAGCGCTTTCTTTAAAGCCATTAAGCTAGGAATATAGTGCTCAAGTAATGAATCCACCCGGATCCCAAGTATATCAACGCCAATTTTAATTAACAATGATTTGTAATTTATCAGTGAGCACAAAGTAACATATGTCATGCAACAACAAAGTCTAACTCTCTTCCTATGCATCGGCATGTCATAAAATAATAATTCATGCACTCATAGTAAAGGCCAATGCATAGTATAAACAGTTTCTTGCAATTTTATCAAGTTGGGAACAGAGAGAGGTGGAGATATAGTTCCTCTCTCATAATAATTGCAAGTAGGAGCAGCAAGCACATGCATATTATATCTATCAAAATCATCATGTGTAGCGGTAAAAGGCAACCCATCAATATAATCCTTAATAAGTGCAAATTCTCCGATATAGTGTAGTCGGGAGAATTCAAAAAGATAATAGGACTATCATGCGTGGGTGCAATAGCAACAATGTCATGTTTAACATAAGGAACTATAGCAAGTTCATATCCATAAGCATAATTCATATTGGCATCTTGGCCACAAGCATAGCAAGCATCATCAAAAAGGGATATTTCAAGAGAATCAACGGGATCATAACAATCATCATAGCAATCATCCTTTGGTAAGCACGAAGGGAAATTAAACAATGTATGAGTTGAAGAGTTACTCTCATTAGAAGGTGGGCATGGGTAGCTAATACGCTCTTCCTCCTTTTGTTCTTCGATCTCCCCATCATCTTTTTCATCCAATGAGCTCACAGTTTCATCAATTTCTTCTTCCATAGACTCCTGCAAAATATTTGTCTCTTCTTGGACAGCGGAGACTTTCTCAATAAGTTCATCAATATAGGAATTGTATTCGTAATTCTCATAGCAATATTTCAAAATAGCAAAATTTTCAGGCCTATACACATCATCATCAAAAGATTCATACTTTTCAAACAAAGATTCAATTTCATAAGCACCCTTAAAAGCAACAAATTCTTCTATTTGTTCCACATCATAGTAATCATATATACCTCTAGCATAAGAAGCCAAGGTTTAATTGTCATTAAATTTGCATGAAAAGGGAAGGTGTGGAGCCTTCATCCTAGAGCAACAAGTATAATCATATCTCAAGCATAGTTGCCTAGCATACCACTTCAACATATAAATTTGATCCCATAATAGTTTCCCTTTTTGAGTCAAGCGATAATCCCTAAAGATTCACGTTGATCCAACGTGTCTCCCATTACCAAATTGAATGGGGTTTTCTCTGGATTATCAAAGTAGTACATAATATCTGTCACATAATGAGCATCGAGGGTTTTAGGAGGTTCCTCATCTCCATGAGCAGCAAGTAAACCTAATTTTTTTAGTATTTCGTGTTCCATATCCATAACTAAAGGTAAAGAACAACTAAGAACAGCAAATAAAAATTACTTAGTGATAAAGCAAACAAGCACACACGAGAATATTCACCTCACGCTATGGCTCCCCGGCAACGGCGCCAGAAAAAGGTCTTGATAACCCACAAGTATAGGGTATCGCAACCATTTTTGATAAGTAAGAGTGTCGAACCCAATGAGGAGCTAAAGGCAGAACAAATATTCCCTCAAGTTCTATCGACCACAGATACAACTCTACCCACGCTTGATGTTCGCTTTACCTAGAACAAGTAAGAAACTAGAAGTACTTTGTAGGTGTTGTTGGATAGGTTTGCAAGATAATAAAGATTACTTAAATAAAAAGTAGGGGTTGTTTAGGTAAAGACACAAGTAAGTTAGTTTTAGTAAACACCTTTTTGTTACGAGAAAGTTATTTGTCCCTAGGCAATCGATAACTAGACCGGTAATCAGTATTGCAATTTTATATGAGGGAGAGGCATAATCTAACATACTTTCTCTACTTGGATCATATGCACTTATGATTGGAACTCTAGCAAGCATCCGCAACTAATAAAGATCATTAAGGTAAAACCCAACCATAGCATTAAAGTATCAAGTCCTCTTTATCCCATACGCAAACAACCTACTTACTAGGGTCTGTGCTTCTGTCACTCATGCCACCCACCATAAGAAAATCATGAACATATTGCAAACCCTACAGCAGGAATCCCTCACGCTTGCACAACACGGAGAGCACCATAGGACAGCACCAATAATAAAACATACAACTCAAACCAATCACGGTCATCAATTAACCCATAGGACAAAACGGATCTACTCAAACATCATAGGATAGCCATACATCATTGGGAAATAATATATAGTGTTGAGCACCATGTTTAAGTAGAGATTACAGCGGGTAAGAGAGAGGTTATATCGCTGCATAGAGGGGGGAAGAGTTGCTGATGATGGCGGTGAAGTTGTTGCTGAGGATTGCGGTGATGATGATGGCCCCCGGTGGCACTCCGGCGCCACCGGAAGTGAGGGGGAGATCCCCCCCTCCTTCTTCTTCTTCCTTGACTATAACACCCACGATGCGGCTATATCTCCCACGTGTCGGAGCACGACTTAGAGGCATAACCGCATTGTAGGCATGTCGCAAGATGGGTAATCTTTACACATCCCATGTACTGAATAAGAAAGAGGTACAGAGTTGGCTTACAATCGCCACTTCACACAAAACATAAATATAGCATTACATCATCCAGAATACAATCAAGGTTCGACTACGGAACCAAAATAAAAGAAGACCACCCTAATGCAAAAGATCCCCGATCGCCCCGACTGGGCTCCACTACTGATCAACTGAAACGAAACAACACGATGAACAAGATCTTCATCCAGCTCCTCCTTGAGCTCGGTTGAGTCACCTGGACGGTATCATCGGCACCTGCAAACTGGTTCTGGAAGTAATCTATGTGTCATGGGGACTCAGCAATCTCACACCCTCGCGATCAATACTATTTAAGCTTATGGATAGGTAAAAGGTATGTGAGGTTGAGCTGCAGCAAGCTTATGGATAGGTAAAAGGTATATGGTGGCTAACTTACGCAAATGAGAGCGAGCAGAGGAGAAAAGCACGGTCGTGAACTAGAAGTGATCAAGAAGTGATCCTGAAACTACTTACATTCAAGCATAACTCCAACGCCGTGTTAACTTCCCGGACTCCGCCGGAAAGTGACCATCACGGTTGATGCATTTTAATTAAGTTAAGTTTCAAGTTCTCTACAACCGGACATTAACAAATTCCCATCTGCCCATAACCACGGGCACGGCTTTCGAAAGTTCAAACCCTGCATGGGTGTCCGAACTTAGCCCATCACAAGCTCTCACGGTCAACGAAGGATATTCTTTCTCCCAGGAAGACTCGATCAGACTCGGAATCCCGGTTACAAGACATTTCGACAATGGTAAAACAAGACCAGCAAGACCGCCCGATGCGCCGACATCCCGATCGGAGCTGCACATATCTCGTTCTCAGGGCAACACCGGATGAGCGCTCCGTACAACTAAAACCAACCCTCAAGTTTCCCCGAGGTGGCGCTGCAAATGACTCTACTTCGGACCAACACTTAGACAAGCACTGGCCCGAGGGGGCTTAAATAAAGATGACCCTCGAGAGAGCGACTCCCAAGGGAAAAGTAGGTGCTGGTGAGGCAAAAGTAAAACCAAGGTTGGGCCTTGCTGTAGGAGTTTTATTCAAAGCGAACTATCAAGGGGTCCCCATAACACCCAATCGTGTAAGAACGCAAAATCAAGGAACATAACAACGGTATGACGGAAACTAGGGCGGCAAGAGTGGAACAAAACACCAGGCATAAGGCCGAGCCTTCCACCCTTTACCAACATGGAACAAACTTTATCTTCACCTGCAACTAGCAACGCTATAAGAGGGGCTGAGCAAAGCGGTAACATAGCCAAACAACGGTTTGCTAGGACAATGTGGGTTAGAGGCTTGGCTTAGCAATATGGGAGGCATGATATAGCAAGTGGTAGGTATCGCAGCATAGGCATAGAAATATAGTGAGCAACTAGCAAGCAAAGATAGAAGTGATTTCAAGGGTATGGTCATCTTGCCTGAGATCCTGCAAGGAAGAAGAACGAGTCCATGAAGAAGACAACCAGACGTAGTCAAACGGATCCTCACAAACGCGACGTTATCGGAACTAACCCGAAGAAGCAACACCGGAAAGAAGCAAACAACATAGTAAACAACCATCACATAAACATGGCATGATGCACAACCAAGTATGATGCATGTCCGGTTTAATGAGGCATGGCATGGCAAAGTGCACAAGCAAAACTACAAGTTAAGTGGAGCTCAATTTGCAACGAGTTGCATATTTACGAAACACCACAACAATTATTTAGTTCTCTCCTGTTTGTGTACCCAACAATATTAAATGTTAATTAACATGGCAAGGGGTGAAGCACAACAAAACTACCTAACTAGGCAAGTTTAAATGAGACCAGAAACAACGAACAACAATTCCGGTAAAACCCCACATGCATATTTTAAGCTTTGGTACTGTTCTGCCCTAAACATAATTTTAGAGTTGTCAAACATGCAAAGCAAGTACACCATTTTAAACTAGGCATTTTTTCACCCCATTTACATATAAAGTTTATTAAAAATGGAGCTACGGTTATTAAGTTATGAAATAAAACATTTTAGCATGGCAATAGGCAAATATAAGCAAACATCATTTTAAGCATTTCAAACATGCAAGAAAGTTGGATATTATTATCCTACACAAAATTCTAAGCAACTTTCATATTAAGTTTGTTTTCATATGATGCACCGTTTGTGAGTAATGAAATGCATGAAGTCTAGGGGGCTTCCTGTAAAACTGGTTTTTCTCTGGAAAATAGGAAATAGCAGAACTGTAAAAAAACACTAAACAGGCCGAAACTGGCTAGCCCAACAGCAGGAAAAAAAAGGTGGGGCGCTGGGGTGGCCTCACCCATGGGCCTCGGCCCGGTTCATTGTAGGAGTGGCAGCAGACCGGATCGGCAGGTGGGCTTTGGCAGGGCTGGGCCTACGCGCTGCTGGCCCATGAACCGCGTGGGAGACGGGCCCGTTTGCACGACGAGGAGGGCGCGGTCAACGGGAGCGGGGCGGCGCTGCGAGCGTCTCCTCTTGCTCGAGGCAGAAGCAGGGGAGGTTGGCGACGACGCGGGACTTGGCAACGGGCGACACCGGCGGCAACACGGATGGGCAGCTTTGGGCGAGGGCGACCACGAGGCGCCGGATCTGAAGCTAAAACGTAGCGGCGGCAAAACTGCTTGAAGTACACCCATGGGATCTCTACAGGAATAACATAGAGAGAGAGAGAGAGGTGTATTTAGAGAAGCAGAACAGCAAGGAGAAGAAGAGAGAAGGCGAGGGCGACGGGCGTGCGAGGAGGAGGCATCGGGCGCGCTGGCGACGGAGCAGCGGCTCCGGCGAACTTGAAGAGGCTGGGGGTGTCGAGGAGCCGATGAGGAAGGGCCGGAACTAGCCGGATTCATCTTCGAGGCTCCAGATCCTGACGAGAGGGCGTCAGAGGTGCAGTTCCCAGCCGGATTTGAGCAGCGGAGAGACAGGGCATCCATGGGAGCTCCGGGACGGCGACGAAGCTCGGGCGCCCGGTGGCTTGACTCCAGTGACGTGGGGCTGAAGAAGTGCTCGGGCGCGAGGGCGCCATGGGAGGGGCTCGGTCAGGCTCGCCATGGTGTCCTGTGGAGGAAACAAAGAGAGGTGAGGCACGGAAAGAAGAAGAAAGGAAGAGAAAGGGCATGGGCACGAGGGAGGAGGAAGGGCCTCGATCCAATCGGGATTTGGGCTCTGACTGGCTGCGGGTTCGTCCGGTGTTGACAACGAGCTGGAGCGGTGGTTGGTTCCATTGGATGGAGGAGGAGACCGAGGAGAAGGGGATCAGGATGTGATTTGAGTGTGGCGGCGGCAAGGAGGAAGGATGGGACATCTCTCCTAGTTTTTAGGGTTGCCCCAGTATATACGCTGGTGGATTAGGTTAGGGGTGATCTAGACCCTCCGATCCTAATTGTACGGTCCCGGATAAATAGGTTAGGGAGCTCAATTAAGAAAACAGAGACGTTTTTAGATGTTTGGGGATGATCTGGATCCAACGGTGACGACTGCCCGGGTCGAGTTTGGGACAGCTTCCGAACGCGCGCGAGGGGTTCGATGCACTGTGCAAGGAGGGGTTTCAGGCCCTGGCGGTTGATAGCGGACTGTGCAGAAAGCTTTGGGCTGAGAGAAGAGAAGAGACAGAGACCCGGCGACTATTTCCGGAGACCGAAAATGTCCGACGATAGACCAGCTATAATGCCGCTATAGTTATTCGTTAGGGCGTCAAACGGACTCCGAATGCGATGAAATTTGGCACGCGGCCTATCTACACTATAACAACACCGCTTGCCAACTTTCAACCCATTCCGAGAACATTTTCCGGCCACTTATAAAATACTTTTTCGGACGTGCCGTGGGCGCGTGCAAGTGTGTCTGGGCTCAGAACGGACAACGGAGAGAACGGGGAGACCCGGACGAATGCAAGTTTTGAAAACATGATGATGCAATGCGGAAGATGACATGGCAAGATGCAACACGCAAGCGAATGACATGGCAACGTCAGCGAATAACTAGGAGACACCTGGCGCAACGGTCTCGGGGCGTACCAACACTCCACCACTATGAGAGGATCTCGTCCTGAGATCTAGGATGGCACCGGAGGGAAACGGAAGAGGAAGATGGGGGGTAAAACTATGTTGCTTCTTTGACAAACGAGTGAAACCAAAGGACCTTGCGAGGTTGAACAATTTGAAAGAAGGAAAACAACGAAGATGAACAGAGTTGAAGACACTTCGTTAGAAAGGAGGAACAAGGAACATTACTAGAGTCTTGAGGTTGAAGGGCAAGATATATATTGAAACCACTCCAGTTAAAACAAGATAGAGAAGGATTAAGAATGTTATAATTTGGACAGCACTCCGTCTGAAAAGAAAAGGAATTGAATAAGAACTTGATAAGATGAGAAGATACTTGATGAAATCACAACACACTGCCTCCAGAACTATTGAAAGAATGGAACAAGGGGTAAGAAAGATCTCAGACAATACTCCCGTTGAGAAGGGAGGTAAAACTTGATAATATGAGAGAACTTCAAAAGAGGGCACGACACTCCGGTAAAATGGATAAGCATGAAAAGAACATGGTCCTGACAATCTGAGATGATGAGTGAAGAGAGCAACATCACAATGCCTCCGGAAGAAATGAAAGAATGCAATGAAAAGAACGGAGAAGAAAACAACATGTTCTACCTCAAATGAATTTGAGAGAGCATCCTTAAAAACAAGGATTGAACGGAGTTGTTGGGAAATCAACAACGAAAAGAACAGGCTTGTTGAGGGCTTATGGAAAACATCTCAAGAACTTGAGGTGAAAACCTGCCACAAACAAAAAACAATTGCTGGCTTGAGAGCGATGGAGAGATGAAATCATATTTCATCGTGAGAATAGGAGGAAACTTGATAAGCACCCCAATAGCGACATTCCTAATGGAAGGCTTTAGGTGAAATCTATACAAGATAACTCTAATGAAGAGATTGATGGATTTAAGATACCTTATTCTTGACAACATGTGAATCATGAAACATGAACTCAAGTTATGAAGAATGACATAGCACCACCTCAAAAGATACGGTAGAAAGAATTGCACTTCGGAATGCAAGATGAAGAATACTTGGAGTATAGCTTGATGGATCATATCTTTGAGAGATATCTTGAAGAAACAATTGAAGAATGAAAAGAATCCTTGATGAATCACCCTGTTGAGCCTCCATGAAGAATTCCGGTAATAAAAGGATGATGAAAGAAAGATGAGTTGAAAACACAAGGTTTAGCCTTGTAATGATTTGGATGGATCTTCGCGACGATATAATTGAGAGAGCTTGGAACTCGAGAAAAGAAAAGATGAAACAATAAAACCGAGAATTTGATGAGCCTCCGGAATAAGGAATTAATCACTTGGATGAAACAAGAATAAGAATTACATTATTCTTATCCTTCATCAATTGAATTGATGACAAGCAACGGATTTTACATACTACTTATTCTCGTAGAAAGGATTAAGATAGATATAACGTCAACTTGGGAATTACTTCAATGAACCACTGGTAGGATTGGAAAGAACGAATGAATTGATAAATAACCAAGGAAGAGAACTCTTGAACAAACCATCATAAGAAATGAACGTAGCACAGGCACAATTCATCGGGAAGAATTGGAAAAAAAATGAATGAAGATACTTGGTGGAATTTAGATACAAGTGAACAAAGATATCATGAACTGATTAGAGAATATTTGAATGATGCACCGGTAAGATTTGGAGAACGATAGCTACACGCTGAGAATGAATAATTCTGAGATGATGGGCTCCGGAGAATCAAACTGAAAAGACTCCTGAATTGCTCCGGAAGGGTGAAAAGAATTGACACAAGTGAACACAATTATGAGAGGATGGCATCAAGCTAGAACCAAGAATCTCTGAGAGAGCGGATAAGATATGGAGGAAAAACTCTTCTTCGGTCTTCAAGTGTTGAGAATGACAAAGAGAAACACCACCATGACAGTTGAGATACTCCGGGATGACGAATAGAAAGGTTGATCCAACAGTGAAAAGAATTAGAAAGATCTTAGAGAAGGACATTTGACTGATGACAAAACTTTCTTACGTCAAACTTGGAGACGAATTTGAGAGTAACGCCGGGAAAAGAAGAGTTAGGTAAGATCCTGGGAAACGACCTGTGGGTTAGGGCCCACTCAAAGAAACACCATTGAACGATTTAAAGATAGATTACACCGGTTGAATTAAAATGGCTTGAATGAGGTAACAACCTCGAAATAGGTTGAACGGAGGTGGGCTTTGGCGGGGCTGGGCCTACGCACTGCTGGCCCATGAACCGCGTGGGAGACGGGCCCGTTTGCACGACGAGGAGGGGCGCGGTCAATGGGAGCGGGGCGGCGCTGCGAGCGTCTCCTCCTGCTCGAGGCAGAAGCAGGGGAGGTCGGCGATGACGTGGGACTTGGCAGCGGGCAACACCGGCGGCAACACGGATGGGCAGCTTTGGGCGAGGGCGACCACGAGGCGCCGGATCTGAAGCAGAAATGTAGCGGCGGCAAAACTTCTCGAAGTACACCCATGGGGTCTCTGCAGGAATAACAGAGAGAGTGAGAGGTGTATTCAGAGAAGCAGAATAGCAAGGAAAAGAAGAGAGAAGGCGAGGGTGACGGGCGCGCGACGAGGAGGCATCGGGTGCGCTGGCGATGGAGCAGCGGCTCCGGCGAACTTGCAGAGGCCGAGGGGTGTCGAGGAGCCGATGAGGAAGGGCTCGAACTGGCTGGATTCGTCTTCGAGGCTCTAGATCCTGAAGAGAGGCCGTCGGAGGTGCAGCTCCCAGTCGGATTTGAGCAGCGGAGAGACGGGGCGTCCATGGGAGCCCCTGGACGGCGACCAAGCTCGAGCGGCCGGTGGCTTGACTTAGGTGAAGCGGGGATGAAGAAGAGCTCGGGCGCGAGGGCGCCATGGGAGGGGCTCGGTCAGGCTCGCCATGGTGTCCTGTGGAGGCAACAGAGAGAGGTGAGGCACGAGAAGAAGAAGAAAGGAAGAGAAAGGGCATGGGCGCGAGGGAGGAGGAAGGGCCTTGATCCAATCGGGATTTGGGCTCTGGCTGGCTGCGGGTTCGTCCGGTGTTGACAACGAGCTGGAGCGGTGGTTGGTTTGATTGGATGGAGGAGGAGACCGAGGAGAAGGGGATCAGGGAGGATCCCGATGTGATTTGAGTGTGGCGGCGGCAAGGAGGAAGGATGGGACATCTCTCCTAGTTTTTAGGGTTGCCCCAGTATATACGCTGGTGGATTATGTTAGGGGTGATCTAGACCCTCCGATCTTAATCGTACGGTCCTGGATAAATAGGTTAGGGAGCCCAATTAAGAAAACAGAGACATTTTGTAGATGTTTGGGGATGATCGGGATCCAATGGTGATGACTCCCCGGGTCGAGTTCGGGACAGCTTTCGGACACACGCGAAGGGTTCGATGCACTGTGCAAGGAGGGGTTTCGGGGCCTGGCGGTTGATAGCGGACTGTGCAGAAAGCTTTGGGCTGAGAGAAGAGAAGAGAGAGAGAGACCCGGCGACTGTTTCCGGAGACCGAAAACGTCCGACGATAGACCGGCTATAATGCCGCTATAGTTATTTGTTGGGGCATCAAACAGACTCCGAATGTGATGAAACTTGGTAGGCGGCCTATCTACACTATAACAACACCGCTTGCCAACATTCAACCCATTCTGAGAACATTTTCTGGCCACTTATAAAATACTATTTCGGACGTGCCGCGGGCGCGTGCAAGTGTGTCTGGGCTCAGAACGGACAACGGAGAGAATGGGGAGACCCGGGCGAATGCATGTTTTGAAAACATGATGATGCAATGTGGATGATGACATGGCGAGATGCAACACGCAAGCGAATGACATGGCAATGTCGGCGAATAACTAGGAGACACCTGGCGCAACGGTCTCGGGGCGTCACATTAACCTCCTCCCTAGATGGGAGAAGGGTTTCCCCTCTGGTCCTTGGATCTGTCTCTCTGTCTCTCTCTATTTCTACGTTCTCAGATTCTGTCGTTTCACAGTTTCTTATATTTCCGGAGATCCGTAACTCCGATTGGGCTGAAATTTTAACACGATCTCTATCCGGATATTATCTTCCTTGCAGCGAAAGAAGGGCATCAACCGCCTTACGGGGTGGCCACGATGGTCAGGGGCGCGCCCCCTGCCTCGTGCCTCCCTCGGGAACCGTCTCGCGTGGATTTTTCTTCCCGAAAATCATATATATTCTAAAAAAAATCTCCGTCAGTTTTTATCCCATTTGGACTCCGTTTGATATGGATATTCTGCGAAACAAAAAACATGCAACAAACAGGAACTGGCACTGTGCACTGGATCAATATGTTAGTCCCAAAAATAGTATAAAAAGTTGCCAAAAGTATATCAAAGTTGTGGAATGTTGGCATGGAACAATCAAAAATTATAGATACGACGGAGACGTATCACTAATAAACCTTTATCATGATTTAGGAAATATAATAATAACTATTTTATTATTGCCTCTAGGACATATTTCCATCATATCATATGGTCATCCTTTTGATATTTGCATGAGATGGATTTGAACTTCGGTGTTGCTAATGCCCTCCATGCAAGTTTGTTTGGAGTTACCTGTAGAACAAAATTAACAAGTCCCTTTTTAGGTGGCAAGCATCAAGCTGGGAGGTTAATCAGTTCCCCCTACATCCGTGAAGTGGCAGAAGGGGGCTCTGCTACGAGCCTACCTCCATCCCTGCACCATCTTCATCACATGCAGTGGCCTCTTCAAGGAAATTGAGGCTGAGTATGATAAGGCACAAAAGCAGCACGATGACGATGCAAAAAAGTCATACGTTGGTGGCTCCTTCGGGTTGTCGCTGGCTGCCAACAATGACGAGGCCACTCCGGCGCGGGGTCATCAACCTTGTCTCCAACGAGAATTAGTAAAATTTATTCTTTGGTTTTTAGTTTTTATTATGGTCTTCTGGCTTTTTGCATTGTAAAATAATAATTCCATGTCCACTTTGGTAAATTGCATTGCACCAATGCTCAACGGATGTCCACGAACGTGTTGGTGGTATCCAATTGGTGATTCACATTAGAGAGGCCCTAATCTCTCATTGTATTTAAGTGTCATTTATTTAGGTTTTTTGAAATTTGTAGTACAACTTATTACTAACATGCCATGTTCATGTGTTGACAAGATTGCCAAAAAATCAAAAACTAGAATGGGCGTCATTCAAGCTGGTGGCGCCCCTGCTTCCACTCAGGAGGCACCACGAGGTGGCTCCCCAGCCCCTAATCCATGTCACAATAGTGGCAGAAGACATCCCTCCAGATGACGCCAAGACATGCTCCATGCAATCAATATAATATATATTTATACCACTAATAATATGAATCTGCATCTATATTAAAGCTATCATATTGTTCCTTATCATTACCTCTATATGAAATCCCATCTCATTAATTGCATTGTTAACTTCTTTGCTATGTGGATTTTACTAAGAAACCACAACAAATTGAAAAATAGTAAAACCGAGCCACCTAGGAGCCTCCACAACGATTTTGGCTGTCCAGTCGTCCGATCATGCTCCTGGACGCTATGGATCAGTTGGTCGTTCCAACACTCGAGATTTTGTTTTTGGAGCAAATCTAGCACTCCAGATTTTTTTAGAAGAATACAAAGATGGTCAGGGACCATTGAGCCACACATGACGGACAATATCTAAGGTAGTAGTCATTCTAGCTAACCTGTGTGCCTCTCCATTACTAGCGCGTTGCTCATGAACGAAATTACAACTAAGATACTTGCTCTTCTTCTCATGTATCTACTGTAAGATCATGCAGTGACTCCCTTGATGCACCTGATCTTTTAGATCGTTGATGACGCTCAGACAGTCTGATGCTATACAAAATCTGTTAACGACCAAGTCTTCAGCAAGAGCTAAAGCCTCTCTACATGCATAAGCTTCTAGTATTGTAGGCTCGGTGATTCCATGGAAAGCAATTGCAGACGCGCCTAGGAACAAGCCTTCTTCATTGCGGCAAACTATAGCAACAACACCTACATTTGAGGATTTTGCCACAGGCCCAACCAAAATTAGTTTTGTTTCTCCCGCAGTTGGGGGTATCCATGTTGGCGCTACCCTACCTGGACTCGCGCTCATGGTGTTGGCCCTGTGCAGCGTCGCCGGAAGTTGCTGAAGTTTCTGAAGATACCACTCAATGAATAGATATGCGGTGAAGGAGCTCCGAAATTCGTTTTCGTGAATAAATTTCTGTCATGCCCACCAAATCACCCAAAGCATTGCTAGAACCGAGATAAACTTGTCTTTGCTCAACGGATTACACAAGCCATGCAGACAGAGTTCTGGGTTCGTGGTCTCATCACCATAGATTGCAAGCAGCGAGTCATCGTCGTCATCTAAAAGTGAACAAATGTTCTTCGACATATTACAGTCCAGGAGTGCGTGTCTCCAAGTAGTGTTAGCGGCTTGGCATATTAGGCAGATCGCGTCATCAATCATATTTCGCCTCTTGCGTTCCTGGCCCGTCGTGAGGGACGCCCTTGCAAGTCTCCAGGCAAAAATTCTCAGCTTAGCAGGAACTTTAACTCCCCACGGCACTCCAGATTGTTACGCTAACTAGTAAAACGTCTGTGCGTTGCTACGGGCTATACTGTATATAAATGAATCAGACAAATTATTGATATTGAAGCTTATTTGTCTCTCATACACCAACCTCAAAGTCGACGACAGGTTCCCGCGATCTAGTGTAGCAACATAAAAACTCCATCCCATGACACACCCTTATATTTTCCTGTCGGACCCTCCCCTTCCGTTCGGTTTTCGCCGTAGTGAGACATTTCTCGCTGGAGCCCTCTCCTTTAAAACAGGATGACGCCCACCTCACCTTCGCCATCGCGGCCTCTCTCCTTCACACCATACTTCCCCACGGAGGGATTGCATTTAGACGTTGAAAAAAATCGATGGCGAGGGAGTCATGGAGGAGGGGTAGAGAATGAACCAGTGAAAGCCAAAAAAACCTGTGTACAATGTTCGCTCCGCTTGGGTCATAGAGGAGTCCCCCTGGTAGAGGAGTTTGGGGAGAAGAGGACGGCGACGCGAGGACGTCGGGATTATCGCGAGGAGGGCAGGCGATGGGAGGATTGCGTTCACATACACGTTAATGGGCTAGCCCAATGCTGTGATGTGATGATGTCAAAGGTGGGCGAAAGATAGGAGTGGTGGGATGAGGTGGAGTGAGGCGAGACTGCCAACTAAGACATTAGTAGTAGAGATTACTGAGAGTTGGTATAACATACCTAATCCTTATGGAAAATGTTAGGCTGAATCTTTGAGTAAGTGAATCTATCTTGTAAGACCATGCATACACATTATTCTCCAGAAGAACTGGTGCAGATTATTTGAAGAAGCTTGATATCCCATAGACCATAGTCCTCGTGTAGTCTTGCATTGAGAGATATAGGTATGTAAGACAGTTAACTTGGAATGAAATAGATAATTAAATGGAAAAGAGAAGAACTGAAATGAGGTAGTACTTCCAGTAGGGTCACATTTCATTACTCAGACTAATCAAAAGTTTAAGAACCGAGTTCTTGGAGCTCTTTGTCTTTGAGGTCATCATTCTTTATAATCTAAAACGTGAACATTTGGTTGGTAAAGAACAATACGTGTTAAATATGACATGTTATAGCATGCCTAATATCAGGACCACCTC
Source organism: Triticum dicoccoides (assembly GCF_002162155.2). Lineage (NCBI taxonomy): Eukaryota > Viridiplantae > Streptophyta > Magnoliopsida > Poales > Poaceae > Triticum > Triticum dicoccoides. Next base: position 631,972,708 of record NC_041382.1, on the reverse strand, counting down.
TCATGAGCATAATCAACTCCCTAAAGCCTCTTTCAGATGCATAATGCACATCACTTCCCGAGGAAGATTTTAGCCTCTTCAACATAACAATCGGCATCCCTTGTCAAAGCTCACACCAAAATAATTGCACGTGTAATCATTCTACCCTTTGATTGATAGATTGAAAATAAGTACACAAAAGATAGGAGCTACTCACATTCAAACTTCTGCCACAAGCTAGTTGATGGTCATGCCCCTTCAACATGTTCACACATAGTGCGTCAAAAAATAATATTCCTTCAATCAGCCCATACAGAATGCCTCAAATTGGCATGACAAAACAAATCCAGATTGCATTATTCATTGAAATGATAAAAAATGAAAACATCTCAAACCAATATGTATGTAGAACCTGAAATTATATCTTATGTATCAAAACAACTATACAACCTTCCGAAAAGCGAAGGAGGACCATACATAATACAGTACTCCTTTCCAGCCCTTTACGTCGCCCGCCTCCCAATGCATCCCTTGTCATCTCCATGGCCTACAGGAGGCGCTTCACCTACAACAGAATTTTGAGATAGGAATCCCTTCTTCACCTATAGCAAAATTTCGAGATCCCAACACTATCAGGCTAATACAAATATCCATGAGAAGTGTGAACGCACCAACGTCTCCGGGTATGCATGGACCATATGGGTAACTGATTTGGGAAACGTAGGCGGCGATGCTGGCATGGCTGACGGCACATGATGCATCTATAGTGAGACCGGCGGCGGCCAACAGCCCAGTGGCGGCCCAATTCGATAAGCCCGGCGGTCGAGTACCTAGAAGGCCAGTAGCCCACGCCCACGACGTTGGCAAAGTAGCTCGGGATGGCAACGGCGAATCGCTCTGTCACCCATGTCAGTGACCTCGAGGCGCCGTTGGCGCGAAGGGGAGCATGTTTCCACTGTCGCAGATCTCCCATGCGACATCAATGGTCGACAACATCGGTCTCTCTCGATGGACCGGATCCTTCCTGTCGCGGTATTCGGGGGAGAGGGCGTAGGCAGTGCCAAATAGCGGAGGGAGAGGCTTGACTTGGCAGGTTCTTGAGCGGTTTGACAGTTCTTTTTTTTCAAGGATAGCTGAATGCCCTTGCATTGCTATGGGACATCCAAGATATATATATATTGATCAATAACCAGAAGGTTATTAATTCTACTTCACAAACTTCGACAATGCATGCACATTTTAATTTTCGATCAAAAAACAAAGGTAACAAACTCCTATAACAGTGGATAAAATACAAGAAATCAGTCGAACTAAAAATACCATCTCTACCTTAGAACGTCTATAATATCAATTAAGAAGTCCGCTACAAAACTTACTAACAGGTGGAAAAGGGGCAGCTTGTATCTCTCCAACAAACAAAATCATACCATACAAAATAGATTGCCTGCAGTCAATAAAACAGTAGTAGGGCATCTGAACAAAAAAATAAATAGGGAAAATGGAACATGTCATTTCGAAGATTACATTAATCCTGTCAATGTTAACCACAATACTGAAGATAGGCCATAATGGCCACATGACCATCTGCACTGTACTGATAACAGAACTGCGTGTCTGCATTGCTATCATTATAGATTAACATATTTAATTGTTTCAGCACAAATGTTCCATAATGTCAGGGTAAATTCAAGAATCTTCACACGCACTTAATAGACCATGTAATAGCATGTTGAAAACTACGCAGGAAAAGCACGGTTCTGAGATACTTAAGTCTTGAGGTCAGTCCAGTCTTACCACGAAAATGAAAATACCATATGATGTCTGGTGCAGCTTCCTATTCATCAGTAGAGAATCCTTCGATTTATTTACATGAAGATTCTTATTGGGCATGGCTGCATCAATCTGAGTATATATATCTGGATGATTGATTCCACACATGTGGAGCAGATATTCGAGATTATTAAGATTCTAGCTTATTCCAAACTTTATTTATTTTTATCCCAGTTCTAGACTTCTAATGTCTGTGAAAGAAGAAAATCTTGACTGGAACACAAAATGGCAACAATAAGAAAAAGTTATCACCGGAGCAATGCAGTTAAGAGTTCCGAATACCTTTCATAAAGAAGTGACATATATTAGCATATTTTATCAGAACAATTCAATCTACAAATTAGCAAGCATGGACATTCTAGTGCATAGTAGTACGAAAAAAGGTGAAAAACAAGTGAACTGTGACACAATGGAACAGCTGAATCAACAAGGACATGTTAGAATGCGAACATATTGGAGATGAGAATTCCATTGACCTCTTGTTGGACTCTTCAAATCAGATCACTGATGGCGCTTCCAGTAGCGAGGCTTCCCAACGGCAAGGCATCTTTCTGGCTATTGTAGCTCTGGAAGATTATGCCATCAGTGGATAATCTACCAGGACCTAAGGCTTCTCCATCCGGCCACGGCTGCAGCCGCGTCCATATCGCCGTGGATGCTCCGCCATATCCGCCTAGACGAGCGCATGCTCTTCATCACCAACCTCTTGTTTAGCCACGATGCCATGGTGGCCACTAAGCGGCTTGAAGCCACAAACGACATGCTTGAGCACACATCGCGATGTTGGGGGCCACACCCGACAGTGACACCATGCAATGCGTCATGGCGGTGTTCATTGAGGCGTTGGCGCGATGCTAGCTCCCAGCATGGGCTGGCCTGTGCAGGGCATTGCTCCTACCCCGTGCGGCGCCCAGGCCACCATCGCACCCTATACCATGCAATCAAATTGGTAGATAGAGTGCAAAATAATGGAACAAAATTGACAGAAAGATGAACAATGTGCAAGTACCAACCTCAAAATACGAGGACTACTCGTTTTGAAGTTTCAGAAGAGTTGATCTCAGAAAACTTCAATTGAACGCAAGGCCAAGTAGCAATGTACCCGGATCAGCAGCCTGATTTTTAGATGGTGTAGCTGGCAAATCTTCAAATCTAGTCCCCAAGAAGGAAATCAAGAGGAGATCATGAAGTTAATATACAGAGCTTCCAGAAATCACACATTCACCTACATCCAAAATGAAGCCTCCATCTGCCAAATGTCCCAAAGGCAGTATGCAAGGCAGCGGAATGGATGATCAAATCATCAAACACAATCTAGTATTTACCAGCGATTCAGTATCCTGTACGTCGGACTGGATCTCAGAGAGCCTCTGCTTCATCTTGTCTGCTTAGATCTCACCATGTAAGACGAAACCAACAACATCGAATAGAAATAGGCACGGGAAGAGAGGGTGGCGATCTTGGCGAAGACCTCGCAGACGCAGAGTCGCAGTACTGACGCTCGTAGCCCTGGAACACCTCGCTGCTTATGATTGCTCCTCTTGATCGCCTTTCATGGCATGTATTAAAGATAAATGGTAGCTAACCAGACCTGGCCGATACCACTGCCGAGAGGAGGTTGCGTAGTCAGCCGTTTGCATAGGTGACAGCTGCTATGTACGTCCTTGATCCATCGCGCGCCGTCCAGGATCGACCCATGCACTTGAGACAATACTGGGCGCGCATCGAAGCAGACTTCATGGCTATGTCCCGGATCCACGCCCTCTGTCCTGCTTGACCCATCCACAGGAATCAACACCGGACGCACCGGCTCGTCATCGATGCCGACGAGCTGTTTCATTGCGAGGTCAAGGGGGACCGCGGAAGGGCCGCACTGGTGCCTATGCTACGCGCTACTCGCTAGCGGCGCCAACTGGGAAGACGCGGCTATGGTTTGAACAAGGAGGAGGAGACACGGCTAGCGTGGATTTTTTGTTACTTGCGTGCGTGGGTATGACGGTTTTGCTGGTTCTTTTGCCGGATCGCATCGGGGTGGGACCACGTAATTAAGAAGAACGAATCACGTTTGGTGTGGAACGTACGCAGGGAAAACCAACAGCGTATGGGAGGGAGGCTCGGCGACGTAAGACGGGAAACGGAATGCTGCGTTTCTTTTAGGTATTATTAAATTAATAATTAATAATAATAATAATTATTATTAGAGAATTAGAGATTAGAGATAGATATTAGAGATTAGAGATTATTTGTTTCCTGAAAATCTATTAGTTATTTCCTAAAGCAAATTGCATTAATGAGAGAGATCTATTGATTTGGCTAAGGTAGGAAAGAATCTATTATTTGTTTACTAAAGCAAATTGCATTAATGGGAGAGATCCATTGACTTGGCTAAGGTAGGAAAGAGTCTATTATTTGTTTCCTAAAGCAAATTGCATTAATAAGAGAGATTCGTTGATTTGGCTAAGGTAGGAAAGAATCTATTATTTGTTTGCTAAAGCAAATTGCATTAATGGGAGAGATCCATTGATTTGGCTAAGGTAGAAAAGTTAGATCCATGATCTTTTGTCATTAGGAAAGTGTTGAAAATAAACCATACTCCTCCATTAGGTTTTTTTCGTTGGTTAATTTTCGTAGGGTTTTTTCGCTGGATTGTCTTGGGTGCGATCGGAGCTTAGGCCCTGGAATGCGTGAGGGCGGGTGGGGGCTTCGGTATGCAGTTTTTTTCGGTTTGTGGCGGCTCAGTGTGAGGTGGGACGAGGTACCAAAAAACCATGAAAGGTGGGACAAAAAAACATGGAAGCGAGACTACCAACTCCTCCATTAGGAGTAGAGATTAAGCACCACACGTACACCACACTGGGAGCTCCTATACGCCGCTTACTGCGGCAAGTGGTCGCGGTTTCGCACAAGAGGATTCTCACTTGGGCCAGCCCATTCAATTTACTTCGCTGGATGAAAATATGGCAAAAATAAGAAGCACGGGAAATCGAACCCGCGACCTGCTACAGAGCTCGCGACACACTAGCCACTATGACGTGCGACCTGTCGCGTAAAGATTTGCAGCGCAAACATAAAATAAACTAATGATATCGGCAAAAAGTAAAACCAGATCACGAAATTCCAGAAAACATGTTGGCGAAGGATCGAAAATAAGACCTCACTCAAGAGAACCACGTTCATAACCACTGTACTAACTAAGGTTATGTGTGTAAAAGGGGCAACCAGAGATATATGACCTATTATAGGCAGCAGAGTAAAAAAATTAAGAAAATTCAAACGTGATTTCGGAAACAGAAAAACTTTTTGGAACGCGAACGTTGTTTGGGAAGCAAAAAACGAAAATAAAATTGAATTCGAGAACATTTTTTGAAATTATGAACTACTTCTTGTAAACACAAAGAATTTTTTTGAAAAACAATAACAAAATTAAAAAAGTGAACATTTTCACAATTACAAAATATTGTTTTTACAAAACTAGAGCATTTTTTGAATCTGCGAATTAGTTTTAAAAACATGAACATTTGTCGAATATGTGCACAAATTTTGAAGACTGTAGCATTTTTTTGAACATGTGAATTTTTTTGAAATCCACAGACAATTTATAATTTGTGAACAAAAACGAAACATGCAAACATTTTTTGAATTTGTAAACAAATTTTGAAACATAAATATTTTTTGAATATGCGAACAAATTTTGAAAAGGAAAATATTTTTTGAATTTGTGAACAAAATTTGTAAATAGGAATATTTTTTGAAATTCCCAAACATTTTCCAATTTGTGAGCAAAATATAACCATGTGAACATTTTTTGAATTTGTGAACAAATTGTGGAAATGGGAACTTTTTTTGAAATACTTTTTTTGAGTTTTTGAACAAAATTTAAAAGGTGAATTTTTGGAAAACTTTCTAAGCATGAACATTTTTAGAATTTCTGAAAAAATTTAAAAATATGAACATATCCTGAATTTTTAGAAGAAATTTCGAAATGGGGAACAATTCTAAAAGTCCCAAACAAATTTCAAGCGCGAACAACTTTTTAGTACGTGAATAAAAGTTTGAAAACAAGAACATTTTTTGAATTTGTGAACAAGTTTTCAAAAGAGGAACAATTGTGATCATTTTTTGAATGACCGAATAAATTTTGATAGGAGGAACCATTTTTTTGGAAAATCTGAACAAAATTTGATTTTTTAATAAAATAAAGAATAAAAGGGATTTTGAAAAATGGAATAACGAAAAATAAACAAAAGAGGAATATTTTTCAGAAATTGTGACAATTTTGAGCAAAAATATTCCAAACACTTTTTGTAAAACAATGACAGTTTTTGAAATGCCAAACTATTTTGAAAAATGTGAACACTTTTTAAATTTAGGGAAAAAATAAACACAAACATGTTCTAAAATTTTGAATGTTTTTTAGAAGCACGAACAAATTTTGAAATTTCCGAACAATTATCAAAAGAAACAAAAAAGAAAAAACGGAATAAAAAATAAAATAAAAAATGAGAAAGAAAGAAGGAAACGAAGAAAAAGGAAAAAACAAAACAGAAAAACAAAAGAAAACCAGAAAACTGGTATAAAAATAAAAAATCGGTTCAGGGAGAAGGTTCCCAAAACCGGCTGCCTCGCTGTGGGGAAGTTGGCCGGCCCAATTCTCACGCTCGGGGGATAGCTTGTGCGAAAGCTCGACATTCTGACGCAGTTAGCGTCAAATATGATTTTCTGTTTCACGGGCCGCTACTCCGCGGAATGAGCTGCGGTTTCTGTTCGTAGTTGGGCTGTAAATTAGAAGCTCCAGTCCAGTCACCTATCCTGATTTGACCAGGTTTCTCGTCAGCGGTGCAATCCCCATGCCTAAGTTGTGAACTGCACCTCTGTTCCTCAATGCCTGGCCGCCGTCGTCCACCGTCTCGACGTCGAGCTTCTGCAGCAGCAGGTTTGCTTCTGCCTCTGTGCGCCTCCACTCCTCCTCTGCACGCCACCATGGTGGCTCTCTTCTATACCTCTTTTTTAACGTCACGTTCTGCAGCGTTCTTCCTTGGCAGCTGCGGCGGCCGCAAGCGCTGTTGATGTCCATCGCCGGTTGTTTTCCTCCTGCGTCTGTTTCCTTGCCCTTGCAGCCGTAACACATGTCGCCCCCCCCCCCCAATTCCATACCTAAATATGATCACCCTGTATCGGGAAGTGGCGGCAGAATCATGGCGATGAAGCTTGACGGGCCCTTCTGTAAGTTCTGTTGGTGGTTGACATTATTTTTTATTTGTTTTCAAATCTTTTTTCATACGAGATTATTTTAGATCATCTCCCTTTCCACAAATGCATTCTGTTTTTGTATTTTTCAGATGATGACCCTACACACAGCCTAGGGTGGTGACCTATTCTGTAACTTCCCTGCTGAGGTTGCTTTCGATGGCATATTTCTTCCCCAGGACCGCGCATCAGAGAAAGACCAACTAGCTTGAAAATGCTAGTTATCGACTAGAGGGGGGTGAATAGGCGATTTTTATGAAAGTCCTCAAAACACGACATCTTTGAAGACAAAGAGTAGAAATGAACCTATTGATATGCAGCGGAAGGAAGACTACACTAGACATGTCATAGTCAAGTAAGCAATGAGGTGAAAGCACGAACACTATCAACAGCTAGGTAGTATGGACCAGGATGGAAGACAGTATGAAGCCAAACAGGAAACAGTGTTCACTCAGTGAAGTCAATCAGATCAGACAAGCAGGCAATGACTTCATGAAGACAAACTTTAAAGTAAAGGGAAGTGGGAGTTAAAACCAGTTGCTTGGTGAAGACATGTATTTGGTAGACCAGTTCCAGTTGTTGTGACAACTATACGTCTGATTAGGGAGGCTGAGATTTAACTCAGAAGACCACGTCTTCACCTTATTCCCCTTGAGCTAAGGACACCTAGTCCTCACCCAATCAATCTGGTGAGTCTTCAAGGTAGACTTCCAAACCTTCACAGACTTCGTTCACCGGTGATCCACAGTGACTCTTGGATGCTTAGAATGCGACGCCAAACCGGCTGGAGGTTTCACAGTCCTCAAGTGTAACAAGTTTTCAGGTCACGCGGACAGAAAGACTTTAGTGATGCCTAACACTCTTTGGCTCAGGGTGTTTTGGGCTTTGTGCTCGCAAGGATCTCTCTCTCAAATGCTTCGGAGGTGCGTTGCTCTCAAACGACAAAAGTCGTGCACTAACTCTGAGAAGCCACCAAGTTATGGTGTAGGGGTGGGCTATTTATAGCCAGGAGGCAACCCGACCTGATTTGTCCGAAGTGACCCTGGGTCACTAAGGAAACGACACGTGTCCAATGGTCGGATTTCAAACACACGCGGCAGCTTGACTTGGGCTACAAGTAAAGCGGACTCATCTAGCTCTGGATAAGATTTGCTCTCATTGTCTTCGCTCGAAGACATAGGATTTTGGTTGAGCATCAGTTCAGTCACTATGACTTTGTTCACTTGGGTGACGCCCCCGATTCAGTCGTACACTAATCATACACGCAAACATGTACGATCAAGATCAGGGACTCACGGGAAGATATCACAACACAACTCTAAAAATAAAATAAGTGATACATGAATCATATTACAAGCCAGGGGCCTCGAGGGCTCGAATACAAGAGCTCGATCATAGATGAGTCAGTGGAAGGAACAATATCTGAGCACAGACATAAGTTAAACAAGTTTGCCTTAAGAAGGCTAGCACAAACTGGGGTACAGATCGAAAGAGGCGCACGCCTCCTGCCTAGGATCCTCCTAAACTACTCGTGGACGTCGTCAGTGGTCTGCACGTAGTAGTAGGCACCTCTAGTGTAGTAGGAGTCATCATCGACGGTGGCATCTTGCTCCTGGACTCCATCATCTGGTCGCAACAAATGGGTATAGAAAGGGGAAAAAGGGGGAGAAAACCAACCATGAGTACTCATCCAAAGTATTCGCAAGCAAGGAGCTACACTACATATGCATTGGTATCAATGAAAGGGGGTAATATATGTGGAATGAACTGCAGAAAGCCGGAATAAGTGGGGGATAGATAGTCCTGTCGAAGACTACGCTTCTGACAACCTTCATCTTGCAGCAGAAGAAGAGAGTAGATGGTAAGTTCACCAAGTAACATCGCATAGCATAATCCTAACCGATTCCCCTCGTTACCCTGTGAGAGAGCGATCACCGGTTATTTCTGGAACTTGGAAGGGTGTATTTTATTAAGTATCCGGTTCTAGTTGTCGTAAGGTCAAGGTACAACTCCAAGTCATCCTGTTACCGAAGATCACGACTATTCGAATAGATTAACCTCCCTGCAGGGGTGCACCACATTTCACAACACGCTCGATCCCCTTTGTCCGGACACACTTTCCTGGGTCATGCCTGGCCTCGGAAGATCAACACGTCGCAGCCTTACCTAGGCACAATAGAGAGGTCAGCACACCGGTCTAAATCCTATGGCGCAGGGGTCTGGGCCCATCGCCCATTGCACACCTGCACGTTGCGAGGGCGGCCGCAGAGCAGACCTAGCAACCTCCATTACAAAGGAAGTTGCGTTACGCGATCCAACCCGGCGCGTGCCGCTCAGTCGCTGACGTCACGAAGTCTTCAACTGATACCACGACGTCGAGTGCCCATAACTGTTCCTGCGTAGTTGGTTAGTGCGTATAGGCTAGTAGCCAGACTCAGATCAAATACCCAGATCTCGTTAAGCGTGTTATTTTGAAGTAACCGCGAATGCCGACCAGGGCCAGGCCCACCTCTCACCTAGGTGGTCTCCGCCTGCCCTGTCGCTCCGCCTCAAAGTAACAGTCGGGAGCTGTTGGGAACCTAGGCCCACCACTACCTGGGTGGAACAACCTTCCCCTTCAACCCCCAACATCGGAATCACTCGCGTGTACTCAACGAGCTGACCCGACTTTAGTCACCACCTGTATAGTATGTATAAATGTATGTATAAACCCGTGATCACCTCCCGGGTGATCACGGCCCGGTAGTATAGCATGGCAGATAGACAAGAATGTAGGGCCACTGATGATAAACTAGCATCCTATACTAAGCATTTAGGATTGCAGGTAAGGTATCAACAACTGTAGCACAATGACAGGCTATGCATCAGAATAGGATTAACGAAAAGCAGTAACATGCTACACTACTCTAATGCAAGTAGTAGAAAGAGAGTAGGTTGTATCTGGTGATCAAGGGAGCGGGCTTGCCTGGTTGCTCTGGCAAGTAGGGGTCGTCAACAACGTAGTCGGACGGGGCACCAGCAGCAGCGTCAGCCTCGTAGTCTACCGGAGAGAAGAGGTGGAAGAAACAATGAATACAATACAAACATATGCATAACAATGCATGACATGACATGTAGAGGTGCTAGGGGTGCCCTAACGCGGTATGAGGTGGTACCGGTGAAGGGGGGAAACATCTGGGAAAATATCCCCGGTGTTTTGCTTCTTCGGACAGATGAACGGGAGGGGGAAAGTTGCGTGTTCGCTATGCTAGTAATTATCTCGTCGTTCTGAGCAACTTTCACATACAAAGTTTTTCTTCTGAGCTACGGTTTATTTTATATTGATTTTAAAAGATTTAAATTAATTTTAGCATTTATTTAATTAATTTACTTCAACATTATCCAGAACAGTGCATGTTGACGTCAATATGACGTCAGCAGTTGACCGTTGAGCTGGTCAACCTGATAGGTGGGTCCCACCTGTCAGTGACTGTTTGACTAATTAACAGTAGTTAATTAGATTAACTAGTTATTAGGTTAATTAAACTTAATTAGTTAATTTAAACAGAATTAATTAAGTTAATTATTTAGTTAGTTAATTAATTATTTTTATTATTATATATATATATTTTTTAAATTTCTTTCTGGGGCGTGGGGCCTGTTGTCCAGTGGCACAGAGGCCAGCCCAGCGAGGCGGGTTAACGGGTGGAGCCCCGGGGAGGGGCGGACCCAAGCGCGGCGAGGCACTGGCCCTGAACGGGCGCTGCTGGGCGCCGGCAACGGCCAGCGGTGCTGCAGCAGCATGCAGCAGCGGCGAGGGCGGAGTGCAGTGGCAGCGGCAACGCGGCTGTAGGGGCGGGCGCAGGCGCGGGGCAAAGGGAGCGAGAGGCAGAGGGCAAGCAGGGGGT
>NC_041382.1:631933752-631961692 GCF_002162155.2 Triticum dicoccoides | reverse complement strand
GCATTGGCACGATGGGGTGGACGACGAGCATGGCGCGACGGGGCGGGCGCGGGGTCAGCGGCGAGCGGGTGACGCGGGGCGCGGCCGCAGGCGTGCAGCACCGGCGCGACAACGCAGCGGCGCAGCTGGAGATGTAGCGCGCAGGGGGACCGAGCGGCCAGAGCGGGGACCGAACTGGGCGGCGGCTACGGTGAGCGTGCGCGGAGCGCGGTCCGGCGCTGCGAGGCGAGGGGAGAGGTGGACCGGGGTCCTCACCGGGGCTGTAGGGGTTTGGGTAGTGGGCTCGGGGAGGAGTCGCGGCCACGTCTTGTGAGGAGACGAGGATGATGCAGTACGGCAGGGAGGCGGCGCTAGCAAGGTCACGGGCCACCCGGCGAATGACAGCGAGGTGATTCGGTGGCAGCGACGTCGACGTGGCAGCAGGGTGCCGGTGTGAGGAGGAGCGGTCCGGTGAGGATGACGGTGGCGAGCGGCGGGCTGGGCGGCGTCGAGCGGTTCCCCCTCCTCGATCCCGATCCAATCGGGGGAGAGGGGGGGATATTTTGCGGGGGAGTGGGGGTGTCGATGTGTGTAGTGAGGGGAGTGAGGGATTAGGTAGGTAGCGGCTAGGCCGGCCAGCTGGGTGGGCCGGTTGGCTGAGGCCCAGGTGGGCAGGGGGTTCTTATCTCCTTTATATATTTTTTAGTTTCCTTTTGCTTTTTCTTTTGTTTTTATTTTAGTTTACACATTATTTTTTTGTTTATTAAAATATGACATTAGCTCCTAAAACAATGTTCAAAATAACCCACCGCCATAAAAGTTTTACCCCGAAACAAAAATTGTTTAGTATTTTTCAAAGTTTAATAGACATTTATTTAATTGCTTTAACTACTGTTTTAATTATTCTAGAGACTTTGAACATTTTATCAAAATTAGGTTTCTCCACCAAAAATTACATATGTACTATTTGTCACCTCTAGAACATTTTAGTTTAAATGTTTGAAAAGTTCTGTGTTTGCCTTTATTTTAAAATTTGAATTTGAATCGGTTTCGAACTAACGCGAGATTAGCAACGGTAGTCGAAGTGATGTGGCATCATTAGCAGAGAATTATTGTAGCTTAATTATCCGGGCGTCACAATTCTCCTCCACTACAAGAAATCTCATCCCGAGATTTAAGAGGGGAGTAAGGGAAAGATGTGGCTACGAAAATCTATCGAGTCTTCTCGGTCTTGGTTGCTCTTCTCGGAGAGGTCGATCCATTACATCGATGTCTTCATTCCTCTTCTTCAGGTCATCATGATGAAGTCATCATCCTTTTCTTCGGGAACTTCAATGTACTTACGAATAGGTAAGGGGCAGCTCGGCTACGACAGAATGCTTACGAGGGAAACAATCTAGGATTAACCCATGAATGAGCATAAGATTATCTCTCGAGTTGAACATATAAAATACATCGAGAGTAAGGTACAAAGGTACAATGAGAGGGTCCAAGAGGATAGATAGCTACTCAAAGTCTAAACCAGAGTGAGAAAGGGGTTCAGAGCGGCAAGATTAAGTATTGCGTCTGATACCAGAATAGAGCACTAGGAAGGTGGCTCGCGAATTACCTACGAAACTAAGAGCAAGGGATAACTTTGTCAACAAGGTGTACAGGAGAGTCAGGTTTCGATCCTGTGGAATTGTGGGTTATGGGCCCACCATGTGGTTAAAAGTAGGATGGCCGGTGACATCTTTCACAATCATGTAAGCAAGGAAAGTCAGAGGATAATCTGTCGGTCATGTCGGCAACAACATCGAAACCCAGGGCGAGGGACGAAGAGAACTATTTTCATGCTCGTTGAACGAGGCGGACCAATAGGCAAAGTTCTCGTCCATCGGCGTTTACCGGAAAGTCATCAACAGTAGAAACAGGGTCTCACTGACAGAGTTGTACACCGAGGTGTTTACATAAGCATTGAATTATTACTGCTTAGATCATATAGATCGCAAGCAAGGTTAAACCAAACAACGGAAAGGAAAATATGGTTATCAGATTGAACAGAACAATGGAAAGGAAAAATGTGTTTGAACACATATATCAGGGGTATATCCTTTCCCAAGGACAAGCAGAGCATGGTATACATGGCAGGATATAAAGTAGAAAACTATTTAGGTAATGGGAGAGGAATTTCATGACATTACCCATACAACGGTGTTTGGGTAATTGATAAGGAATATTTAGTATTGTGCTTCAAATGCTCTTATTGAAAATCAGATTACCATAGACATGCTTCGAGATAGCATTGACATGGTCTTCAAGCAAAGGTCGGACTTGGATACACAAAGGATTCATCAGGAACAACTTATAGAATAAGTCTTACAATTTCCTCATGGAAGAATGGTTAACCTTGCTAAAAAGGAAACTATAATAATAGGTCCTCCAGTCAAGTGTGCTAGGCATGATATCACCTTACAGAGTCATATAAAGACCAGTGTTATAACTATTGGAAATATGTTCCAACCATCATATCTGACCAAGATTCAGATCTGATCACTACAAAAAAAGACACATCCATGACATTTTGGGCCGAATGAATTTTTTTCTGTCATACATATGACACTTCTATGACGATAATTGTGACAAAACCTGGTATCATCATAGATGTGGTGGGCTCCTACTTCTATGACAGAAAATCATGACAGAAAATGGGCTTTTCGTCCTAGGCGGGCCGGAGACACAGCCGCATGACATTCTTTGGGCCGATCATGACGGAAAAAATCGTGGTAGAAGCGAGGGGGAGGAAAATTTCGGGGAGTTCCCAGTTACGGTGGGAGGTCGGGGGCCGAGCGATGCGCGTTTCTCTCGTACACATACGTGCGTGTGTGCGAGGCGTTGGCTCTAACTGAACCCGAGCGAGGCGTTGGGCTCTAACTGAACTCGAGTGATTGCACTGCAGGCTACGCGTTACTGAACCCGAGCGATCGCTCGATGGATGTTAACTGAACCCGATTGAGCAATTCCTTCGCTACTACTGCTAACTGAAGCCGATTGATGCTGCCTCTGGGATGAACAGTGAGCGTTGCAGGGTGTTTGGATGAACAGTGAGCGGTGGTGTCGCCTCTGGATGAACAGGACCCCGTGGTGTGGTGGAGGGCTGGATGAACAGTAGACGGTGGAGGGGTGCCCGTGGATGGGTGGTTGAACAGGACCCCGTGGTGTGGAGGGCTGGATGAACAATAGACGATGGAGGGGTGCCCGTGGAGGGGTGGTTGAACAGTAGCCGGTGGAGTAGTGCGCGGTGGGGGTTGGATGAACAGGAGCCCGTGGAGGCTGGAGGAGGTCGACGATGGAGATGAACAGTATCTAGTGGAGTCCCGTTTTGCGGTACGCCACACCCCTCCCGATGAACATGACCCCCGTTTCGACTGTAGCGCTCCAACACAAGTCCGTTTCATCCGTTTTGCGGTACGCCACAACCCTCCCGATCAACAGGACCCCTGTTTCGACCGTAGGAGGTCCGTTTCCTCCGTTTTGCGGTACGCCAGACCCCTCCCGATCAACAGGACCCCGTTCCGAATGTAGGAGGTCTGTTTCCTCCGTTGTGCGGTACGCCAGGTCTCGTTTCTATCGCATGTTCCGTCCAAGCGCTCCCGATGAACACGACCATGCATTCCGTTCCGACCCAGCCGGTTGGCTCCCACGCGTTCCGTTGCCTCCCGATGAACACGACGCATTCCGTTGCCTCCCCATGAACATGACGCATTCCGTTGCCTCCCCATGAACACGACGACGACGCTATTCCTCCGTTCCGACCCAGCCATGTACACGAGCCCTGGGCGTACGTATGCGTGAGTAGGCGTTCGAGACCCTGCCCGTATGTATGTACGTGGCCATATTTTCTTTCTTGCACCCTGGCCGTTGTACGTACGTGTACATGCTACGTGCGTGCCTCTACTACGACACGTACGCGCCTCTACTACGACACGTGCGCGCCTCTACATCGACCAGTATATATGTACGTACACGTTCGCGACCAGAATGACAACGCTACGTACGCTTCGACCAGGTGGGTCCCGACTGTCAGGCACTTCCTTGCCTGCGAAGATGTAGCTGGTGGGTCCCAGCAGTCAGGTGGGCGAATCTTTTTGTTTTTTTTGCCTGGACGCACTTCCTTGTGTGCGAAGATGTAGCTGCTGGGTCCCAGTAGTCAGGGGGGAATTGTTTTGTTTTTTTGCCCGGACGCACTTCCTTGCGTGCAAAGATGTAGTTGGTGGGTCCTAGCAGTCAGGGGGGTGAATCGTTTTTTTCAGACGCACTTCCTTGCATGCAAAGATGTAGCTGTTGGGTCCCAGCAGTCAGGGGGCGAATCGTTTTTTCGGACGCACTTCCTTGCGTGCGAAGATGTAGCTGGTGGGTCCCAGTAGTCAGGGGGAAATATTTTTTTCGCGAAATACGGTGGCCCGTCCGGTGGGTCCCTGCTGTCAGGTGGAGGAATAATTATTTTGCGCATAATAAGGAGGCACTTCCTTGCTGCGGCCGTGGACCCAGCTGTCAGCCTCTCCATGTACAGTCCATGTCCGATGGAAGCCCTTGACCACGTTGACCACGTCGCACCGAGAGCACCAGGGCGGTGGACAACGGCGAGGCCTAGGAAGGGGACGACGTGGAGCCGGGGAAGATGCGGCATTGGATGCCCACGCGTAGAGGAGTATGAGGTTCATTCGTTCGGCTGTAGTGTGAGGCTGCCGTCGCCGCAGAATAAAAAGGGTGTGGGTGCGTAGAGGGATGGCCTGGCAAGCGGTGGGAGTAGTAGGAGGCGGTGAGGCCTCCGCGGCATCACAGCCGGCCACAGGCGGCAGGAGCAGGCGGCACGACCGGCGCTGCTTTGGGCGGCTGGAGCAAGAAGACTAGAGGTTGAAGAAGCACTACGGCCATTGGACGGACATCGTACGGTCACTGGAGCTAGAATCGTTCATATACTGACTAAAGTAGACAAAGGCCTCCATCCCAGTCAACTTAGTAGGCCCACAAGTCAGCCTCCCACCAAGGTGGGTCGCAGGTAGCAGGGGGGTATTCATTTTTTGGGCATAATAAGAAGGCACTTCCGGTGCGTGCGAGCTGACAGCGGGGGGAACGTTTTTTTTGCGAAATACGGTGGCCCATCCTATGGGTCCTAGCAGTCAGGGGGAAACGTTATTTTTCGCGAAATACTGGTGGCCTGTTCGGTGGTTCCCTGCTGTTAGGTGGAGGAATAATTATTTTCCACGTAATAAGGAGGCACTTCCTTGCAGCTGCCGTGGACCCAACTGTCAGCCTCTCCACGTACAGTACTCTTCCGATGGAAGTCGGTCGTTGACCACATTGACCACGCCACGCCGAGAGCACCACGGCGGTGGACGACGGGAGGCCTAGGAAGGGGACAACACGGAGCCGGGGAAGACACGGCAGCGGAAGCCCGCGCGGAGAGGAGTACGAGGGTTCACCGGTTCAGCTGCGGTGTGAGGCTGCCATCACCGCAGAATAACAGGGGGTGTGGCGGAGTACAGGGATGCCCTAGCCAACGGTGGGAGTAGTAGGGGGTGCTGAGGCCTGCACGGCTGCACAACCGGCCACGGGAGGCGGGAGTAGGCGGTCCCGCCGGTGCTGCTTTGGCGGCTGGAGGAAGAAGATCAGAGATTGAAGAAACACGACGGTAGCTGGATTGACATCCAACGGTTACGTCTGCTAGAATCGTTTGTTGACGTATATTATAACTAAAAAAATCTTGCATACGCGTCACTAAATAGGCCCACAAGTCAGACCACTCCCTCCTATTTTTAATAATTTATATATAGCTCATGGCAACTTCTTATGCAATTTATTGCAATCGTTTTTTTGGTTGGCCAGGGCCAATTTTGCATATTTCTGTGGGTTCCAAACTATTTTTAATACCGAAATGTTGAGCCAGATTTAAAGTACTTTTAAGATATATTTAAATTAGGTTAATGCCAAGTGAAATAGGAATCTGAAAATGTGAAAAAATTCAAAAATTATAAAGTAATTGCCAATTTGTCATCTGTTTATATTTACAACCCATTTCATATTACTTTCAAGATTTGCAGGCGTCTTGAAAGAGTTGCAGCCCACCAGGGCATAGAAAAATAAGTAGGCCCGAATTGGGTATTCTTCAGAAAAAATGAACTGGGCTCATTTTGACAAAGAAAAAATAGCTGGGCTGGTCACATGGTGAACATAAAATATAAGCCTGGGCTAGACGGGTCACAGCCCAGTTCAAACCCTGCTCCGTCTCAACAATACCAAACAAAAAAATACTGCTCGAGTAGCTACGTCCCAGGTGTCAGCCGATCTTGTGATGTTCTCTTGTCTATTGACTATATACGCTCACAATGTCGTTGGTCCCAGATGTCAGGAAAACACTAGGAGGAAGCATTTTATTTTTCCATACACTAACGTGGTGGGCCCCTACTGTCATCCTCTCCACGTACGTTTGCCAATTCCTGTTGTTTGTTGACCATGTTGACAACACAAGAGGGCGACGCAGCGGCAAGCGCACCAAAGCGCGCGGAGGATGTTGGCGTTAACGATTTTGGAGACGGTGGGGCGGGGATGCGTGCGCTGAGGCGCAGCCAGCTGTGGGAGGCGGAAGCAGGCAGACCCGCCGGCACTGGTTTGGTTTTGGCGGCTGGAGGAAGACAGGACTGAAGAAACACGATAGACTGTAAAAGCAGCAGGAGTACTTAACAACCTTAACTGAAACCAGCAGGGGGCACTTAATAACCAAAGCTGAAAGCAGTATGAGTACTTATACAGGTTCAACCGTACAAAACACACCTCGAACAGTGGTACTTTGCCTACAGTTAACCAACGGTGAGGCCGCCAAGCCCCAGGACAAGGCCCAGGCGCCACCCCGCGCATCCACAACCTTCTGAAAGTGGCTTCATCTCGCAACGTGGTAAATAAACAGGATATTCGCTTTAGAGCCATGGAAAAGCATGAACATAATCTTCTGTCATATTCTCCAAGATGGACGGGCCTTCATTATTTGAGACCACCCATGAATAAGTATATTTTCACCTCCAAGGGGAATTGAGTAGGTCGACATAAACATCATGTTGTGACCAAGCGCAAGTCTGACCCGACCATGGTCAGGCATTTGTATAGGAACAATAGAACTCGACAGTTCCTGTTTCAAGATCACAGCTGTAAAACTGTGTATAAGCAATAGTTTATGAACAACATATATAATAGAAAACAGCTCATACCATAAGTTTCTCGACACAGTTGGACTATTCAACGAGTGCTGCAGTGGCACACATATCCCACGTGGCCTTCCACCATTGAAACGCCCCACAAGGACCTCAAGACGATCAATAAAGTGTAGGAACTTGTGGATGTCGATCCAGTCAACTTCAGTGCCATTAGTAACAGCCGAGTTATTACAGAGTAACAAACGAGCAGACTGCTTATCTCTGAAAAGACCTACACATGCCACCAAGTATAAGAAAATATTAGTTAGAAGTAGCATCTTCGTGAGAGATTCGTTGCTACTTCCAAAGTTAAATTGTGATTAGTTAGATAGAATAGGTGGATTAAGAAGTAATCGAGGCAACAAGCAAGAACCATATACAAAACTAATATGGATGAACAACTGGAACGATGTCGGGGTGGAAGATCGCAGTGAAGATGAGACCAGGTTCTTCTATTTCCATCAACATTCGTGCGCCAACTTTCAGTCCGCAACACTTGAGAAAGTTTATCCAAGTTCGGCCATAAAAAAGCAGCGATCTTCTTGGTTCATGAACCCAACTCGGAACTTATATCCATGGCTTGTCTTCAATGTGACCATTAAACTAGTGTATTCAGTTATGGCAAGGCCGAACATCTTAAGTACATGTGTTCTGGCAGAGCAAATAATACACTGCAGGAAAAATAATAGTAGAACACAACATGTTCAAAAAAACCCCACCCTCCCGGATAGAAAAGAGGATTCTAGGAACATATTGTGTGTGTTTCAAAATGTTGTGTTAGGATGAGAAGGAACAAGTGTGGTGTCTCACCGAGGGCGCAGAAACCTGTAGGGTACTCGCACTTTGGGCACTGCAAATGAAACACACTAGATTCAGTAGGAAGAAAAATACATCAACGGCGGCGGCTGCAATCCTAGGATTACCGGCGACCAAGGGACTTTGATTTATCGGGGATCGATGAAGAATTTGTACCTGGTTCTCCATGAGAAAACCCTATGCAATCGCCGAGAGGGGGTTTTCTCTGAACAAGCTGACGAGGGAGAAGGGGATTCAGGCCCAGTGAAATATTGCCGCTTCATCCGTCCAGCTTACTGCTAAAGCTGGAAAGGGGGGGGGGTTGTTATTTGACGGCTCATTAGGCATTACTGCGGGGCTACGACCGGTGTGTCTACCATGAAGTTGTGGACTCTAATTTGTGCATATGGCACGTGGACCCCGTTGACGGTTGCCCCACATATCAGCAAAAGGAAGTAGAAAGACAGGAGTAACTAGTTACACATAAATATATTTTTTGACAGAGAGATACTCCCTTTGTAAAGAAATCTTCAAATCTTTTATATCACAGGTTCACCTTGCCAAGAAATATACTCTCTCTGCAACGCACGGGCATTATGGGGGTTCAACTTTTTTATGGGGTTCAGCTAAGAATATAATACTCAGATAGGCTAACGGTTCTGGACTTTGGGCCGCAGGACGACCCTGCATGTTTGGGGGCCCATGTGTTCTACCTCAGCGCTTTTCATATTGCAAGCGATCGGTACGGCGCTGGTTTTAGATGCTGTCGCAAGGCGAATACACAAAATTGAATAAAGCAGGGCAGCTGTTTGAATGAAATCGAACGACAGTTCCTAACCAGCAATCAGAGTTGCAATTCTATGAACGATATACCATGTGATAAATAATACTGTCGTACTACTTATACACACATGACACTTGTTTCACCATGCGAGATTATTACATCAAAATATCTCGGAGGATAGATCAGTTCGGCAGTTGCGTGCTGCTACTGAAGAATTTCAAAGTTGATTTGGACCAGCTCTCCTTGCCGAGAAAGTTTGATTTTGACATCATCCCCTACCACAAGATATGATTTAGATTTGAACCTTGACCATCCTTTAGCATCAATCATCATGCGACCATCCTTTGTACTTACGGTATATTGAGCAGGTTCATTCACACCAAGGTTGCGCATGGTAAGAGAAACTTGGCGCGGTCGCCCGAATTGTTGAACGACTCCCTCGTTGCTCAAGGAATTCTCTGTTTGCAAACAAGAAGACATACCCAAACATTTAGATCAACACAGTGAATCATGTGAAACAACATGGAAAGAAAAAAGAACGAAGCACTTGGGCTGCCAATGCTTACCAAGAAGGTCGACATGTCGGTTTTTGTAAGGACTTTGGTATATGAAGTGCAAACTGCAGCCCAGTTTGTTGCCGGTGCAACTGCACGGGCCGGAGCAGATGCAAGTGCAAGTGTTGGTGCAGGTGCCAAAGCCACCGCTGCTGCTGGAGATGGTGCTCCTTGTAGAGCTGTGCCGGTGTCGGAGCAGGTGCCGGTGTCGATGCCCGATCCTCCGGTAGATCAGACTGATCCTCTGACGCGGTTGGTGCCTAATCCTCAGTTGGATCAGACTAAGCTGTTGCCGCTGTCAGTGCTAGAGCAACTGCCGGTGCTCGATCTGTGCGAGACAGCGGCGATCGTGTCTGGTCTGCTATGATCAGCTTTCTAACTTGACTAGGATCCGTGACCGTGATCCAGTTTTTTCTTCAGTTATTTTAAACGCGAGAAGGAATAATTGTGGCGTTTTTGTTAAACCAAACTACAGTTCATCATAGGGATTCAGCTTGTACTCAGACAACAGACTGATCCAATTTTTTCCAGTAATATAAGTGGTGGACAGTGCCTTCGTTACTGACACGACATAAGAAGTGAAACCTGCAAAAATAGCCATCGTAGAGCAAACCAAACGGTTTATTCTGTGATGAATGTCACATGGCAAAACCTGCATCATAAAATTGTAGGAAAATAAAGAAAACATGACATTAAATCAATAAGATTTAGATAGTAAATCAATAAGATTTACTTGATCTGACACGAGTGAATCCTTACTAGGAAATCACTATGTTGAAGTATTAAACAGAAGATTGATCGTCCAACTACGCGTGGCATGCAGGGGCCCCGCCTACTCCCACAAGCAGGACAGTCCAAAGGTCGTGACAAATCGTATGGACCGAACATCCATGGGACTAGAAATCCTGGTGGGTGCGATAAACCCTGCAATGCATACAGATATTGGAGTGTAACCATAATTGATAAAACGTCCTCACAAAAAATATGATCTGGATACTTCAAAATATACAGACTGAATTGAGTGGACAAACATTAACATAGACCGTTCTCAGGACTGACCACAAACCAAAACTTGCAGTACTAATAAACAAGACAGGGTTCACAAACACAAAAATCAAGTACTGAACAATAGTACTTACTACAGACAAGCAAAGTCGCACTAATTAAACTCTGCAGACTATTTCTTGCCACCGACCTACGGGATGAACCCCGCATAACTGACTAGGCCATGGACTTTGTGTGAGATGTCTACATGCACCATCACCATCTTTTCAACCTTGGAGAACCTAACAGAGTGGTCTTTCCACTCATAAACATGATGATGAAGACATGCCGCATCAGATTTGTTGGGGAGCTTTACAAGAACCACATCATTTGTAATCAAAGGCACAACCAGGAAATTGTTGTGGTCAAGTACAGCCTCGAGAACACGCCTGACAACAATGCTATAGGAAAACACTAGTTCAAGACACGTGGCGACAAGAACACAGCAGCTGGATAGTTCAGCAGTAGAACTCATCATCAGGTCTTCCAGTTCACACGGCATGACTTTGAGAACTTCATCTCCACCGCGGACCTGGTTCTAATTCAAATAGAAACCATATTTTATTACTCTCCGTTCAGAAATATAAGATGATTTTCGATATTATACTCCATATATGACTACATATACGCATAGAAATGAGTGAACAAAGACACTAGAACATGTCTTCAAAGGCATGAGAGCAGAGCGATTACATGCAATATCCATAACACAAGTTACTGAGGCAAATATACCCTCTTAAAAGGTAGCATTGATGTTCATAAAATACTCCTCCGTCCCAAAATTCTTGTCTTAGATTTGTCTAGATACGGATGTGTCAAGTCACATTTTAGTATTAGACACATCCGTATCTAGAAAAATCTAAGACAAGAAATTTGGGACAGAGGGAGTAGTTAAAAGTAGTCTATAAGAAATCAGTGTCAACCTCTCGCATGTTTTGGTCAAAAGAGGAATTTAGAACCGTCATTTGGCACACTAAAATCACATGCAAGATGACCCAGAAAGTTGTACTACCAGTACTAGTACTGCATGTTAGATGAAAAAACACTATCAAGATCGAGAAAGAGATCGTCAACAAGAGACATTACCTGGACTTGCTTAATGAGGGATCCCGGAGAGGGGGGCTTGGACAGGGCAATGGCTTTGAGCTTGTCTGTGGTAGTCTCGGTGGGGTGCTTGCGTTTCTTCGTACCATGAGCCTTGACGGTTTTGGCCAGAGCCATAGACATCACATCGGCCAGTGCTCCAGCGTCCATCCAAGAGAGGAAGCTGAGAGAGAAGAGTGAAAGGAGGAACAATATGAGGGAGAAGCGAAGCGAGTGGGGGTTTTCTTCAAGAGAGGAAGCTGAGAGAGAAGAGTGAAATGATGGTTCCTTCGTCCGTCCAACTTACTTCTGGAAAGGAGGGGGTTTTGTGATTTGATGGCTCATTGGGCATTACTCCGGCGGTTCGATTGCGGTAGTCTACTGTCACTCTACTACGGAGTAATGTAGTGCATGGCTGGTGGACACAGGTGCTGGCTGTCCCACATGTCGGCGAAAGTGAGTAATTTAGTGCATGGCTGGAGGAGGATCCGCGCGGTAGAGCGTGTCCACTGTTTGTTTGAAGAAAAAAATGATTACAGCAAGCGTTTCCACTCTTACGACAGAGGAGTGCGAAACACGGTAGCCACTTGAACATACACAATGCTCCTACTACTAGGCATGTGCAGTGGTTCATACGTCAGTACTACACAATCTTGTTGCTAGTGTAGTAAGATATGACGATAATAAATGATGTTGTGCGCATGTCAACTACTCCTATATGTAACATAGTACCGCTTTTTTGACTGACCGGTCGAGAATGAACAGTGAGATCAATGTTAACAGAACTAGGTCCACAGCGCACGGAGAGTATGGTGCTACAATACTCCATGAAACATGAACCATATGAAGCACGGATAGTGTTAGGCAGGGTGTATGAAGGGTGCATGGGATGGGAGCAAAAGTTCCCTTCTCGACCCACTTTTGGGTGTTTGGCAGAGTGCATGAAGGGTGCATGAGTCCACACTAGTAGGCTGACAAAAATACACGAAGAGGAAACAACTATATTAAGATGAGAATGCAACCAAACACACCCACACGCTTTGTGCTACAGTGACTGATCTGCACCGTCTGAGTTTGATCCAACGGTCATGTTGCGCCGAGACATGGACATGCCCATGCAGAGGGCGCCTAAACACCACCGAAGTCCCTCTGCTTCTCGAGGCGCACGACGTTGGTGATGTAGGGTGCAACCGCCCGCTCCTGGTCGACGGGAGCCTGTGTCAGGCGGCTCACCTCGGACTCCGTGATCTGCTGCGCCGCCATGGCACCGGGTAGAAGCAATGGGGAGAGGAAGCAAAGGGGGCGAAATGTCTGAATGGCATTGCAATCTACGGGAAGGCAGAGGGAGCGAGGAATCTTTTGGTTTTCACCATGGTAAAACACCAGTCGACGACTTCTCACATCAGGGAGCAGTGGGTTTTTACAGGCGGAGTCATCATGACTAATTGCTGCCGCTCCTGCTCCCGTCAATAAAAAAATTAAAAATCCTGTCGCGCCTCCTCCTGTCAATCAAAAAAATTAAAAATCCTGCCGCACCCAAACACCAGAGCAACGCCGCGGTGGATATTTAAATTTACCTGCCGGCAAGTAGATAAAAAAGGGGTGAAAAAACAAATGTGGCGGCGGCCTAGCTAATCGGTAGAACTAGCCCAACTAGCTAGCCACCGTGCTTCACTGATGTACTCGGCGGGAAAGGTGGTCTTTCGTGATTTGAAGACTCATTTACTTGCTTCAGCGGTACGACCGAGGAGGACCCAGAAAACGCATGGTAGGGTGTCCCACGTCAGGAAGAATATATGCGTGCACCACCCGGGAGGACCCCGAAACCGCGCGGTAGGGTGTGCCACGTCTCGGCATGGACGAAAAATGTGCGTGTAAAAATATAGTGTATCAGACGTAGTACCTATGGTTCGACCTCGGGATCCAGCCAGTCTGTCGAAAACACCCCACTAGCCACACAGCTTCATCATGCAAACGTGGCATGGAGGATACATGTGGTTAGCTCCGTCTCGACCAGCCACAACGTCTCTTGTTCTAGGCGATTCTTCTATTTTCCAAGATTTTTTTAGTTGTAATAACACCACGGCAAGCTAGCGCCGCTCTTCGTGTGTGCCCGTGCAAAGGTTAGACGATGGAGAGAAGAGAGATTGAGATCGCAGACCTGGGACCCACCAGTAAGTGAGTCAACGGTCATGCACGTGTGGACGAGGCACTCCCTCTACTCTACTCAACGCAAGTACTGTAATAAAATCAAGTTATGTGACAAAGCGAACAACCGTTCGTTTTTTCAGGCTATCGACTTACGCTTTGTAGTCCAGGTTGCCAGTTCGAATCTCATCTTTCAGATTTGTTAGTTTTAGGTCCAAATTTGATTAATGAGAAGTGGGACCCCCGTCTGTTGTTCCGATATTTCAGTGTAGGATGATTTTTTGAACAAACACTTTGCACTGTTAGACAAGTAACGACATGAGTTACACGTATTTTGCAAGTTTACAAACAAAAATGACAGTGGCATAGAATATCACATCCACCCTGCAGCTTAGATACTATGGTGATACGAGATTTTACACCGTTGGAAGTGAGATCCAATGGCTTGGGAGTAGTCTTTGTAATTATGCGCAATTTCCAAACTCTCCAAAGGTTTTTTTGCAAATAAAACATTCAGGCCTCGTGTGTGCCGCTGCGTCTTCGATCCAACGACTCCCCGGTGCTCATATTAGTTGCTCCCCGTAGCTTAATTACCCATTACGATTATATGAGAATCTAGGTCGAGTGATCAATGATCAGATGGCACATGCGTAGTACTTGTAGTTTCTGCACATTTCCCAAACTCTATCAGCCGTATATTGCAAAAACATTCAAACCTCCTACCGTGGACCGTTAGATCTCAGTGAACTCGTATCACCATAGAATCTACGGTGCGGGAGCACCTCATACTCTCCCGTGTGAGAAAACATAAGGTGCTATCGCAGCTTGGATGCTACGGTGATACGAGCTTGGAGGTCGTTTGATCTGAGATCCAATGGCATCTGAGCAGTCTTTGTGTTTGTAAGCAGTGGCCGAACTCTGTTGGGGCTTTTCTGCAAAAAACCATTCGAACCACCGAGGAGGTGTTGGGTCACAAATCCAACGCCTTCGAAGAGCTTGTATCACCAAAGCATCTAAGGTGTGGTAGCACATGACATTCTTACATACAGGAGAATATCATGTCCTCCTTCATCGTAGATGCTACAATGATACGAGCTTCGAGGTCATTGGATATGTGATCAAAGGGCATCTAAGTAGTTTTTGTACAAATTGTGTGCAATTCTCAAACTCATCAAGGTTTCCTGCAAAAATATGAAGACACATCATGTGAGCTGCTATATCTCAGATCTACAAGCTCCAAGCAACTCTTATCGGCATATAGCGTCTAAGGTATGAGGGCACATGATATTCTCCCGAGGAGGAGGGGTGGGGGTGCACAACCAATCGGTGGTTGGCAGGGTGGGGACAAATATAATCTAAACAACCCTAAACAGAGCTCCACAATTTTATCTAAGGTCGAGGGGTTGACCCCCGACAATCATACCTCCGCCTAAACACAACATTTGCATGTACTATAGTACTAGACTTAATATTCATGTTTCAGTTTCCTGTTCATTTTAAATATTGAACTGAGGACCATGGATGTCTTACATTTTACTCCCTTCGTTCCTAAATATTAGTCTTTTTAGAGGCTTCAAATGGACTGGCTCATACGGATGTATATAGACATATTTTAGAGTCTAGATTCACTCATTTTGCTATGTATGTAGTCACTTGTTGAACTCTCTAAAAGACTAATATTTAGGAATAGAAGGAGTATTTTTGAATTTGTGTCATACATGCATGGTTTGGAAAAATGGATGCACTATACTTATTGGATTATTGTTGTGTTCGTGCGTGTGTGTCTGTGTGTGTGTGGTCATATGCTTGATACATACAAAGTTTTCTCACCTCCATATTGTTCATCTTTTGAATTTGAATTTGCATTGGAAAACTTACTAGGGATACCATGAAATGTGAAATCCACGTTGAGATCACTATATCACAAACTCACTCTAATTCAACAACTCGTCATAAATCAATTACCACGTTGAGATTAGTATTTGCAAGGAAAATACGGGTATTGTAATACACATAGATTCGTTAGGCAATTTAAAAGGTTCCTTTCGTATTCTCGAATGGTAGGACCCAACGGCGTACCAGCCAGAGCTTGGCTCGTGTTGATCCTAAAAAAACCGGGCTCGTGTCCTTCGGTGGCGTGCACGGTACGCACATTAGGCAACCCCAACCAGTCGAGCATCAGCGTTTCAAGTCAAAATATCTGGCGGCCAGAATTCTAGCCCTAGGAAATTCCCCTCATGTCCCCGATCCATAATGACTACCGATGAACAACGGAGGGATGCTTTAGTAACTAGACAACGTTACCTACCCTGCCGAGCACGGTTCAATTCCCTCAGTCGCCGCTTGTCAAGGTCACCCATCAACTGCATTGCCTAGTACTACTACTACTACACCAGGATGAGCACATAATCGAGCCCGTTTGTTCGTGCCTAGTAGTTGAGTTAATATATCAGGCAATGCACTGGTAGGGAGGGATTATCCTTTTACTCTGCATATATAACTTGTCTGAAGTCTAACTAAGGAAAATGTTTGACCAAATCCTTTCTCAAGAAATACAAAAGGACAGATGTATGGCTTGAAAATTTATTGCATGATGCAGGTTATGATATTGTTTCGAATCCTCGATCTTAACTTTCAGAAAATCCAAAAGTGAGCATAAATTCTTGAAACTAAGCATGGTCACGTGATATGGCATAAATATTACTTCGTAAGTTTTCTTCAATTTGAGACAAGCTGCTTATGACAAGTTGCACAAATGAAGAGCCAGAGTATTTTGGAACAAAGACCTGTCACGTTAAGGCGAACGCT
Organism: Triticum dicoccoides; assembly: GCF_002162155.2. Taxonomy (NCBI): domain Eukaryota; kingdom Viridiplantae; phylum Streptophyta; class Magnoliopsida; order Poales; family Poaceae; genus Triticum; species Triticum dicoccoides. The sequence continues at coordinate 631,945,268 of NC_041382.1, read as the reverse complement.
TTCACTATTGAAACCGTGGGCGTTTATGTGCCGCCACGAGCCCCCGCTTCTCATCGACAGGTGCCGTCCGAGCAAGCGTGTGAGTCGAAGGGAGGCGTGCGAGCAGACCGCTGTGCCGGCTGTCAGGGAGGCGTGCAAGCAGACCGCTGTGCAGGCTCACCGGTAGGCGAGCCCTTTGACCAGGCTTCGCCGCCCACCGTCGTCCGAACTGCTCCCACTTTTAATGTCACCGGCGCCGCAGTTTAAAATCAACCCTGCACTACCGGGTATTGCTACAATCCTCTCTCTTCCTCTCCGATTCTCCTATCGTCGACCTCCAACTAGCCTGACCTAAATGTACGCCATGCCGCATCACAATGGTCTGCCCTTAGTGTTCCAGTTTCCTGAGGAAGACACCGAGCCGGAGTCTCAAGAACATAAGGCGCTTTGGGACGAGCTTGAACTGGCCTTGCGGGAAGACGCCGCGCCTGTCCCCGCTCCCGTTCCAGCTCCCGTTCGCCCCGACTGCGCCAGCGCCCATCCTCATGCACCTGCCAGCGCATGCACCTGCGCGTGCACTGACGCGCATGCCCGTGCCGGTGCTCGTGCACCTGCCAGTGCATGCGCCTGTGCGTGCACTGACGTGCGCGCCCGTGCCGGTGCCCGTGCACACGAATGTCTCCGCCGCGCCGTTGACAGTGCCTGTCCCTGCGTGGGTGCCAGTGCCCCCCTCAGCGTCATGGATGGCCGCTGTCGACCGCTTCCTTGCACCAACGCCAGTCGCCTCCTCCCGCCAGTTGACTCGCTCCGAAGTCCAGAACATTTTGGCCTTCCTTGAAGCTAGGCCAACGTCCAGGAGTACACCAACAACAGCGCAAGACGCCGCCGTCGCCGTCGGTTAGTGGCCCGACGACACACAGAGGATGGCAGAGGAGCCACTTCCCACCGCGAGACGCCGCCACCGCGTAATCTAAATTTGCCATGAAAAACGTTCGGATTGCCATGCTTAAAATCTGAACGTTTATCATTTCCGTTTAAATTATATCGATCGTCATATAATTTAAATCGGAGTCAGACTGAACGAAATGTATGGTTTGATCGATTGAATGTTCTGCTAGAGCCGTATCAAATTGAATATAAAACGTCATCAAGCCACATGTATTCCTTGTCATCCAACGACCTAGACTGCTTCAATGTCGAGCGCTCAACACGTTTTGCGTGCAGTTAATTTCATGCCAAAAATAGTGCTAATCACGCAAATAATATCCTAGTAGTTAATATCCGCATGCACTTAATATACTTCCAAATTAACGTGCAGTGCATGTACACACTGACTAGTGCTGCTAGTACGTGAAACTGGTGCCGTGACTTGTGAACGGGTCCAGATATGGTCAACGGCAACATCGCCCGCGAGTTCTTCCTGTTTGTCCGTGCGTCTAAACGCAGAAGGGGAGGAGAGAGAGAGATCACACATAGAACCCACCAGTAAGTGAATGCGAATAGTACTAAAAATAATATTACATGTTATCCATTAATTAGGCTGTGGTAATATAAAAACATTATGTGAACAAAGGGGGTACAACAAACATTGCTATTCTACGTATGTTACCTATTGACGTGCGGCTTGAAGGCCCGGTCGCATGTTCGATACTCGTCCTTTATTTTTTAATTTGTATATGGGTCCAAATTTGTTTCATGACATGTGTGCCCCTCGGTGTGTAGTTTGTAGCATTTTAATTTGTGGGTCAAATTTTGTTCCATTCCAAGTGGACTATCGGTGTGTAGTTTTGTAGCTTATTTATAATAATTAAAGAGAACAACATAGTTTTTTCAATAATACCATGGTGCGACGTTGAAGGAAAGAAGGGACGTGCGAGAGAGCGATGACCGAGCCAGAGGGAAATCAACTAGGGGAGTTACGTAGGTTGCAACGGTATTTGGAGTAGTTGTGGGCCGAATGCTATCAAAATATAATCTAAACCGACCGGAACAAGTGCCTACACAAATTAATCCAAGGTTGGAGTGCCCCTCGCAATGTAAATAGCTCCGGCTTTGCGAGGGATAGAGAGGTAGTAGCTTCAACGCGTGGAACATACGGTGTGAGAAAGCAAGGTCAATCAAGAGACATATAGATAGAGAGACAAAGTGAGTGTGGCCCGACATTCATTTAACAAATACATATGCTCTGGAGAGATATTGTCCGATTGAGCTTTTTGGCAAGGGTGAGGGTTGTAAGATAGAGCTTGAGAGATGATCCAGTCACAGACGTGTAGATATATTTTGTGCGCGGGAGGAAGCAAGGTCAACCGATCACATAGGGTCGCCGTGCGATCGAAAGAGTGAGACGGGTTGGAGAGAGTGACCTAGATAGACGATGTGCGTGAGAGAGTATACAATGTGAATAGGTCGAACTGGGCTCAAACATGGTGATATATCATTTTTGTCTGAGAAAGAGCAAGGTCAATCGAGACATACAGAGAGAGAGAGAGAGAGAGAGAGAGAGATTGAGTGAGCGTGGCCCACCATGAGGTCAAAAGAGTGGCGGTGGCTTGGATGGACTGACCTAGATAGACAATCTGCATGAGAGAGTATAGAGTGTGTCGATCGAGGCCCGAATAGGGAGATATATCATTTGTGTGTGAAAGAAAACGAGGTTAAACGAGACTCAGATAAAGAAGCGAGATTGAGAGAATGTGGCCCGCCGTGCGGAAGAAATAGTGAGACAGTCTCGAGGGAGTGACCTAGATATACAACGTGCGTGCGTGCGCACGAGAGGTTGGGGGGGGGCTAGATAGGCAATGCATGTATTTAGCGCGAGAGGGTGAGAGGGAGAGGGGGAGAGAGAGAGAGCTCGGCATGGGGTGCAATGGCGGGTGTGTGAGGTAAATACATTTGGTAACAAAGTGGAAAAAGGGGTTGTGTAGTTGAGAGACTTAGAGATCGAAACATGGAGAGAAAGAATGAACGTGTGTTGGAAATCGATAGCTTTCTAAGGTGGTTAGGAGAGGAAGGTTGACCGATACAGGAAGTATGTAGCGTTTGTGCGGGGGGGGGGGGGCTAAAAACAACATTTGAATGTACATAGTACGAGACTTAATATCGATGTTTCAATTCGGTGTACATTGTAAGATTTGAACCGAGGACCAGGCATACGGGTAATTATTTCGAATTCGTGCCATACTAAGTTTCGAAAAGTTGAGATTGACTCAGTTTGTTGTGCTATTTTGTAGGTCATATGTTTGAATCCATCCAAAAGTTTTCTCACTACCATGGTGTTCATCCTATACATATGAATTTGTATTAAAAAAGTAGCATGGATACAGCGAAGTGCGAAATCCACGTTAGAATTGGAGATCGCTACGTGACACACACTCTAATTCAAATAACTAACTACGTGACACACACTCTAATTCAAATAACTAATTATGTGACACACACTCTAATCCACGTCAGTGTGGGTACCGTTTCGAATGTTTTTCAAATAACTCATTAATTAATTTATAGTTCTCCCTCTGTTCACTTCTATAAGACCTTGAAGACATTTCAGACAATGTGCAAAAATGTTCATTTTAAGTTGTCTGAAATAACTTACAAAAGTGAACGGATGGAGTATCTCATTTCGAATGACTAATTATTGCAAGGAAAACACGGGCATGGTAATACATACAGATTCGTTTGGAAATGAAAGAAGATTCATTTGCATTCTCAAATGTAGGCGCACCAGGCAGACCAGGGTCGTGTCGGGGTGGGCGCTGCTTCGGTGCCTTAAAGGCAACTGCCTTTGGGTCTCTGACATGTGGGCCAGCCACCTATTGGGCCCACATGTCATGGACACAAAGGTAGGTGCCTTAAGGCACCGAAGCATAGTCCGAAACGTGGAAGCGCGAACTTATATTGTCGTCGTACTTTTTTGGGGGGGAGGGGGGTGGGTGGCTGGGTGCTACACGTCCGTCCGACACACGTGACCACCCCGACAAGACTATGCTTCGGTGCCACGACGACAATATAAGTTCGCGCTTCCACGTTTCGGATTGAAATATCTGGCGGCCCCAATTCCAGCCCTACAAATCTCTCTTCTCCACCGTCCCCTTCCGTACCTAGATTGCTCAAATCCCTAATCCGCCGCCAACCCTCGAATCGCCCCTCATCTCGTCTCTTTCCCCACTGTTCCCCACCTTTGTGCCGGACGACGAAGACGACGGTCGCGCTTCACCACCGCACCGGAGCTACCTCATCTACGCCCTCATCCACCGCACTGGGTGGTCCACCGACAACGTCGGCCGCTGCAACCGACGTGCCTCACAGACACCGAGTTCCACCGCATCAGGTGCGCTTCACCGACGCCGTCTCCCAGCTCACCGGGGCTACTTCACCAAGCACATCGTCGCACCTCCACCCCCCGAGGCCGTTGGGGCTTCACCAATGGTCTCGTCCACCGCATCGTAGCGCTCCGCTGCAACTCAAGATCTGCATCCGTGCGTGGCCAGCCAACGCCAGCGCATCACCCTCAACGGCTCTGATGTGACCCGCACTCTAGCTAGGAGAGCATGCCCAAATGCCGACCCGATCTAGGTATCCACACATCACTCCCTTGTGCACTGTTCCGATGATGTTTGGATATCCTTTCACTGCTCTCTTATCTTAATGCCTATGTAACTCTGACTTTAACTCTTATTTCTTCTGGAGATATCATCTGAAACAAGCAAATCCATTTTTTAGCGAAGCATGACGGCGCTACAGGATCTGGTACACATCTTGCACACTCGTATAACCTTGTAAGTACCTGTCCTCCGGTACAACATCAAGGTCGATTCCTCTTATTTGATCAACCATTCGCCGTGTCAAAAATGCAGCGGTGGATGCAAGGAGCACAAGGCCTGCACATCCAAGCAAGTGGTAACATGGACTTGTACATGGAACATCCCAAGCGCAAGCAGAGCTGCAGTGAGCCTGTACAACGAGCTAGCGTAAGTCCCTGTATTTCATTTAATTCGTACAAGCATTCGTGTATAATTTGTGTGCAGTGGCTGATCCATGAATTCAAGTTACCAGGGGCGAACATTTAACTTAAAAAATTCGAAGGCACTTGCACTCCGGAAATCAACATAACTTGAGAAATGTGAAGCTACATGCACTTTGAAAACCAGCAAATGATCCAAAGTAGTTTAGATTATAAACACTAAATGATGCAAGCACCAAAAAACACAAAATGCAACATGGTGTACAAGGACTACAAACATGGTCTGTACCTACTTGATTTATTCGTTCTCTGGCTGAAAATATCGAAGTGTAATTGCACGTATAACCAGTGCGCAAACTGCATATCAATATATCTATCCCGCACAAGTATGCCAATAGTTTCAAACAACAGATTAGAAAAGTATTTATGCTATGTTGTCATGATATGGGGACTTTCTGGTAGATGGCCTCGACGTTTCCTCAAGCTATGAAAATGCACTATAATTTGCTTGTCATCAATGCCTGCAAATCTCTGTCTCTCTCAACATAGTAGATCATCATTAGACACTAAATCCTTCAATGAGCTTGCAAAATTCTTGCATTAGATCCCTCATTAGACACTATATGTTCATCACCAGGAGCATGCAAAATGTTTGCATCAAATCCTTCATTAGCAGTCTGTTCATTAGACACTTCAGGCTCAAGAACAACATGAGCTTGTATGTTTGCACCGGAAACTTGATTAGATACATCAAATTTAGTCAGTTCAATATTGATTGGGGGAGTTATAAAATAAGTATAAATTGATTTCATTTTCTCATAGATTCCCTACATACAAACAGTTTTACAGCACCGTCAGGTTTAACTATTGGCCAGAAATTGAAGAGTTGAATTAGATATATTCAGGGGTGTGATGTACCTGCTCGTTGTTCATGCTACTCTTGCAAGCTGCGACTGTCCGTTTGCGCAAGCTCGATGCCATGCCCGTGTTGCCGCCACTGCCTCCCACGCAGGCTATACCCAGGGTTGGATCTTCATCTTCTTGTCCTTCCGTTCGCTTGAAGCCCGGCGACCGCCCTCCAATGAGGGCGTGAGGAAGTGTTGTGTCGGTCTATCTAGCGGCGGCTAGGTTAGGAGAGAACCAGACTGGAGGCTGGAGCGAATGAATTGGGATTTTTCCTGCTGTCGATCGATATGGGAGGCGCTCGTTTGGGCCGCGAGCCTGCTATAGGGCCTGCCTTGCACTTATGTTATTGGCCCATCCAAATTGAAACATTTTTCTTCATTTTTTTACATTGCCTGCTCGTGCGTTCGGATGAACAAAACTAGCGTGGGCCAACCTGGACGACTCAAACTAGGTGCACACTTTCCAGCCACCTAAGGCGGCCGCCCATACCAGCCCCTATGGTGGCGTCGCCCCTTTTTGCGTGTATGATTGGATAGTGAAAAATATTCCAGTGGCGCTTTTGATTTACCCACAGAATGGTTGAATTTCTTGTTTCTATAGACTGAGTTCGCCAATAATGTGAACGATGCCAGTCTTTTCATCCTATTGTAGATTGCTTAGATCTCGATATGCCAAAAGTAATCACATGAAATATACAGTAAAAGCCAGTGTGATGTGTTTGGCTACAACTAGTCTGACTACACGTCCTCATATAACATATCAAGGACGTACCATCTTACTAGATTAACCAATCGACTTACCCATGCAGTGTGGGAAGAAAGAAGTATTGGGACTGCGTATCCAAGTAATTGATGCCATGGACTCCTTTGTACAACCTTGTAAGCGAAAGAGAAGTTGCAGTGTGCCTGTACAAAGAACTAGCATAAGTTCAGTTACCTGCTTCTCAGAATTTTAGTTAGCCAGCTATTGTAAAAAAATTCAATTACGTTGCTTGGCTTAATTTAGTTTGCTACTGATTACATAATCGCACATCCTGTTAATCATATTGTAGACTGCGCCTATCTATGTGTTTGATACTTACTGTTAAGAATTACCTGTTTGCCTTAACTTAAATATCTACTTGTTTGCTTAACTGCTTTTCTGCTGCAACAACGGGTTAAAATGATGTTAATAACTACCTTTCAGCATCCAATTGAAACTCTTTAATTCCTTGTTTGTTTAACTGGTTTGCTGTTATAACTCCCAGTTGAGATGTTTTCCTAACTTCAACTTTTCTGAATCCAATTGGAACTTTAATGGCAAAACAGGTTAGCCCAAGATCAAAGAGCAAGGTCTCCATGGACGTTGCATCATCCCACAGCAGTGGCACCAGCCCAATCGTGCATTATGAATTGCCAACTACTGATGCTCTAGAGGCTAAACTAGTGGTAGAAAGAGATTTTGCTTCTGCACTTAGAGATGAAGTTGACATGTTGAGGAAGCAAACAACACAATCACAAGCAGTACTCAAGACAACCATTAAATATTTGGTGGATTTCAAAATGAAGCAAGCGACACTGACCAGATTGTTAAGGTCCTGAAGGAAAAAAGGAAATTAAATTCCTACTTGGTAAATTCTTAGTGAAATGTTCTTTCCATAGTTGAATAACCTTTGGGTTGTTTGTTCATGTAATGAATCAAACCATTTGTTTTAGATATCATGTAATAATTGTTTTTTTGTTTGTAATTTTATTTGAGCACAAGTCTATATTAATTGATAAGACTCGGAGACATTTCATTTGGATTGCTGTGCCAGACCTACAAATATGCCAATCGGGTTGAATGTGCATTCACCAATAGTAGTAGTATAGATGGACCATAAGTGGCACGCATAGAAAAGGGCCAAGATGCTGGCTAAAAAAGGATGCTGTTGTAGCCAAAAAAAGTACAACGGCCTGGCTTATGTATGTTAGTTGATATTATTGATCCATATACTCTATAAGTGTTTATATGTCTGTTAGTTCTGTACATTCTTGGTTGATTGACTCGCTATTTGAATCTTGATACATCGCTTGTGTACATATCTAAATGGGAGTACACATTGTGCTGCGTGTGACATTTGAGTTGGACATGAAGTGTTCCAAATATTCAAATTCACCTTGAACTGGATTCTAGTTTCCGAATTTGAGTATCAGCATTTGTAAACCATATTCATATATGACAGTGGAATACATCTTTGTCGTCCTTTTGAAGATATATAAAAACACATAGAATGATTTATAAAGATTCATATAGGAATACAAAATGGATTCGAATTTAGTTACCAGGGTAAACGTGGATGCTTATTGTCCCAAAATTCGAAAGAAGCAGCAAAATGTCCACTCCCACGTCGGCTGCCCGAAGCCAAGTGTTTGGGAGATGGAAATTACTGTCTACCCGTTACACAGACAATCCATCGGCCCGATTTCCACTGCTCTAAATAGGGGTAGGTTAGTAACTTCAATTAGACTTGACATGACCGCCTCAGAGCCCATTCCGACACGATGGGCGTCAAACATGGGTGGCAAAAATCATTCGATTCAAGCTTGTCCGAAAGACCTCTGTTTCTCCCTCCATTCCCCATTCATACACAATGGGCGGCAAAACAAACTCGACTCGGCCGAAATCGATGTAGGCATATATTTTCAATAGGGGCAGGTTTGTAACTTCACTCAGATGTGACACAACCGCCCTACCTGTCAGCCCCGTTCATACACCATGGGCGCCAACCATGGGCACCAACCACCCTCTCCTCGCCCGAAATCGCTTTGGGCAAATATTGGCGAGATGCGAGATTACCGTCCTATCCCCAACCGACGAGACGTCCAAATTTTAAACAGGGGCTAAGTTCGTAACTTTCCAATATTTCAGACAGGCGCGTCCCAAAAAACATGGTTCCCCGTACCTCTCCCTCCATTTTCCCATTCATACACCATCCGCGCTAGAACACCCCATCCCCACACCAGCCTCCATCCGCCACCCCATCCATCGCCGCCGTCCTTCACCACATCCATCGCCACCGTCCTCCACCATGCCGGAGCGCCTACCAAGACCGCGTCGTCCAATGCTAGAGATGGACGTTTCTCATCCACAGCGATGGACCAATAGCCTTGCATCACGTCCTCTCGCTTCATCGGCGCCGTCGTCCTCTTTGCCGGGGCCGCTCACACGACCATCTCTTCCACCGCAACGGGACTTATCCCCCGATGCACCCATCTGCCATCACAGATCTGGTTCAACGCCACCGACCACTAGTAGAAAAAGGGTCAAATGTGAAGCACATTAGTGCAGGTTTGAATTTGAGCCGGCACTAATGTGACCATTAGTGCCGGTTCCAATGGCTAGGCGGGCGGGCATCATTAGTACCGGTTCATGGGCAACCTTTAGTACCGGTTCATGCCAAGAACCGGTACTAATGAGGCTGTGTCAGGCTATGGTCAGGCTGGGGCCCCACGAAGACCTTTAGTACCAGCTCATGCCATGAACCGGTACTAGAGTTTCTTTGTAAGCTAGTTTTTAGTCCCACCTCGCCAAGAGAGAGGCAATATGAGCGGTTTATAAGCTGTGAGTGCACAGACAATGACGAAGAGTTGCAATGCTCACCTGCATGTTGATTAGCTTCAAGCCTTGCGGAATAGCATAGATTGCACTGAGCTGTGTGCAGTGCAATCTACACTATTCCGAATGGGTTGAAGCAAATTAACCAGCATTACACCTCTTTTTTATTTTTAATAACTTATTTGAACTCCGGACTTCTTTTGTGTTCAGTATGCAGCATTTAAAGCGACGTCATCAATTTCCAACATGTTCTCACATCATTTGTTGTTTTTCGGTCATTTACCTAATTGTTTAGAGAGCTAAATGACCGTGAAATTGAAAATAACTACAAAATGAATCCTGAAAATGTTGAAAACTTGGCATGGTATCATCATATCACCCGCATAGCATGCGCGAAAGAGTAGAGAGGGTCACGGCAAAAACTGGACGCACTTCGTGTACAAACTGGACAAACTCTTTCGGAGTATCAGGGTTTCGGACGAGAACTCATCTGTTACACGGCCACTTCAATGTTTTTTAAACTTATTTGAACTCCAGACTTCTTTTGTGTTCAGTATGCAGCATTCGAAGTGACGTTATCAATTTCCAACATGTTCTGACATCATTTGTTGTTTTTTGGTCATTTACCTAATTGTTTAGCGAGCTAAATGACCGTGAAATTGAAAATCACTACAAAATGAATCCTGAAAATGTTGAAACTTGGCATGGTATCATCGTATCACCCGCATAGCATGCGCGAAAGAGTAGAGAGGGTCACGGCAAAAACTGGACGCACTTCATGTACAAACTGGACAAACTCTTTCGGAGTATTAGGGTTTCGGACGAGAACTCATCTGTTACACGGCCACTTTAATGTTTTTTAAACTTATTTGAACTCCGGACTTCTTTTGTGTTCAGTATGCAGCATTCAAAGTGACGTCATCAATTTCCAACATGTTCTGACATCATTTGTTGTTTTTCGGTCATTTACCTAATTGTTTAGAGAGCTAAATGACCGTGAAAATGAAAATCACTACAAAATGAATCCTGAAAATGTTGAAACTTGGCATGGTATTATCATATCACCCGCATAGCATGCGCGAAAGAGTAGAGAGGGTCACGGCAAAAACTGGACGCACTTCGTGTACAAACTGGACAAACTCTTTCGGAGTATCAGGGTTTTAGACGAGAACTCATTTGTTACACGGCCACTTCAATGTTTTTTAAACTTATTTGAACTCCGGACTTCTTTTGTATTCAGTATGCAGCATTCATTTTCCAGAAGACAATAAATAGAAGAAAAGAAATAATGCAGAAAATAAAAAAACTATACAAAAAAATTACTCAAAAATAAATAGAAGAAAATAAATAATGCAGAAAATAAAAAAACTATGCAAAAAAATTACTCAAAAATAAATAGAAGAACATAAATAATGCAGAAAAGAAAAAAACTATACAAAAAAATTACTCAAAAATAAATAGAAGAAAATAAATAAAGCAGAAAAGAAAAAACTATATAAAAAATTGTTGGCGCGCTGCCTAGTGGGCCTGCCAGACCTAGGGTGTGCAAATGCAGGCCCTGAAGGGCCAGCAGGCTCACAGGGTAGCGCGCCCTAGTTAATTAGGCCCAGAAGCCTGCTATATAGAGAAGCTCGAAGGAGTAGCCATGACTGGGTTTATAAACCAGTGCGGCTGCCCTTCGCTCGGCGAGGTGGGACTAAACATTGTGCACCGCCGGTGGCAGCGCACAACCTTTAGTACCGGTTGGTGGCTCCAACCGGTACTAAAGGGGGGGGGTCTTTAGTACCGGTTCGTGGCACGAACCGGTACTAAAGGGGCCGTTTCCCGCCCCTTGGCCTGGCGAAAATTGGCCTTTAGTACCGGTTGGTGGCTCCAACCGGCACTAAAGACCCCTCCTATATATATGAAACCTACAAAAAAATCAGTTGCGCCCACCAGTAGTTCTTCTCGATCCAAACTTCTTCGCCGCGCCCGTCGCCCCATCGCGCGCCGCCCTCGCTGCCCCCGCCCGTCGTCGCCGTCACCGCCGTCGCCCACGCCACCCCTCGTCGCCATCACCGCCATCGCCCCCGCCACCCGTCGTCGCCGTCACCTC
>NC_041382.1:631933204-631933742 GCF_002162155.2 Triticum dicoccoides | reverse complement strand
GCCGTCACCTCCCGGCTCATCGCCCCTGCCGCGCCCGTACGTCGCCACCGCCTCTCGCCCGCCGCGCCCGTCCCCCCGTCGTCGCCCGCCGCCGCCCATACGCCGCCGCCCCCCGGTCGTACACACACACACACAGAGAGACACACACACACACACACCACACACACACACACAGACACACACACACCACACACACACACATTGTTTTTACTTATTTTATTTTCTGTTGTTTAGATTAATGTTAGATAAATTACGTAGATAATAATGTTAGAATGTTAATGTTAGATGAATTATATGGAAAAGATGTTAAATATTAATGTCAAATATATTTTACATGAATTAGAACAAGTAGAACTAGTTGAATTAGTATAGCTAGATATTAATTAGGTATATATATGAGATTTGAACTAGTTGAATTAATATAGCTAGTTTATTTTTAGTATGAAAATTAATAGAACAAGTTTATTTTTAGTAAGAAAATTTAGATATATGAGATTTGATGATCTAATCAAAATATTACTATATAGAACTACCTACT
>NC_041382.1:631926389-631933194 GCF_002162155.2 Triticum dicoccoides | reverse complement strand
TTTAGTAAATGCTTAGTTGAACTAGTTTATTTAGTTGAATTAATAGAACTAGTTTATTTAGTTGAATTAATAGAACTAGTTTATTTAGTTGAATTAATAGAACTAGTAAGTGTTTAATGTTTCACGTATATATGAACATATATGTTAGATATTAGATATAAATTATATGTTAGATATATATTTAATTTAGTTATATGAGATTTCATTATCTAATTAACAGAACTAGTTTAGTTGAATTAATTAGTTGAACTAGTTAGTTGAATTAGTTCAATTAATTAGGTATATTATTCGTAAGTGCTTAGTTAAACTAGTTGAATTAACAGAATTAGTTGAATTGATAGAACTAATAAGTGTTTAATGTTTCACCTATGAACATAGGAATGTCGTCTGATGACGAACACGATTTCATTATGTGCCAATACTGCGAAGACCAACGCGGCCTGTGCGGCAAAAAATTTCTAGTTGATGATAGACGCTTCAGCATCAAGCTGGATGAGAACTTTGAAGTGGATACAGTAAGTCACAACGAAAAGTATTTTTTCGTAATTAAGCATGACTTATGCTTTATTTGCTTCACCTTTTAATTTTAATTTTTCACTATTCTACTAGCGTATCCCCTGCCATGCAAGAATTTTTGTCTTGGATAAGATAGGTTTCAGTCCTAACGAAACTATGGAGGTAAAAAGAGTTTACTTGAAGACCGAGCATGGTTATACCTTCAATGTCAAATTATACAATGCAGACACATACACCTATTTTGAATGCAAAACTTGGCAAGCACTATGCAAGGCTTATGCATTTGAGCCTGATATGGTTATCACCTTTGATATTCATCCGGAAGATGATATTGAAGGTAATAGAGACATCTGGATCGATGTGCAGACGCCTCCAGTTCTACCATTATGTGAGTTTCTTAACCATATTTATGTCTTCGATATGAGATTATTTGAACCAGTTGAATAATTAATAGATCTCAATTTATATTGATAGCTTACTTCCAATCAAGCAAACATGTCCGGCGCTTGGTAGACATGACTGTCCACTGTCCCGGGGCTGAACTAAACTGCGAGGAGACAAGTCATTATGTTTCATGGCTTGAGGATCTTGATGCTGTCAAGACAAATTTCTTTCCTGCACTTAGAAATGTTAGTACTCAAAACGTGCGACCAATAGTGTTCGTACTGAACTACGGTAGCATATATTTAGGAAAGATGGTAAGATTTCTACTATTTCTCCTCAGTGCATCTTTTGCATACATTATTTTTTAAGCTAAACTTCATTGCTAAGTATGTTACTATATACGATGTTCTTCAACAGGGACTCCCGATGAATGTTGTGCCTGATTGGATCGAGACTAAAGGAACCATGAATAAGGTTAGCTTACGGCCAAGATATCCTACAATGCACTTTAGTGCATTCATGATTTCTAATAGCGAGGAATGCTTAATAGTAAAAGACTGGAGCAAAATTGTGAACGATCACAGAGAAGTACTAGGGGGCAGCAATCAGAAGTGCAACCCACGATTAGGAGACAGGTTCATCTGCATGCTCCAATATGATGAATCAGCAAAGCTATACATGTTCTATGCTATTTTACCCGAGAGAGAGCAGCATGAGTGATTAATTAGCTAGTTCATGCTCTTAGTACTTGTCCTCTCATGTCCGTGTTCTTCGTCCAAAACTTAATCTCAACGAGTGATTTGCTTTTGTGGTGTTATGAACGCTTATAATATCATTACCATGTTGAACTCGATGATATCTTTTCTATGAAAACCGTTGGTGATGATATATATGATGCAAGAGTTTTTATATTAATTAATATGATGATGATGATGATGAGTTATTATATCATTTATGAAAGAAATTGCATATTAGTTTCAACTGGATGGATTCTAGCTAAGTGATCAAGTATATGCCATATCCATATTACCTCGATCACTTAAGTAGGTGATCAAGTATATATAATATGGATATAACATATACTTGATGACTTAGCTAAGATCCACATGCATCTAGTCAAACTAATCACCTAATGATTTAACAACTCATTATAATGTAAAACAATCACTAAATTAAATTGAAAACACAAAATTAAAGTAAAAATAAAAAATAAAACCAAAACACACCAAAACATTTAGTACCGGTTGGTGTTACCAACCGGTACTAATGTCCTACGCGCCCACGGAGCTGGCTCATGCCACGTGTTTGCCCTTTAGCACCGGTTCATGCTGAACCGGTACTAAAGGGGGGGCCTTTAGTGCCTACAATTTAGTGTCGGTTACCAAACTGGCACTAAAGCCCCTTACGAACCGGTGCTATTGCCCGGTTCTGCACTAGTGGACATCCATCGCACCCCCGATGCCTACACGGCACCGCAAGAGAGGTGGTACTTCATATCTCCTCAACTTTTTGATCTCAACCAGAAAATAGATCTTAACTTGGTTACTCTACTTTCTTTTCAGCTCTTAGAATTTAGTTCTTAGTTAGAAGCAAACAATGGATGCTAAATATCATTTCTCCGGTTTGCAGCTTCAAATCTGCCATGGCACAGCCATAATACGATTTAATTGATCATGATTAGGGTTTAATTGATCATGTTTGTTCCGTGGTGGTTTCTTTAATAGAAATCGGAGGGGAAAGCCTCTTTTGCTAAAAAAATATTCTTAGAGTTTCCCCCTTTTATGATCACTATACGACCAGAATACGTGCTTCGTGTCATTATAACACGGCTCCACCCATCAAGCTAAACAAGCTTAGTTGTTCAAATATGAATCTCATATTATTAAAACAGAGTTGTTTAATTGGTCAGCTAAATGTTCCTAAATTAGTTTTGAAAATGCATGCTCGCCGCTCGGGTGTGTATCTCTACAGGGTGCCCACAGTGGGCCAGCCCACCCTGGGATTTTGGGTCGTCCCAGGCCCCAATTCCCCTCTGTTCTACTACGCGCTTCCGATCTCTACTCGCCCCCAGCCGCTTGCCTCGCCGGAGACTTGCCGTCCCCGGATGACATGACTCTAGGAGGAGACGCGGGATTAAATGGAGGCCAGGAGCCGCTCGGCCAACAGCCTCACCGCTGCCCGGGCGCGCCACCGTGCCTACCTTCCTAGTCCGTTCAGGGCTCAGGTGTGCAGCACCCACGAAGCCAACCCGATTTACCCTGAGATACGTCCTCAACACTCAGTAGCCACTCCTCATCACCCATTTTCTAATTGATTCATTACTCATTAGGCAGGACTGTCATTAGGGTTTGTTGTGTGCTCAGTGCTACCTACACTTAATGCTTCAGATGTATTTCGGTAATCTTTAGTACCTCTAAAGTTCACAGGGTTTTCAAAATTTCGGCCCTCGGAACAGAAACTAGTCATTTTGGATTGTTGGTCGTAGTGACATTGACCCAGATTACTACTGCAAGCCAGGTTTGTTGACAATTTTACTTGTCTTTCTTACTCATTTGATATAATATCCAATTATTCACATTGATTAGTTGCAAACGATAAGTGCTATACAAACTTCTCCATTCAGATTTTGGACGGTCTCTTACTGCAGTTACAATTCTGCATACTTGTCCTAGTAAGCTCACAAGTAAATGATTGATTCAGTACATCTATGCTTGCCTTGTCATATTTGTTGTCAATATTCTTTTAGGGTGGACCACCCTGTTTCTAAATACTGGAACCGTAGACATGAGTGAATAGTATTTCACTATCTGATCTCTTCCATCATGTGTCGGTAACGAACACTGCATTGTATAGAAAGAAAGTGTCATTTCCAGCTTTTACATAGGTTTCGATCTTTTACATGGAATACAATCTGCCTACTTGCTTTGTGTCGCACTACCAACACTCCACCCTTGAAGTTAAACATTACGCCACTCATAATTGCTTAGTTTATTTGATCAAATACGAATTTCATATGATTCTAATGTTCCTACTTCAGTTTTGAAATGTGTGCCTGCCTGTTATAGAGACATAAGGGGTTTGTATTTCTGTGTGTGGTCTGGTCAGCACGGTTGGGGAGGTGAACTTTGCATATCCAGGGGTTTATAGGGAGACACTCTCCGAGTTGAATCCGCAATGCATTCCATAGATAATCTGACTACTTTTTATGTTTTCATGAATCTCAGATTCTGAACAGCATCATAATGATTATGAGCTTGCACGCATGAAAATAATAAAGAAGAACAATGCCATGGCTGTCAAACTTGGCATTAAGGGACTGAAATCATGTCTAGATGCAATGCAATGCAAATGCTCTCCACCTATAGATTCATGCTCAGAATATGATCCTAAGAGTGATTCTGAGCTAGAGGGAGACCTAAGTCAATGTAGCTCCCTAGTGGAGGAGTCAGAGGAAGATGCCCTATCTTATTCACCCATCAAGGTACTTGCTCTAACTTTCTAAGGTTACATTACTCGCACATATCTTCCAACTGATGCTTTGCATTGCTTCTACTTTGTTGAACTGCCATTAGCTTAGTTTACACATCGTGTATGTGAATATGCCCTGCCTATCCATTTTTAGTACATATTCCATCTGTCATCATACCATATTTAGCCATTCAAATACTGTTCTTGTGTATCAGACGTTTAAAAGGAAGAGGGCGATTGCTGATCGTGGAGGAGCACAAGCAAAGTATTTGGAACAGGTAGTGGCACCTGATAAATCAAATAGCCCATTAGGTGTAGTTGCAATATCACATGACCCACAAAATACCCCAACTCTATCAGACTCTAGCCCTACTAAACTGGTCATTTCTGATGCCCCAACTCAGTAGACTGCAACTGCAGCAAACAGTATGATTATGCCAGTTGACATAGCACCAGCTGTACGATGCAAAACCCCCATTCCATCAAAGAGTACACCAAATCCAGTTGCCAAATCCCTTTTCGAACCAGAGAGAGCCTCAATTGCAGCAAATAGGACCAATGTTCCATTTCTTCCCAATTTAGAAGACGAAGCTTATGTTGTTGTCAGGAACTTTGTGCGCATCTTTCCTTCATGGAAAGATTATACCGCAGACACAGAACAATTTCCAGTCTTCCTCCGCAACTTACGCGTAAGCAATGTACTAATGTTATTCATGGTCATTAATGCATATGTTTCTGCTGACAGAAGACACAAAATTTCATTCTTTTAAATAGGCGAGGACAAACTGGATTGTGATGACGAGCAAGGGTTGGTTTCGCTTTTCAAGCACTCGTTGATGAAGTATCATTCCTACCTGAGGCAAGTGCACTTCGATGGCAAGCCTCTGAACGAAATTTTTGTAAAGTCTCCGGTGCTACATTTATCCGACGATAACTGGAATAATCTTGTTACACATTGGTCTCGGCTGCAGCGTAAGGTACTGTGTCGGGGGTTCGCTGCAACGTATGCCAATGGATGGCTTATCATGGTGGGGGCGAGTAGGACGTCGCCAGTGCCTGGAAACGGGATGAGGCATAGACATGAATGCCGACGTAATTTACCCAGGTTCAGGGCTCTCCTAGGAGATAACACCCCTAGTCCTGCTCTCCGGGGTTTCTGCATGATCACTTAGGCAAAGTGAATACAAGGGCGCTCCTCGAGCTGTATGCTAAAGGTAGGAGAAGGCAGGGTCAGCTCTCCCCCCCTCTGTGATCTGGTCTAGTTCTAATGGATCAGAACCCTTTGCATCGGTGCCCTAGGGGTTTATATAGGCCTACCCCCCAGGGGTACAATGGTAATCTGTCTAGGCGCAGGGCCTAGCCATCGGTCTCTTTGCCTGGCGGCCCTTCTGCCGACTGCTGGGGCCCACCGATTGGTGGGCCCCGCCGACTGGTCTGGTATGGAGCCGACAGGCCATACCCGCCGCTTGCGGGTCTCGTCGGCTGTTGATTATTGTAGCCGTGCCTCTAGTGACGCAGGCTTGGTCATGGGGTCGTGGCTACAGCCCCGCCGTCTGGCGGGTGATCACTATAGCCACTCCCTATCTCGTCCGGTTGATGGCGTGGGGATCCCGTGGGAGGGGCAGGCCGACTCCCGGGGGCCGGCTCCCTACGAGTCCGACTGGTGGCGCCCTCGCCGTCTTCCGGACTCTCACTGACTGGTAGGGCCCGTCATCCGTGGACCGTACCGTCAGGCCATCGTGGGCACAGGACTCCGCCCACTGTTGCTGGTGTCAGGGATGGCATGGCAACAGTGCCGCGCCAAACGGAGATCTCCGTTGGTACAACGCACTGTGGCCTAGCCATCTCCTGGAAAAGG
This sequence comes from Triticum dicoccoides, assembly GCF_002162155.2. NCBI lineage: Eukaryota > Viridiplantae > Streptophyta > Magnoliopsida > Poales > Poaceae > Triticum > Triticum dicoccoides. The sequence goes on along the minus strand of NC_041382.1, from coordinate 631,926,968 downwards.
GGAGGGAGTGGGGTTTACTGTTGCCACTCCCTGTCTCATCCCCCCTGATGAGGGCATGGGCTTTGTTGTTGCCGTGGGCCGACTTCCCGTGGCCGGCTTCTTCGGAAGCCGCCAGGCGGAGTCGACCGGTCTTGACCTCGCCTCTAGGACTCTGACGCATGTGGGCAGCCAACTGTCCTCCAGAAGGCGGCTCTTCATTTGTCATCTCGAGGGGCGCAGTCAGCCCCGATGTCTTGAAAGGTTTTGGGCCTTGGGTTAGCCTACCTGTGGCCCATTACTCCGACTGTAGTCCCTGAAGCTAATGAGGCGTCGCGGATAGCCAGCCGAGGAGCCTCAGCGGTTTCTTTCTCCGAGTGTTTGAGGTGGAAACCTCGTTCGATTTCTGCCGGGCTGACTGGTAGGAGTCGGATTCGCCCGATTTGACTTGTCCAAAACTTTCGAATGCCCCGGCAGGATCTTTGTGGCGTACCAGCTAAGCTTCCGGGCCGTCACCCAATTCGGGCCAGCCATGTGGCAACCAGTGGCCGGGCTAGCCTGCCCACCCATACACGTGACGGGACATGCCTATAGGCGGGGCCC
>NC_041382.1:631906213-631926084 GCF_002162155.2 Triticum dicoccoides | reverse complement strand
ACGGAGTTACTGCACGCACTAACTTTGCGCGATAAACGTGGGGGGCGTGGGGTAGTGGGCGCAGTAGATCCCACAACCGCCCCCTCGTCTTCGCAGCCCATGAGGCTATAAGTAGGGGGAGGAGGGGGAGCGGCGGAGCATGCGCGTCCGCTCTCCTCATTGCTTCTTCTTCTTCTTCTTCTCTCTCGCCGCTGCACCTCAAGCTACGTCGAGCGCTGCGGTGGTCCACTCAAAATGAGCTCTTCCTCCGCCGTCACGCCCCCTACGGCGCACTCCGGCACCTGGGACGGTTTGGAGATCCACGACGATCACGTTGATTTCCTCTGCAACACGCGTCGGTTGCCCGGCGAGGACCTCGTGCGGGTCTGCCTCGCGCGAAGGGGGGAAATTTCGCCGGCACCGCAGGAGGGCAAGCGGGTCGTCTTCCGCTCGCACTGCCTATGTAGCCTGGGCTTGCCGGCAAGCAGCTTCTTCCGCTCTTTTCTTGAGTTCTACGGACTCTAGCCGCACCACCTTACCCCCAACACGGTGGTGCTGCTGTCCACCTTCGTCACCTTGTGCGAAGGCTTCCTAGAAGTTCTCCCCACTATCGAGCTCTGGGGGGTTTTTCTACTCCAAGCTCGGCACCCAAGCGGCAGGCGTGCCGTGCGGAGGTCGGGGGCCGACAACCCGTTTCCCTCCATCAAGCTGATAAAGTCGGTGAAGATGTGGGAGCGGTCGTACTTCTACGTGAAGAACGTCTCCGCGGAGGGTGATTGGGTCAATCTGCCGGCCTACGTAGCCGGCCCGCCGGTGGGAAGGCAGCCCAACTGGTCGCATCGGGCCAGGACGTTGACGCCCGCAGGAGCTGGCGCCGTTGCGCGACTCCGAGTGCCGACGTAGTCGGAGGGCCTGACCGGGCCGGATTTGGAAGGCGGCACGCCAAGTGCACCCACTCCAAAGTCGCCCCCACATGATCTGCCAGATGAGTGGGCACCGGGACCCGAGTCGGATGTGCACCAAGGAAATGCCTCACGAGGAGGTAGCCTATATGGTGAATTATCTTGCGAGCTGCGACCTCAAAGAAGAGTGGCAGTTCGGCAAGGAGTTGTATTCACGTGCCGCCCCTCCGCCTCTAGTGAGTCGTTTTCCCTTTCTCTTTTTCTTATACTCTCCTAACTTCTTTGCTGCCCAATCCGTCTTGTCCGATCTGATCAGTCGGCTTTGGTCAGAACCCCCTCCTCCAGCGCGCAACCGGCACCGTGGGGCCAGACCGCGAATTCCTCCCCGACGGAGCGGAGAGCGACGTTGACGACCCCGACATGGGGGCGGCGGCCTTGGAGGACGACGCCGAGGGAGGAAGCGGCGCAGTGGGTGGCCCGTGACTTGGGGCCAGTCTCGAGGACTAGCTTGACGATGATGAGGAGGTCACCCCACACCACCAGTGTCAGGACCCCGACTCAATGCCACATCGATCTAGCATGTAACACCTCATATCACTTTGCGGCCTCATGCACGGTATTCCCACGGGTGTCGCCTTACCTTTGCCCGGGACCGTTTGCGCCTTTTGGCACACGTATATGACAGTGTCGCTAGCATCCATATGATAAGGAGCCCGGGCTGACATGGCTAGTCGTAAACCCAAAGTGGCACAGACTTACAGGGACAGGCATCCATGACCCAGCATCGAACGTGTCGGTCATCAGCGAGTGAATCCAGGCTGTAGCACTGGGCTAGCAGGACTCCGGTGAACCGGGCTGTAGCGGGCTAACAGGACTCCGGTATTCATCGCGTGACATTTCCCCGAAGGGACAGACACAGGAACGAAGAAGGACACGTGCCGGCCAGCCTAAGTGTTCCGGAGCAGTAGCAAGCTACCATGGCTCGGTGGAAACACTAGGAGACATTTCCCGATAAGAGAGGCTACTAAAGATAAACAACTAGATAGTCAGATCCCACACATACCAAGCATTTCGATAACATACACACAATATGCTCGATATGTGCAAATACAACATGGCATCACAACATGACTCTACGACTCAAGTAATTTATTCAATAGGCTCCGAGGAGCGAGATATTACAAACATGGGTCTCATGACCCAACAATCAGAGCATACAAATCAAAGCACAAGCGGAAGCTATCATGTCTGGGTACATACATCTATAACTGAAAAAGGCTGAGAAGCCTGACTATCTACCAAATCCTGCCGGGGCACAAGACCGTAGCTGAGGTAACAAGCTAAACGTCGAAGTCCACGTGGAACTACTAGTGAGACCGAAGTCTCTCTACAAAAACATAAAATAGGCAAACGTGAGTACAAATGTACCCAGCAAGACTTACATCAGAACTAACTACATATGCATCATTATCAACAAAGGGGATGGTGGGGTTTAACTGCAGCAAGCCAGCTTTGACTCGGTGGCTATCCTAAACTACGACTGCAATGTAACTCTTTTGAGGTGGCGCACACGAGTCCACATATTCCCATATCAATACACCACTATGGATCCGCTCTCGTCTCCCTACGAGAGCGCCATCCATAGCACTCACGCTTATCTTGCGTATTTTAGAGTATCCACTTTCACTTGTCTATGAACTGATATAAGCAACCCAGAAGTCCTTTACCGTGGACACGGCTATTCGAATAGATGATGTTAACCCTGCAGGGGTGTACTTCTTCATACATGTTTCCACCACTTAGCGTCTGCACACGACATGTGCTCGGCAGACTTCAAGCGAAGGCCGACGTGGGTGTAGACCACGACCTACCTAAACACTCAAGTCTCTAGTCCAGGTTTATCGCCTATTCGGGTTCCATCCATGAGGAGATCCGGCCGGAGTTTCGCTCACAGCCCCAAACGATGTGAACAGGGTTCCGTGACACCAAACGGGCGCCCGGTATACCCGGCCACGTGCCTACCGCATCACAGCCCACCCCTCCGGTCAGCGCTGTCCACGGCCTCCAGCATACTACAAACACCAGAAACTACTTGCAACTCCTGGACAGAGGACGAGGGTGAATAAGAAGTCGAGCGGGGTCATATTTCAGGGCCCAATTTATGGTAGTAGCTGAATCATGGATCACAAACACAGAACTCAGTTCCTAAGGACGGCTTCAATGAGACAACCCACCATGTACTCCTACATGGCCTCTCACCGACACCTTTTACCAAATCGTGTTCACACACTTAGCTCACACACAGTAGGACATGTTCACACACCTCTGATTCATCCCGGATAAATCAGACCTGACTCAACTCTAAGCAGTAGCAGGCATGACAAACAAGCATGAATGAGTAGGCACATCAGGGCTCAAACAACTCCTACTCATGCTAGTGGGTTTCATCTATTTACTGTGGAATGACAGGTCATGCAAAGGATAAAGGGGTTCAGCTACCGCAGCAAGTAACAGATGAATCGTTGTTGCCTGGCACTTCTGAAGATAACATTGAGTCTTCATCAGTGTCAACGATCACATCGTCGGTACAACGTCTACCGAGGGGGAACAACACCGGCAACACAGAAGAAACACGATCAATGCAATGCACAATATGATGCATGCTATGACATGGCAATATGAATGTGTTTTGGGCTAGTGCATCTAGCTATGATTTAAATGAAGTTGGTTTGAACACATGATTCAATTTCCAACTCCATATATGATTATTTAAATGCCCTTTATTTGTTTTGTCCAAAACAGAGGACAAACATTGTTCAAACATGCATGAAAATGGTACAGATGGATTCCTTGAATTTTTCTGATAATTTTTCATATATAAATTATTTAATTTGGAGTTACGGTTGAATTTCTATGAATTTTAGAAGTTTTAGGCATTTTCTGGAATTTCATGAATATTTAGAATTAAAATAATTCCAGAAAATGATTTATGGCGTCAGCACCACGTCACTGTGACGTCAGCAGAGTCAACTGGGCTGGCTCGGGTCAAACCTGACGTGTGGGGACCACACGTCAGTGACACCGTTAACAGGGGGCTGGGCCCACACGTCAGTCCGGCGAGGTCAAAGGGTCAAACCCCCTGGTCGGCGGGGTCAACTCGCCGGCGTTTAGCCGCCGGCGAGGCTAAACGCGGCGGTGCAGGTGCGGGTTTCACGTACAGGGCACCGTTCGGGGCGCCGTTGGGTTCTATGGATAGCTGGGTGCAGGTAGTTGGGTTCGGGGTCGCCGGAAAAGGCGCTGGCGACGTGTTTGGCGGCGGCCGGAGCTCTGGTTTGCACGGGCGCGGCGAGGCAGAGCACAAGGAGCTCAACCAAGGGCATGGACGGCGTCGTGGGGTCACCAGGAGCACATCTGTGCCATTGGGCGAGTAAGCGAAGCTCGGGAGCGCGTGGCTCAACGTCCATGGCGGCGGCGGCTTCGGTCGTCGGTGAACTAGGAGCCACGGTGTGAAAACAGAACAACAGAGAGGGGGGTTCGAGGGAGAGGCTTACGACGGTTGCAACGGTGCGGACGACGAGCTTGGGGAAGGCCGGAGCTGAGCGGGGCGGCGAGGTCGATCTCCGGCGGCCGAGGAGGGGAAAAGCCTCGGTGGCGGCGTTGCAGCATGTCCGGGGCCTCGTGGGTCGTCGAGGAGGTCGGGGACGTCGAGACGGAGCTCGCGGGCACGGCGAGGGGTCGAGGGGGAGGCGGTGGCCGCGGCAGCAGCAAGCGGCGGCGACGGGTTCCGCTCAGGCGCATGAGGGAGAGAGAGCAGAGGAGGGGGAGAAGCAAGGGGGAGCGCGAGAGAGAGCCAGGGGCTGCGTGGCGCTCCGTGGCGTGGATTAGGACGAAGGGCGGCCTCCAGCGCGAAGCAGGAGGTGGCCGGGGCTCTCGGGTGCGCGCCACGCCTCGCCTCTGCCTACTGGCAGAGGAAGACGACGAGCGGCGAGGTAGATGGGCTGGGCTGAGTCGCTGGAGGAGCTGGGCCGGCTGGGCTGGACAGGTAAGCGCCAGGTAAGTCTTCTGCTCTGTTTTATTTTTTTTCCTTCTGTTTTGTTTTATTTAATTTATTTTGCCACTGTTTTGAATTTAAAATAATTCAAACAATGCCAAAAACTCCTCTGAATATTTTATATTGCTAGATGGACTTTTCCAAAAGCTTATAAAATATTTCAGGGGTATTTGAAATTATATTCTAATTATATGAATATAATTCAAATTCAAATAGCTAATGAATTAAATCCAAAGTCCCAAAAATAATTCCTTAAAAATGTTCAATATTTTGGTTGGGACCAGAACCCTTACCAAAAATTATCAAACATTTAAGAAGAGCATTTTGGAGCAATGAATGAGATTTCTAGGGTTTTTGCCCCTCTTTTATTTAAGTTTTTGAGGCTTCCAAAATTCCTCAGCTCAAGTTTCGAAAATATAGACATGATGCACACATGAAGCTAGCCTAGAGCACTACCAGCAACTAGGGATGTGACAACTCACCCCCACTAAACAAGAATCTCGTCCCGAGATTCAAGCGTAGGGTAAGGTGAAGGGGGAACGCAACTAGTATAATCTTCACGATCCAGGGTGCACTTCATAAGAGCGTTGATTCAATCACCATCTTTGTCTTGTCGTCTTGCTCTGAGAACTCCAGCTAACATGACAACGAGAGGAAAGGAAAGACCCTAAAAGAATTGTTCCTCTCGAAGGTCGAACAACTCAGGATTAACCCACGGAATGAGACATAACAACATCTCTCGAGCTGAGAGACGAAGCACACCTCTAGAGGGATGGAGTGGAACAGATGACGAGGGTTCACTAGGTAGACAACAATTTCACGCTTAAGAGGGTGGTGAACGGTTGTCAACGTAGCGAGGAGTTGAGTTTCCATAATACCATAACGATGCACCTTAGGGAAGGTGACTCATAGAAATATCCCCTTAAGTGGCAAAAAGAATTACCTTTGATTCAGAGATCATTGGGACTCTTTAAACCAACCTAAGGCAATTCTCGACCGATCGTTTGGAGGGGGGTCGGTAGAATGGCATACTCGGACTTGGATGATGTGGATTACCTTGTTGAAGACAACGTAATGGATGAATTTTCTTATCACCGGAAATGGAAGAGACCCATGGTAGAATGACACATTGGCGGTGCAAGCTGGGAACAAAATGCAAATGCTGGGAATGATTCTGGTAACTGGGGAAGAACCCAACAATAGAGAGTGAATTCACTGTTTGAAAAGGTCATAGCATTGCCGAGGAAACTGAGAGGAATCCAGTTAGAGCCGATGGTAACACGTAGCGCTTGTGCGTGCTCTAAAGAACTTGAGCATTTCCATATTCATCAGGGTTTTACCAGCATCCGTGTCAAGGATCCTGGCAACACATCATACTACCATGGTGAATGATGATGGATGATGCAGATGCAAAGGAAGATAACACTTTCTCAGATTTCACCTTAGCGAGGCCAAGGAAATAAAATCTGGATGATCGACCGAGAGACATTTAGCACTCCGCTTCTAATGTTCTCCTTGATGTGCTAGTGTATCCCATTCATAGATATGGTTTGATAACTAGAACATCAAGTAAAAGGTCGGACTTCGGGAGCAATAGAATCCATAAGGAACAGTTACGGAGGTAAATCCTACGAAATCCTTATGGGGAGGTGGCCAACTTCTTCAATCAAGATACTACAATAATAGGTCTTTCGGCTGGGTGGTGCTGGCCACGACATCCACTTTACCAGTTATCGAGGAACCCATATTATAGTTCTTGGGGAAATGTTCCAACCATCATATCATCCTGAGATTCAGATCTGGTTGGTGTCAGAATATTCCAGACCCATCGAGTCTAGGAAGAAAAATGAAAGTTTGCAACACAAATCGACGAGATGACGTTGCGGGATTCTCGAAAGATGAACTACGATAGCAAGCTCCAAAACATGAGCTGGTTTTGCTACAAACATGTGAACACGTTGTCCCAGACAAGCATGCCCACATGGTAGTCTTACAATAAAACACTACCGAGTTCTGGTTGGGAACCATCAGCGAGGATATCGAAGTTCTTTCATAAGTCTGGATTAGCTCTTATGAAGATACTCCTTCTCCTTGAACAAATAAGTCAGTGGCTTGGTGTGCTAGGATACACATATGGAATGAAGGTTGCAAGTCTCCAGACCACAGAATACTTCGCACGTGTGCATGACTGACTTGCGATGATTCCAGAGGAAGCAACATTGACTTTCTCGAGTCCACGGCGGCAACTTGCATCAAATGCACATGAACTAGAGGAAGTCACTTCTTACATCCGAACATATGCTTCATGAGCTAGCATGAACAAATGCTTTCAAAAGTTTCCAACACTAGCTTAATGTTCAGCAAAATTATGGAGAAGACAAGGATGTTGTCAATGGGCACAACAACAATTCATCTGGGTTTCCTTTTAAAAGGAATTCCATAGTTAAGTGAACAAGTGATAGCATTGGTCAAACCCAAAAGATATAATGGTGTAAGCTCGAGGGATCAACCACGAGTAAGACAACATTACGAATATCGTTGGTTCTGGTCTGATTGGATGATAGCCCATACTCAATCAAAGGTTTGGGTAAGATAATAGATCCAACAATTGTTCACAAGGACCAATTGATGAAGATATCATCTTTCTTCAACACACACACACACACATAAAGATATCCCTTAACATGAACTAAGTCGGACAAGCTTTTATCTTCCAACTCTCCAAGTTGTTGTTTAGCTTATCCAACTAGCTCAGGGTATCCAACACGGATTCTTGGAGAAGGGGTGGTTTACAGAAATAAACCAACTTGATCACGAACTCAACATAGCGGTCAGGTGACAACCTGGTAATACTTCTGAGAAGATATTCAGAAAATCACGAACCACCGGTATGTTACTAAGCTCGAGAACAATCTTGCTTTTCAGGGCAAGACGATATGATCAATAGGGCAAGGATTTGAAATAATCCTAACTCATCGATCGAGGAGTGAACCAGGAGAATGGACTAGGTAGCACGATCAATCTTAGAATGATGATTCAATAACCAACACACTAAGAATGAAATTATTGTCCTTTAACTACCCAGCAACGAGGTTGCTAGGCGTATTGATTTCACACATCACAATTCATTTGTCGGTATTCCGGTTGCATTAACACGAAGACCGAGGAATGACTAATGATGGCAAGAAGTATCACTGTACCAAGAGTTCATAGGATGGTGTGCAATTCCTATAACAATCCCGATATAAAGATGGTAATACTCCAAGGTAGAACAGAACAAAAGCTGGATTAGCAATTTGATCTGCGGAGCACAACTTCTTTGACCCAATCCTGGATATGGAAGAGGTACTGGAGTTTGTTTCTCCTAGTCATTCCGCGATAGAATGGCTTGACGGACCACAAGAGTAATAGGCATCGATAAACGAACGCACACATACTCTTGACTATCAATTGATAGACGAGGGTCAGAATGCAACTAAAGAGAACAACTCAAAGGAACATACGATTTTCTGAGTTGTGGATGCATGGATTAGCATGTCGAACGAGTTCGACATATTTCTTCCGGATAACCCACGCAGAAAGGTAGAACAGGCAGAGTCACAATATATAATGGAGAACTCATCAAGAGCACTCTTGTTGTCATCTTTTGGTTCAGAAGAACTCCTGCCAAGAATGGTTCATGGTAATTGGAAGAAGGATGTACCACGAACCTCGAGGACTATCGCAAAGTTACTAATATCCTAAAGGAACTTAGCAAACACTATCAACATGAGGTAAGTAGAGTGAATCTCGGGTTCAAAACCCTGGAGTGAAATGCCTACTAACTAAGTGTCATCACGGGATACTTACGAGAATGATGGCCAGAATCTTCACACTGGGAACACAAAACGTTGCTAGATTACTAGGTGACTCCCTGAATACCTAGGGTCATAATAGTAACTCCAACATATATGTCAAGGCAATAGAATTCCTCAACTCAACAATTAGTGTGATTGAGCTGGCATAAAGGAACATCGAAACCAGAGGGAGGGATTTTGCAAATGCATCAGATTATTTAGAAACCTGGGATGACTCGGACAACATAACGGCTGTAAATGCTCAAAAAGATTTGAGACAATCACAAAAAATGGTGGCATAACCACTCAGAAGCACAATATCAAGGTTGCGAGATCATCAGTTAACATACAGAAGTAGTAGGAACTAAACAGAGGCTTACGTCCAACAATTTATAAGTCTACGGATTAGTAACACGTGATCCTGATAGAAAGAAGAGAAAGCCTAGTTCTTAATCCCCGTAGAGGAGAATATGATGACTCAGATCAGAAGGCCATGAGGTAAAAGGAGTAAAAAGAGCCTTACGTTCCATCCCACAATCAATTCCCTTATATAACTAAGAATTTCTAGACTCAACTTCGACCAGTTTGGCTTGGTAATCCTACAGGCAGTCAAGCTCTGATACCAACGCTGTCAGGACCCCGACTCAATGCCACATCGATCTAGCATGTAACACCTCATATCACTTTGCGGCCTCACGCACGGTATTCCCACGGGTGTCGCCTTACCTTTGCCCGGGACCGTTTGCGCCTTTTGGCACACGTATATGACAGTGTCGCTAGCATCCATATGATAAGGATCCCGGGCTGACATGGCTAGTCGTAAACCCAAAGTGGCACAGACTTACAGGGACAGGCATCCATGACCCAGCATCGAACGTGTCGGTCATCAGCGAGTGAATCCAGGCTGTAGCACTGGGCTAGCAGGACTCCGGTGAACCGGGCTATAGCGGGCTAACAGGACTCCGGTATTCATCGCGTGACATTTCCCCGAAGGGACAGACACAGGAACGAAGAAGGACACATGCCGGCCCGCCTAAGTGTTCCGGAGCAGTAGCAAGCTACCATGGCTCGGTGGAAACACTAGGAGACATTTCCCGATAAGAGAGGCTACTAAAGATAAACAACTAGATAGTCAGATCCCACACATACCAAGCATTTCGATAACATACACACAATATGCTCGATATGTGAAAATACAACATGGCATCACAACATGACTCTACGACTCAAGTAATTTATTCAATAGGCTCCGAGGAGCGAGATATTACAAACATGGGTCTCATGACCCAACAATCAGAGCATACAAATCAAAGCACAAGCGGAAGCTATCATGTCTGGGTACAGACATCTATAACTGAAAAAGGCTGAGAAGCCTGACTATCTACCAAATCCTGCCGGGGCACAAGACCGTAGTTGAGGTAACAAGCTAAACGTCGAAGTCCACGTGGAACTACTAGTGAGACCGAAGTCTCTCTGCAAAAACATAAAATAGGCAAACGTGAGTACAAATGTACCCAGCAAGACTTACATCAGAACTAACTACATATGCATCATTATCAACAAAGGGGATGGTGGGGTTTAACTGCAGCAAGCCAGCTTTGACTCGGTGGCTATCCTAAACTACGACTGCAATGTAACTCTTTTGAGGTGGCGCACACGAGTCCACATATTCCCATATCAATACACCACTATGGATCCGCCCCGTCTCCCTACGAGAGCGCCATCCATAGCACTCACGCTTATCTTGCGTATTTTAGAGTATCCACTTTCACTTGTCTATGAACTGATATAAGCAACCCAGAAGTCCTTTACCGTGGACACGGCTATTCGAATAGATGATGTTAACCCTGCAGGGGTGTACTTCTACATACATGTTTCCACCACTTAGCGTCTGCACACGACATGTGCTCGGCAGACTTCAAGCGAAGGCCGACGTGGGTGTAGACCACGACCTGCCTAAACACTCAAGTCTCTAGTCCAGGTTTATCGCCTATTCGGGTTCCATCCATGAGGAGATCCGGCCTGAGTTTCGCTCACAGCCCCAAACAATGTGAACAGGGTTCCGTGACACCAAACGGGCGCCCGGTATACCCGGCCACGTGCCTACCGCATCACAGCCCACCCCTCCGGTCAGCGCTTTCCACGGCCTCCAGCATACTACAAACACCCGAAACTACTTGCAACTCCTGGACAGAGGACGAGGGTGAATAAGAAGTCGAGCGGGGTCATATTTCAGGGCCCAATGTATGGTAGTAGCTGAATCATGGATCACAAACACAGAACTCAGTTCCTAAGGACGGCTTCAATGAGACAACCCACCATGTACTCCTACATGGCCTCTCACCGACACCTTTTACCAAATCGTGTTCACACACTTAGCTCACACACAGTAGGACATGTTCACACACCTCTGATTCATCCCGGATAAATCAGACCTGACTCAACTCTAAGCAGTAGCAGGCATGACAAACAAGCATGAATGAGTAGGCACATCAGGGCTCAAACAACTCCTACTCAAGCTAGTGGGTTTCATCTATTTACTGTGGAATGACAGGTCATGCAAAGGATAAAGGGGTTCAGCTACCGCAGCAAGTAACAGATGAACCGTTGTTGTCCTAATGCAGTAAAAGAGAGCAGGAGCGAGAGAGTGGGATTGTATCGGAATGAACAAGGGGGTTTTGCTTGCCTGGCACTTCTGAAGATAACATTGAGTCTTCATCAGTGTCAACGATCACATCGTCGGTACAACGTCTACCGAGGGGGAACAACACCGGCAACACAGAAGAAACACGATCAATGCAATGCACAATATGATGCATGCTATGACATGGCAATATGAATGTGTTTTGGGCTAGTGCATCTAGCTATGATTTAAATGAAGTTGGTTTGAACACATGATTCAATTTCCAACTCCATATATGATTATTTAAATGCCCTTTATTTGTTTTGTCCAAAACAGAGGACAAACATTGTTCAAACATGCATGAAAATGGTACAGATGGATTCCTTGAATTTTTCTGATAATTTTTCATATATAAATTATTTAATTTGGAGTTACGGTTGAATTTCTATGAATTTTAGAAGTTTTAGGCATTTTCTGGAATTTCCTGAATATTTAGAATTAAAATAATTCCAGAAAATGATTTATGGCGTCAGCACCACGTCACTGTGACGTCAGCAGAGTCAACTGGGCTGGCTCGGGTCAAACCTGACGTGTGGGGACCACACGTCAGTGACACCGTTAACTAACCTAAGTTTAATTAGAGCCTGGGCCCGCATGTCAGTGTCCTATCTACTTAACTAAGTTAGTTAACACTAACTTAACCTGGTACTAATTAAACAGGGGGCTGGGCCCACACGTCAGTCCGGCGAGGTCAAAGGGTCAAACCCCCTGGTCGGCGGGGTCAACTCGCCGGTGTTTAGCCGCCGGCGAGGCTAAACGCGGCGGTGCAGGTGCGGGTTTCACGTACAGGGCACAGTTCGGGGCGCCGTTGGGCTCTATGGATAGCTGGGAGTGGGCCGCGGCGAGTGGTGCAGGTAGTTGGGTTCGGGGTCACCGAAAAAGGCGCCGGCGACGTTTTTGGCGGCGGCCGGAGCTCGGGTTTGCACGGGCGCGGCGAGGCAGAGCACAAGGAGCTCAACCAAGGGCATGGACGGCGTCGTGGGGTCACGAGGAGCACATCTGTGCCATTGGGTGAGTAAGCGAAGCGCGGGAGCGCGTGGCTCAATGTCCATGGCGGCGGCGGCTTCGGTCGTCAGTGAACTAGGAGCCACGGTGTGAAAACAGAACAACAGAGAGGGGGGTTCGAGGGAGAGGCTTACGACGGTTGCAACGGTGCGGACGACGAGCCCGGGGAAGGCCGGAGCTGAGCGGGGCGGCGAGGTCGATCTCCGGCGGCCGAGGAGGGGAAAAGCCTCGGTGGCGGCGTTGCAGCGTGTCCGGGGCCTCGTGGGTCGTCGAGGAGGTCGGGGACGTCGAGACGGAGTTCGCTGGCACGGCGAGGGGTCGAGGGGGAGGCGGTGGCCGCGGCAGCAGCAAGCGGCGGCGACGGGTTCCGCTCGGGCGCGTGAGGGAGAGAGAGCAGAGGAGGGGGAGAAGCGAGGGGGAGCGCGAGAGAGAGCCAGGGGCTGCGTGGCGCTCCGTGGCATGGATTAGGACGAAGGGCGGCCTCCAGCGCGAAGCAGGAGGTGGCCGGGGCTCTCGGGCGCGCGCCACGCCTCGCCTCTGCCTACTGGCAGAGGAAGACGACGAGCGGCGAGGTAGATGGGCTGGGCTGAGTCGCTGGAGGAGCTGGGCCGGCTGGGCTGGACAGGTAAGCGCCAGGTAAGTCTTCTGCTCTGTTTTATTTTTTTTCCTTCTGTTTTGTTTTATTTAATTTATTTTGCCACTGTTTTGAATTTAAAATAATTCAAACAATGCCAAAAACTCCTCTGAATATTTTATATTGCTAGATGGACTTTTCCAAAAGCTTATAAAATATTTCAGGGGTATTTGAAATTATATTCTAATTATATGAATATAATTCAAATTCAAATAGCTAATGAATTAAATCCAAAGTCCCAAAAATAATTCCTTAAAAATGTTCAATATTTTGGTTGGGACCAGAACCCTTACCAAAAATTATCAAACATTTAAGAAGAGCATTTTGGAGCAATGAATGAGATTTCTAGGGTTTTTGCCCCTCTTTTATTTAAGTTTTTGAGGCTTCCAAAATTCCTCAGTTCAAGTTTCGAAAATATAGACATGATGCACACATGAAGCTAGCCTAGAGCACTACCAGCAGCTAGGGATGTGACAACCAGCCAGGAGCCGGCCAGCCGGGCGCGAGCTCGTCTGCCACGCCGAACACTCAAGGCGGCGCCAAGAAGCGTAGGGCCGGGACGAGGCTGTTCGGCAGCCGGCCGAAGAAGCCCAAGGGCTCAGCCGCGGCGACCAAGCGGGACGAAGCGGCCGCAAAGGCCAACCGCTTCCGCAAGGTGGTGAAGACGTCGCAGTTGATTTCGGCGTAGGTGCTACCTCCCTTTGCACCTTCACATTTCTTACTTGACTCTGTCCGAAATTCCTTTGCTTTATTTTCTCAACTTTAGGGCCCCGCTCTCTCTTCAGAAGTCGGCCGCCGGCTCCGTCGTAAACTCGGCGGAGACCTCCTCCACCACCCGGCGGATTGATCCAGCCGCCGACCTCCGGGAGGCGACGGAGCAGAACGCGCGGGAGGCGCGCGAGGAGCGGGAAGCCGCCCGCCTGAAGAACGCGGAAGACGACAAGGCGGAGGCCGCCGCCCTGAAGATGCTGGCGGAAGCCGAGGCCGCTGACGTGGAGAAGAAGCGCGCTGAAGAAGCCGCACACCGCCAGTCGGCGGTGTTTGTCGTCCCCCTGAACTCCGCGCCGCCACAACCGGAGTTCACGGCGCAGACTGGGGAAGTTGGCGACGAGAACCCGGTCATGGAGAGGGACGCTGACAACACCGCCACGCCGGACGTAATTGTGCCGCCACCGCCGCCTTCCGGAAGCGCGCCAGGCGGGCAGCCGGCGGACCCACCGATGCCGCCAACTGAAGGCGTCGTAGCGACGGCCCTAGCTCTCGAGGTCGGCACGCCGACGTGCCGCAGTCTTGCGAAGGCAGCCTCGGCGCCGCGCCCTCAGGAGACCGGCACCACGAGCTCCACGATCCCGGACACCGAGGTGATGAGCGCTGCGCCCACTGGGTGGGTGCGGGGAGGCGAGACGGGCCCGTGGAACCGAGCGCTTTTGGATGTCCAAGCCAAGCTCCGAGCCGAGGGCGACGCCATCAAGGAATGCACCAAGGTGTATCTGGCGTCGCGAATAGCCATCCGGGTATGCGTCCTTCCTTTTTTGTTTTTGTTTCTTGTTTTTCTTTTTGGGGCCGCGCTAGCGCACCCATTGGGTGTAGTCCCCGAGTTTCGGAACTCTAATCGGTGAGTTCCAAGTACCAACACTTTGTCTGAAATTTTGATGTAGGATTACCACAATCTTCGCGTGACGCCTTCAACGCCAATGTTGAGGAGCTGGCCAAGCGGACTGCCGACTTGTCGGACAGCCGCGGTGAGTCCTCTTCCTTCTCTGCGGGGGCGCGCTGGCGCACCCACGGGCTGTAGTCCCCGAGATCCGGGCCGACTGCTGAGCAGTCGGGCCGGGTCTCCCCAGCGACCTTTCTTCCTTGTTGATGACTGACACCCCTCCTTCTTCTTCTTCTTCAGAGGCCAACGCCGCCCCGCAGCAGCAGCTGGGCGAGGCCAACGCCGAGCTGCATGTCAAGGAGGAGGAGTGCAGCCGGCTGACGGAGGAGCGCGACCGGCTGGCTACGCAGCTGGCGGAGCAGACGGAGCTGCTCCAGAAGGCCCAGAAGGAGGCGGAGGACAAGGAGACCGCGCTCCTTGCCGAATTCGCGTCCGAGCGCTCCTCCTGGACTGAGACGAAGACGACGCTGGTCTCCGTCTTCCACGCGATCGAAGATCTTGTCGACGGTGAGCTTCCCCTCTTTTTCCTTTTCTAAGCTGCCGACTGCTAGTTGAGTCGGCCTCTAATCTTTAACCTTGTTCTTCATTCTTCTTCCTTGGTAGACTTCTTCCCCGGCCATTTGTACGCCGCCAATCAAGCCATCGAGGCTGATCGTGAAGGGCGGAGGGCGGACGGCGCACAGATCGCCGCCAACGCCCCCCGAACTCTTGGCAAGCAGATCCTGAGCATCGAGGCCCACCTTCGGCCAGCCCACCGGATGCTGCGTCGGCTTCAATGTGTCAGCGCCCAGGCGATTGTAGCCCTATGGCCGGATATGCAGGCACCGCGCTCCCCAGTCGGACTGCCGACTGGCTGGAGGTAGCAGCCGGCCGCCTTGAGTCCTGGAAGGGTTCTTCGGCCCGGGCTGGAGTACGCCGGGCCTTAGAGTTCGCCAAGACGTGGTATCCTGGGCTGAGTCTAGCCCTGCTAGCCATATTACGGTTGGAAGCTCAGGCAAAGCTGGCGGTCGTGGAAGACGATCTCGTCAATCACGCCGCGTCGATCGCCGAGTACAGCGACACCAGCGTCTTCGTCCCAGAGCACGCTGAGAACGGCAAGGAGGCGCTGTCGGAGTGGTTCGGGCTGAACCCGGACGACGGCGAGGACTCGGCAGAGGTGATTGACTCTAGTGGCAAATAAGAAGGTGAGGAGGAAGAAGGAGACGAGGAGGAGGCGCCAGAGGTCGGGGCAGACGGCCAGCCCCAGCTCGACCGCGCCTCTAGCAATGAGCCGCGCCCAGCCGAGCCAGCTGCTGCCACAGGTGATCAAGCGGAGACCAACCAGCCGGCCGCCCCGGCAACTGGCAGCGCCGACCCCTCTGGTACTCCGAGTCCATCCGCGTTTTCCTAGGCTGCCACTTTATCTTTGTTTTTACCTGCTTAATAGTCTCAATGAACTTGTTATTTTGCACAATCCCACCCATGGGGTGTATCTTGAACTTCTATTTGTGGATTCAGCCAAGGGCCTTGTCTATGCAAATATTATCTGCTTTCTATCTCTTCTTGCTTATTGCTCTTTGGCTTTTTCCTTTGCCCCTTCCCTTGGTTGTCGTCTTGTCAGTCGGACAGCCGCTCTGCGGACTGCTGATGTATAAAGTACTTGGCTTCTTTTGGGAAGGCAAGTACTTAGCCGTTTAGAGTTTTTAGCAAGTTAATTTAGAAAACAGCGAGCCGGCTGCTCAAGAGTCGGTTGTAAAAGGCCGGAAGCCGGCTTAAACTATGTGCATGCTTTGAGTGCTTAGCCATTTCTCATATGGAGACCCATTCTACCGTACTCCTGCTCACCAGACAGTCGCTCTGCGACCTGCGGCTTCTAATAGGAGACGGCTTAAGTGCCACACACTACTTGTCCAGCTACAGGAAGTCATTTCATAGTTCAAGACGGCAAGTCCCCGGGCCAACTAGTCAAACCCGGTGCCAAGTGGTACAATAAAGAATAACATACTCGTAGGCATAACTCTTATCATATAGATAAAAGAGGGCAGTCCCCGAGCTCTTCTCGAGGGGCCCGAGGTCTTCGTACTTTAATACAAAAGGTAGCGTGGTACATACTGCATTAACTGTAAAATCTTCGGAGGAGGTTTGCATTCCATGGCCTCTCCATCTCTTTCCTAGAGTCGTCCCTCTTGCGTGCTCGGGGCTTCTAAGCATCGATCAGGTAGTAGGAGTCATTGCCCAACACTTTGCTGATGATGAAAGGGCCTTCCCACGGTGCTGAGAGGTTGTGCTGGCCGGCTGTTAGCTGAATCAGCCAGAGCACAATGTCTCCTTCTTGGAAAGATCGCGGCTTGACCTTTCGGTCGTAGTATCGGCGTAGGCTCTGCTAGTAGATGCTGGACCGGCTGAGTGCCAATAGCCGGCCCTCTTCCAGCAGATTGACACCGTCTTGACATGCTTCTTCTGCTTCCTCTTTGGTGTACATGGTGATTTGAGGGGAGTCGAACTCTATGTCTGTTGGGATGACGGCTTCGGAACCGTAGACGAGGAAGAAAGGCGTGAAGCCAGTTGACTTGTTTCGAGTTGTGCACAGGCTCCAGAGGATGGCTGGCAACTCGTCAAGCCAGCCGTCTGCCGGGTGCTCCAGAGGCTTGACCAGCCGAGGCTTGATGCCAGACGGGATTAGGCCGCTTGCTCGCTCTACCTGGCCGTTGGAATGTGGATGGGCAACAGACGCTAAGTCCAGTCGGATGCCCTGCGTCGCGCAAAAACTGGCCAAGGCACCTTTGGCAAAGTTTGTGCCGTTATCGGTGATGATGTTGTGCGCTATGCCGTACCGAGTTGTGATGTCGGAGATGAAGGTCACAGCAGTCGGACCATTCAAATTCTTGATTGGTTTTGCTTCTATCCACTTGGTGAACTTGTCCACTGCGACAAGTAAGTGAGTCAAACTGCCTCGTGCCGTTTTGAATGGTCCTACCATGTCCAGGCCCCAAACATCAAAGTGCCAGGCAATGGGAATAGTCTTGAGTGCAGAAGCCGGCTGATGTGGCTTGGAGCGGAACTTTTGGCACCCCTTGCATTTTTGGACCAAGGCCTTGGCGTCTTCAAGAGCAGTCGACTAGAAGAAACCATGGCGAAAGGCTTTGGCGACGAGTGCTCTTGAAGCCGCGTGGTGGCTACACCCGCTTTGGTGGATGTCCTTGAGAATTGCTTGGCCTTGCTCTGGCTCCACGCGGTGCTGGTAGACACCAGTGACACTGCGCCTTACGAGTTCTCTGTTGACTATGGTGTATGCTGCCGCCCGTCGTTGCACTTGCCGAGATGAGATCTCATCAGTCAGCATCGCTTTGTTCACCAAGAATTTGAGGATGGGCTAGGCCCATGAAGGTGCTGCAAATTCTGCAACTGTCAAGACTGCGACTTGGATGAGGGTGGCAGGGCCGGGAGGTGGCGGGTTGGAGTCGGCAGCCGCTTGCTGTGTCGATGAAGTCCCCGGGCGGATTGGCGCAGTCCCCGGGCCGGGCTCTAAGGTCTCCGGGCCGACCGCCGCAGTCCCCGGGCCGGGTGCGACTGCCACGATCCCCGCGTCATCTGCCAAAATACTCGCGCCGTCTGCGGGGGCTCTTGAGTCGGATCCGACTACTTCAGGAGTAGCCGGTACGAAGATCGAGTCTGACTCTGGCGATGGCTTGATAGACGGCTTGAGGAGGCGCTGGAGGGCGACGTCGGATGATATCGCTTGACGGGTGGAGCCGATTCGCGACAGGGCGTTTGCTTGGTCGTTGTCGTTTCTTGGTAGATGGAGAAACTCGCACCCCTCAAAATATCCACTGAGTTGCTGTACGAGGAAGCGGTAGCTCGCCATGTTTGCGTCTTTGGCATCCCAATCGCCTGACGACTGCTGGACCACCAAGTCGGAATCACCATAGCATAGGATCCGGCGAATGCCGAGCTCTTTGGCTAGCCGGAGCCCGTGAATGAGTGCCTTGTATTCGGCGGTGTTGTTGGAGGCGGCAAAATGGATTTATAGCACATATTTGAGCTTGTCTCCTTTGGGAGAGGTGAGGACGATGCCGGCTCCCAAGCCGGTGCGCATCTTGGAGCCGTCGAAATGCATTCACTAATGGGTGGAGTCGGTCGCTGGCGGTAGATACTGGGTTTCGGCCCAATCGACGAGGAAGTCGGCCAGCGCTTGTGATTTGATGGTGGTGCGAGGCTGGTAGTAGATGGTGTAGGGGGCCAAATCTATGGCCCATTTGGCCACTCGGCCCGAAAATTCCCGGCTGCCGATGATCTCGACTAGTGGAGCCGTGCAGACCACAGTGATTGGATGTTCTTGGAAGTAAGGCTCACATCTTCTGGTAGTGGGGGTATTTTTGCTTGGAGGTCGACAGTACTTCACTTAAATAATATACCGGTCTCTAGACTGGTAGCGCCTTGCCTTCCTCCTTGCGCTCTACCATGGTGACTGTGCTGACTACTCGGCTGGTGGCAGCGATGTAGAGGAGCATGGGTTCCTTAGGAGTCGGAGCAGCCAGGACAGATGGAGTAGTTAACATCTTCTTTAGTTGGAGAAAAGCTTCGTCCGCGTTGTGGTTCCACTCGAAAAAAGTGGTTTTCTTCATGAGTTGGTACAGGGGGAGAGCCTTCTCGCCTAGCCGACTGATGAATCAGCTGATGGATGCCAAACAGCCGGTGAACTTTTGTACGTCCAGCAGTCGGCTGGGTACCTCCATCCTCTCAATAGCCTTGATCTTCACAGGGTTGCACTCTATGTCGCGTTCGGAGACCAAGAAGCCAAGGAGCTGGCCGGCTGGTACTCCAAAGACGCATTTCTCCGGATTGAGCTTGATCTGAAATCGGCGCAAGGTCTCAAAGGTCTACTTGAGGTCTTCCAGCAGTGTTCCACGCTTCCCCGTCTTCACTACCACATCTTCCACGTAAACATGAGCATTTCTGCCGTGTTGCTTGAGGAGGCACTTCTGCATGCAATGTTGGAAGGTGGCACCGGCGTTCCTCAAGCCGAACGTCATGGTCAAGTAGCAGAAGGCACCAAACGGCGTGATGAAGGCAACAGCGGCGTGGGCGGAGCGCAGTGGCATCGACAACGCGGCTGTAGGGGCGGGCACAAGCGCGGGGCAAAGG
>NC_041382.1:631884557-631905613 GCF_002162155.2 Triticum dicoccoides | reverse complement strand
GTGCGGGGATAAGTGCGGCGACGGTGAATGTAGCCGGCCGGGACGGGGACGCAGGGGGGGCTGCGTGTGCGTCGTCTACGCGGGGCGGCGATGGGCAGCGATAGCGAGTGGCGCAGGAGAGCACGGGCGCGACGGGGCGGACGACGAGCGCAGGCGCGACAGGGCAGACGCGGGTCGGCGGCGAGCGGGTGACGCGGGGCGCGGCCGCAGGCGTGCAGCACCGGCGCGGGGAGCACGATAGCACAGCGGCGCAGCTGGAGCTGCAGCGCGCAGGGGGAGCGAGCGGCCAGCGCAGGGAGCGAAACGGGTGGCGGCTACGGTGAGCGTGCGCGGGGTGCGGTCCGGCGCTGCGAGGCAAGGGGAGAGGAGGACCGGGGTCCTCACCGGGGCTGTAGGGGTTCGGGCAGTGTGCTCGGGGAGGAGTCGCGGCCTCGTCCGGCGAGGAGACGAGGACGATGCAGTCCGATGGGGAGGCGGCGCCAGCATGGTCGCGGGCGACCCAGAAAACGATAGTGAGGTGATTCGGTGGCGGCGACGTTGATGTGGCGGCGGGGCACCAGCGTGAGGCGGGGCGGTCCGGTGACGATGACGGTGGCGAGCGGCGGGCGGGGTGGCGCCGAGCGATTCCCCCTCCTCGATCCCGATCCAATCGGGAGGAGAGGGGGGATATTTTGCGGGGGAATGGGGGTGTCGGTGTGTGTAGTGGGGGAGTGGGGGATTAGGTAGGTAGCGGCTAGGCCGGCCAGCTGGGTGGGCCGGTTGGCTGAGGCCCAGGTGGGTAGGGGGTTCTTTTCTCATTTATATATTTTTTGTTTGATTTTCCTTTTGCTTTTTCTTTTATTTTTTTATTTTAGTTTACACATTATTTTTAGTTTATTGAAATATGACATTAGCTCCTAAAACAATGTTCAAAATAACCCGCCGCCATAACAGTTTTACCCCGAAACAAAAATGGTTTAGTATTTTTCAAAGTATAATAGACATTTATTTAATTGCTTTAACTACTGTTTTGATTATTCTAGAGCCTTTGAACATTTTATAAAAGTTAGGTTTCTCCACCAAAATTACATATGCAGTATTTGTCACCTCTAGAACATTTTAGTTTAAATATTTGAAAAGTTTGTTGTTTGCCTTTATTTTAAAATTTGAATTTGAATCGGTTTTGAACTAACGCGAGATTAGCAACAGTAATCGAAGTGATGTGGCATCATTAGCAGAGAATAACTGTAGCTTAATTATCCAGGAGTCACAACTTGGACCCCACTTAACAGTATGGTGGTTCCTATGACTCAACAAAGAAGAAAAGGAAACTACGAAACAACTATGTCTTCGCACTCCATAGTCTTCACATGAATTTCTTCTCATGTCATAATCTTCACTCTGAATTTCTTCACAAACCACCATTGTCTTCAATGTCTTCACACATTTTTAGGGGTCATCTCTGGTAGCACTACAACAAAAAGACACATCCGTGACATTTTGGGCCGAACAAAATATTTTTCTGTCATACATATGACATTTCTATGATGATAATTGTGACAAAACTCGGTATCATCATAGATGTGGTGGGCTCCTACTTCTATGACAAAAAATCATGACAGAAAATGGGCATTTCGTCCTGGGCGGGCCGGAGACGCAGCTGCATGACATTCTTTGGGCCGTCCATGACAGAAAAAACCATGATAGAAGCGAGGGCGAGGAAAATTTCGAGGAGTTACCGGTTACGGTGGGAGGTCGGGGGCCGAGCGATTTGCGTTTCTCTCGTACACGTGTGCGCGTGTGTGTGAGGCATTGGCTCTAACTGAAACCGAGCGAGGCGTTGGGCTCTAACTGAACCCGAGCGATTGCACTGTAGGCTACGCGTTACTGAACCCGAGCGATCAATCGATGGCTATAAACTGAACCCGATCGAGCGATTCCTTCGCTACTGCTGCTAACTGAAGCTGATCGATGCTGCCTCTGGGATGAACAGTGAGTGTTGCGGGGGGTTTTGGATGAACAGTGAGAGGTGGCGTTGCCTCTGGATGAACATGACCCCGTGGTGTGGAGGGCTGGATGAACAGTAGATGGTGGAGGGGTGCCCGTGGAGGGGTGGTTGAACAGGACCCCGTGGTGTGGAGGGCTGGATGAACAGTAAACGGTGGAGGGGTGGTTGAACAGTAGCCAGTGGAGTAGCGCGCGGTGGAGGCTGGATGAACAGGAGCCCGTGGAGGCTGGAGGAGGTCGACGGTAGCCCGTGGAGGCTGGACGAGGTCGACGGTGGAGATGAATAGTATCCCGTGGAGTCCCGTTTTGTGGTACGCCACACCCCTCCCGATGAACAGGACCCCGTTTCGACCGTAGGAGGTCCATTTCGTCCGTTTTGCGGTACGCCACACCCCTCCCGATCAACAGGACCCCCGTTTCGACCGTAGGAGGTCCGTTTCCTCCATTTTGCGGTACGCCGCACCCCTCCCGATCAACAGGACCCACGTTTCAACCGTAGGAGGTCTGCTTCCTCTGTTCTACGGTACGCCAGGCCTTGTTTCCATCGTCTGTTCCGTCCAAGCCCTCCCGATGAACACAACCACGCATTCCGTTTCGACCCAGCCGGTTGGCTCCCATGCGTTCTGTTGCCTACCAATGAACACGCGCATTCCATTGCCTCCCCATGAACACGACACATTCATTTGCTTCCCCATGAACACGACGACGACGGAAGTGCGTCCGAAAAAAACGATTCGTCCCCCTGACTGCTGGGACCCACCATCTACATCTTCGCACACAAGGAAGTGCGTCCAAAAAAACGATTCGCCCCCCGACTGCTGGGACCCACCAGCTACACCTTCGCACGCAAGGAAGTGCGTCCGGGCAAAAAAATGATTCGCCCCCTGACTGTTGGGACCCAGCAGCTACACCTTCGCACGCAAGGCAGTGCGTCCGGGCAAAAAAACAAAACGATTCGCCCCCCTGACTGCTGGGACCCACCAGCTACATCTTCGGAGGCAAGGAAGTGCCTGACAATCGGGACCCACCTGGTCGAAGCATACGTAGCATTGTCATTCTGGTCGCGAACGTGTACGTACATATTGGTTGATGTAGAGGCGCGCACGTGTCATAGTAGAGGTGCGCACGTGTCGTAGTAGAGGCGCGCACGTAGCATGTACACGTACGTATATCGGCCAGGGTGTAAGAAAGAAAATACGGCCACATATGTGTACATACGGGCGGGGTCTCGAACGCCTACTCGCGCATACGTACAGCCAGGGCTCGTGTACATGGATGGGTCGGAATGGAGAAACAGCATGTGAAGATGTAGCTCGTGGGTCCCATCAGTCAGGGGGAGAATCATTTTTTTCATGAAATACGGTGGCCCGTCCGGTGGGTCCCCACTGTCAGGTGGAGGAATAATTATTTTGCGCGTAATAAGGAGGCACTTCCTTGCGGCTTCCGTGGACCCAGCTGTCAGCCTCTCCACGTACATTCCACGTCTGATGGTAGTCGTTCCTTGACCACGTTGACCACGCCGCGCCGAGAGCACCAGGGCGGTGGACGACGGCGAGGCCTCGGAAGGGGACGACGGCGAGGCCTAGGAAGGGGATGACGCGGAGTCGGGGAAGACGCGGCAGTGGATGCACACGCGGAGAGGAGTACGAGGGTTCACTGGTTCGGATGTGCTGCCGTCGCCGCAGCATAACAAGGGGTGTGGGTGAGTGGAGGGATGGCCTGGCCAGTGGTGGGAGTAGTAGGGGACGGTGAGGCCTCCGCGGCAGCACAGCCGGCCATGGGAGGCAGGAGCGGGCGGCACGACCAGCGCTGCTTTGGGCGGTTGGAGTAAGAAGACCAGAGGTTAAAGAAGCACGACGGCCATTGGATGGACATCGTATGGTCACTGCAACTAGAATCGTTTATATTGACTAAGTTGACAAAGCCCTTGGTATGTCAACTTAGTATGCCCACAGGTCAGCTTTCGAAATGGTGCGCCCCAGATGTCAGGGGAGAATCATTTTTTGGGCGGGTGAAGCTAGAATATCTGAGATTGAAGAAGAAGCGCGGCATCCGTTGGATGGACATCCAACGGCCACTGCTGCTAGAACCGTGTGTTGACTATAAGATGACAAAGCCTTGCATACGCATCAACTGTGTTTTTGTAGGGGACGCGTCAACTTAGTTAGGCCAGAAGTGTGTGGCAGAAAACTTATAGCCCATTTGAGATTTGTAAGAATTTGTAGCCCATTTTTGAATTCTAATGGAATTTACTACAACATATTTACAGTTTGTTAAAAGTACAGCCCATTTCAACCAACCGTTCAAAACAAAATTCAATAAAATTTCCCACATTTTGATGGGATCTAAAATATTTTTATCCCGAAATTTCTAGTCAGATTAAATACAATTTCACTATAAAATTATATTACGTAAAAATCCAACAAAACATTGCGCTCGCAACAATTAATGAAATTAAAATTTTCAATATCCAAAAATAATATTTTATAAAGTAATCACGTGTTTGGTGCATTTTTTATAGTTACTGCCCAGTTTTTATAATCACATCACATTTATTATTTCTTAAAGCCCATTTTCTTGTTAAGCCTAATGCATCCCTCCTAGGAAAGATTTGCAGCCTAGCGGGGCGGAGAATAACAACTTGACCTTGCGTGGGTATTCCTAAAAAAAGTATAGCTGGGCTAGCCATTTTTAGCTTGAAAGAAATTAATATCTGGGCTGGATATCTGGCCTGGGCTAGATGGGCCACAGCCCGCCCAGTTAATACCTGCAGCGATGTTTTCGTTGTTGTTCAGAGGAGAAAAATTAATATCTGGGCTAAACATCGAAAAACTCTGCAGTGCTCACACCTCAAAAACACAAATACTGCTCGAGCTGCTTGGTCCCAGCTATCGGCCGCTTCTTGTGCAATTCTCTCGTTTATTGACTACTACATAGGTCGACAATGGTGTGGGACCGTGATGTCAAGAAACCAGGAGGAAGCAAAATAAATTATAGTTATATATATATATATATATATATATATATATATATATATATATATATATATATATATATAATAAGGAGGCACTTGCGTACGTGAGGCTATGACCTGGTGGGTCCCCATTATCATCCTCTCCAAGTAAAGTCATCTCCTCGCCCGCGCGCGCTTTCCGCCCGAAACAGTCAGCGCTGCCCGCCCCGCTTCCTGGTGGAGGCGATTGCTCCGCCTTCAAACGACACAAGTGACGTCCGTCCATCCATCTGCCGCCCACATTAATGATACACGGTTTGCGAGGCGGCTACTCTGGCGCCACACGTCCGTCCCTCCGCCCGCCCACCATTGCTATATAAACTGTTGTGTCGGCCATAGCCGCAGTCATCCGCATCCGTTCCCTTTATCCTGTCCACACCATTACTTCCCACCATGGCTTCCTCGCGCTCCAGCGCTCTTCGGGACGGGCGGACGACGGACCACAAGGAGATGGCAGCCATTGCTGCCGACCGGCTGGCCGGCAGCCAGCTGGAGGACGATGACGTCCCAATGGAGAACATGGTAGTCGACGATCCGACGCCAACCCCCTCCTCCGCGCCATCCTCGCTGGTGCATTGCACCATGACCATCGGCGAGGCCCGTGCCCAATATATGGACAGGGTGAGGCAGATGCGTGCGGAGCAGTTCCGGGAGGCACCGGTCAACGCCGCCTACAACCACCATCTCCTCTAGGAGCACCTGCAGGCGGAGGAGCAGATCGCCGCCGAGCGGGCGAAGCAGGAGGCGCTGCTCGACTCGTACCGCTCGCCCGCAAGGGCCGCCTCGAGCGCTGGCGGTACCGCATGCGGGTGGCGGAGGCTGCGGCCGCCTACAAAGAGGCTAATAGAGAGGGCGATGAAGCAGGCGAGGCGCTGTTTGGCAAGACCGAGGACAAGGCAGAGGACAATGTCGGCTCCGACGAGTCTCCGCTCCGCTGGCGTAGATGAGGCCCTGCTCCGCCAAGGCCCTGCGGCACCAACAACGAGGCAGAGGGCATCGCCGGCTCCGCCGAGGCCCCGCCCCACCAACAACGAGGGAGAGGACATCGCTGGCTCAGCCGAGGCCCCACCCTGCCGGTAACGTGGGGGATGATTTCCACCGCTCCGCTGAGGCACCGCTCGCCAGCAACGAGACATAGGACATCGCCGGCTCCGTCGAGGCCCTGCCCTGCTGCCAACGAGGCCGCGCCACATAGAAAATGAGGAAGAGTAGAACACGGTAGGTCGCCGCCGCTCGGGTCCAAGTAAGGCCACCTATGCTACCCTCCGGTTGAAGCCAAGCTAGGCGGGTTGACCATTGACGGTCGGTTAGCTTCTTGGCAGCGACGTGGAGTCGGAGAGCTGCGCTGGAGAAGAACGTTGCTTCTACTTAACTGCTGGGGCAGTTGGCTGACTGACACGAGGGCCCAACAGGCCACATGTCAGTTACACAACTGCACCTGCAGTTAAGTCACTGAAGCTTCTGTTTGGCTTAGTGGGACACAGGTGGGTAGCTTCGGTTATTTAATTATACCTCCAGCGCACCCCTTTTTAGTTGAAGAATGTATGAAATGTAATGAAATCCGACATGTTTATATGAAATTTGACCGTGTATGAATGAATTTATTTCGATTAGTTCGAATTCCTGTATCACTGGCATTGGATGAACGTGCAAAACAATACGTACTAGCATTATTCCCAGGGTGATCACCTCGTTTGCAGTAGTTTCACATGTACTCCCTCCCGTCCTTTCTAGTCTGCATACAAGTTTTTTCCTGCAGTCAAAGTATCTCTACTTTGACCAATCTTATAGAAAAAAGTATGCACTTTCACAATGTGCGAAGTAAAAAGGAACAGGAGGAGTACAAAGAGTTTAGCATCTTTTTAGCGTTTCTGTACATTGCAATCAAACACACAGGCCTGACAATTCATAGAGAACATTCAAAACAATCGATGATTATGCATCTCAGCGACTCACATGTCAGAGGCAATATTTACTTCACAACTAAAGAATAAAGAAAAAATTGATCGACGCTGCTGACAGCAAAGGGCATCCCATTCGAAAATATCAAACGCATGCCTTGCTAAAATCAATGAGCAAAATTTGACAAGGTTGTCCCATTCCAAAATATCAAATGCCTATGATTGTGGAATGGACAGGGTTTGCCATCAGTTCGGACATTGACATGGCACCTCGTGCTAAATAAACCAGCTGTTCTTTTTGTGCAGTTCCACCAAAATCAACCAAATTCACGCGTAGCTTGTATGATGTCACCCTTATATGTTGAAATGCCTTGAACTTATCGGCACCTCCTTTCTTGTGGTGGAAATGAATGATTCGATGTATTCATGAACATTTTGCGCAGTTCCCATTGAAATCAAGCTGAGCACCCCTGTTTGCACAAATACAAAAAAGTGATTAGTATAAAGCAAACTGTACTATGAATTGACAGTTTCAACAGCCACATACATGGTCCATGTAGAGCACACTTTTAGAAAGATGGAACTCACCAGAAAGAATCCTAAAACAACATTGTACTTGCGCATCATAGCAAAAAAATGGATATTTTTCTTTCCTTCTGAGCTGAAGTTAGTTTGGTCTTGTGGGGAGTAATGTAACCATCCTTCAACTGCTCCTTCTGATGAGAAGATAGATAGGGCTTCTTCATCCTGGCATAATCAAAACTAGTCACTTCACGTACTCCATATTCTTCTTCAGAGGAAGATGATCCTATTGTGCAAAGACAAGAGGACTACTAAATGCTAGCACCCCTGTTTGGTCGAAAAAAAGGAAAGGAAATATTTAAAACATCACAGATGAAGCACTTCTCAAGGACAATACCACTTTTTCATGACAGTATCTAAACAGTAGCACAACACCAACAGAGATGACAAAGCTCAATCATATGGATGAAATCAGTGGGCGAGTACCAACCTTTGTCAGGAGGATTATTGTGTAGAGCATACAGATGAAGCACTTCTCCGGAACCATCTGTTGCTATCTATGGTGGTGGCCATGCTTACTATATACTCCTTGATTAGTTTAATATTTCCAACATCTTCTTGTGCAGTTCCACTAAAATATATGGTATCTTCAAAAAGATCCCTGTTTGCACAAGTAGAGATAATTACATATTACATTAAGAGTGGCATCAAATCAGTGGCAAAACAATTGCTCGTTCCAGTCATAGCAATAAATTAAGATGCAAAACTATATCATTACTTGTGTCATCACAGTTCCAGTGCTTCATTACAGCACTGGGAGTTGATTTTTGTTTTTCTTCCGCTTGTTCTTCCCCTTCATCACTTGGTTCAATAATAGACAAGCTTCGCCTTCAATGTAAGATTTGGCATGTCAATTAGGGAGCACAAGTATAGTACTAAACTTAATTTTCTGATGAAAGTGGCAAAATACAGGCCAGCAGTTGTGAAATATCCTTATCTTACCTCAATGGGATATTATGGTGCACATACAGATTGGAAGTCTTGTCTCCATTTGTGCAGTTCACTAAAATCAAGCAACATTATCGTACAAGTAGCACAACATATGAAAGCACACTACAGAATCATGTCAAAGAAGGCTAGTACTGACCTCTCATGATGCAGAATTCGAACAACTCACAAGAAGAAGATCTGAACCAATTTCACCTTAACTGATAGGAAGTAAGATATCCTCTTGTGCAGTTCCACTAAGATCAAGCAATCAAGCAACGTTGTCGGTGTGACATTTTGGTTGAACTGCACAAAACACTCTTAAAACAAAGTGTTTTGTGCAGTGCAACAAAAGGTCACAATGGCAACGAGGTGAAGTAGATAACCCTGTTTACATAGAGGTGCAAAGGAAACAATTAGTGGTCACTAACGGTGGATGACACAGAAGCCAACAAAAAGAAACATCTACCTTATCTAAATGGGAAAGAAAGCAAGACAGTAGCATTTATCAAACGTTGGCATTGATTAATATTAACATAGAGATTATATTAACAATAAAATTTGTTAAACATGTAATTTGCTTTTAACTATGGCATTGCATCAATTTTCCAGCGGCATTATTAGGGACATTTTGGTGTAGGGACTAAAAAAACTCTGTGTCAGTCCCATCTAAACCAAACAGGCGGGACTTTTAGGGACTAAAAGTGGGCATTTGGGACTAAAGAAAGAAGACCCCGAGGGTGTCTTTTTGGGACTTTTTCCAACAGTTGCCCCTACCATGCATCGCACCTTGTCTCTATTAGTTCATTACTAGGGGTAACATGGTCTTTTAGCATGTCATTTAATAACCTCTAGTCCATGTTTAGTCCCTGGAACCAAGCAGGTAGTGACTCGGGAGTTTTTAACCAAACAGGGCCTTAGATTAACAACAGCTAATGAATTGCACGGGACAGTGGATGCACCAGCACCATGTGCATCTACCGATGTACTGTGGTCATGCACAGTCTGTTGCAACAAAGAACAAACAACCAAGGAGCATATTTGTGTTGGTCCCAGTTTTGTTATCTTTAGACACCTTTCCCTATGTGAGCGCAGCAAATCTAGTCCTGCTCAAACTCTAGAGCCTTGTCCCTTCCTTTCCTTTTTGAACTAGTACTTTCGCCCCTTCCTTCCTCTTTGAACCACGTCCTAGATTTATGCGATACAACTTTCCCCACTACTTTCCCCCATTCCTTTCTTCTTTGAACCACGTCCTAGATTCATGCTACAACTTTCCCCCTTCATTTCCTCTTTAAACCACGTCCTAGATTCATGATATATACAACTTTTCCCACTACTTTCCCCCACTCCTTTCCTCTTTAAACCACGTCCTAGATTCATGGTATACATGCAGCTAGAGCAATGCATGTGGAGTAAGTAAATTATACCTTAAGGTTCTTGGGGCGTGGTTCAGTGGGCGACGGGACGACAACGAAGAAGAAGGAGTCGGAGGCCCTCCCGCGCCGCCGCTGGGTGGAAAGTGAACAGCTGCGCTGTTAGTCCCTCGCCGATGGTGACAGCGTTAAGCCTCCTCCCCTTCCCGGCGGACGGATCCTGCCGGCTCTTTGAGAAGCAGTGAGGGGAGAGAGAGAGGCCAACGAAGTCTTGTTTAGATCTCAAGAGGGCGAGGGAGTGTGAAGAGAGCAACTACAAGCGCTGAGGCTCCAGCGTGTATATATATACTGGAGAGAGAGTGTGAAGCGTGCAAACCCTAGAAAAAATTTTGACCAGTCAAAGAATCCTCCTGCAACAAATTATGCTCAAGTGTAGTTATCGAACCCGAGACCTCAAGTTTGATGAGCAAATAGGCTAACCAGCTACACAATCCTCCCGTTATGTTCAACGAGAGGGAAATAACCTTTTATACATTCCTGCATTCGTGTGACAAGCATGCCATGTTTTTTTTGTGTGTGTGGGAGTCATTGGGATTTCAATCATAATCGTGTCATGTGGCTTTGGTGGTAAGACTATCCACAGTAGTGCAGAAATAATGCAGCCTTAGTCACCTTACCTCTATCCACATAGTATGTTGGGTCCCACCAGTCAGAGGGTGAAACAAACAAATTAATAAGAAAAATTAAAAGCGCCAACGGTGTATCTTACCTCACACATCTTGCTACTGCTCGGGAACACTGTCCAATTGATCCCTCTGTTCACTCACGTACTATTTTAAGTGAATCCTTATTATAACATGCACACAAATTTTGGGCACTTGTATTCGACTTAAGTCAGTGTGCCACCGTATCTTGTATACTTACTACTCCCTCCGTCTAGGTGTAATAAGTCACGTTAGAAGGTGCAACGGGACCAAGGTGCGTGCGTGTGCATGTGTGTGTGTGCACTACAACATGAACCCCCTTATAGCAACGCTTCTATCCGTATCTACAAGTTCATATATACGTTGTTAGCGCCTTTACCAACGTTTCGGATGTGTTGCCTTATCCAGTGTTGCTAGAGCATAATGCAACGCTTATACCACTGTTGGTATATTGAACTCACATAAAACAGAATTATGCAATGCTTATATACGTTGGTGCTTAATGCACAGGAATCAAAATCCCGTTGCTTGGCAACAAACAACATGCAACGCTTCAAGCATTGGTACATACATAATGTGAATAATATTGTTTTTCATATTTATTTATGACCGATGGTTAAATTAATGTTCCACGTAATGGTGACAATTATGTATTTTAAGTGAAGAAAAGACAAGAGAATATACACACGGGAGGAAGAAATTGTATATTAAATAAAATTGTTGGATTACAATACTGGATATTACAGGAGGAACATCATCCAAATGTGATGCATAATCAAAATATTTTCTTGACAACAAAACTTAAACTGAAAGCATCCATCAACATCCCTGTAACTTAACTTAAACTTAACATCATCCAATAGCTTAACTAATATTGAAAGCATCCATCATCATCTTCATCATGAATAGTAACATCATCATCATCATTGCACTAGACTTTCTATGCACCCTTATAATCAGGTTTTCTTTTGAATCTACAGACATAAAAACAAAATGAAACATTAACACATATGGCATTGACATGATGCAAGTAGTGATAGCGGAAGGATATTAGTCACATACAAATATTACTGCAATTGTAACAATGAAAGATTTACAAAATCTTAGCTTGTAAATATCTGATTTGTGATTACAAAATCTTAGCTTGTAAATATTTGATTTGTGATTTAAGTTCCTATCGCTGTTCTTCAAACATTGGAAAAAAGGCTAGTAAGGTCATTCTACTATGCATATTTTTTCCCTCTAGGAAACATTGAAATTGCTATAAATAAATAAATAAGTGAAGGGATTTTTTAATACATTAGATACATCAGTTTTCAGCACACACATGTATCTTCTGTTTTTCATGTCTAATAGTATCTTTCAAGTCCCTGTTGTCAAGTGGCTTGCATACCTTTAGAAGAACCACAAAGGTTCAAACTCATCTAGCATGTATGTAGCTGATTTCTTCATTGCCGAACTTCCCTTTTGTTGATCAGACTGTGCAGCACTTAAAAAATGATTAATGAGAGGTGGTAAGGAAGATTTAAAAGTCATGGGATCTGAAATACATATGAGAAGGCACTGCCTTCGCATAGTTCAGTCAGTTATAGCTATATAAACTTATCAAACTACATTTAAACAGAAGGATACTTACATATTTTTGTGCCACGTAATATATATACTGGACAATGGCATTGAATGCATAATTTTATTTCAAGAAAACGCAATCAACAAACACATGTTAGAGAAGCAAAAGTTGTGGTCTGAAGTTGCAGATTTGTAATATAGCCCATTGCTCAATCACATGTCAGCATCAATATACCTGAAAATTTATGGTACCATGGAATGATAGGGGAGGCATGCCGCCTTTCAGTCAACTGTGTTTTGCAGCTACAAGGAAACTTTCTAATAATATATAATCAGGTGAGAGGAGAGTTAGACCAACACTTCCTATGACGTGTAAATCAATAAGTTATGTACGATTTATTCCTCGGCAGCATATGGAAACTTACTTTTCCCATACACCATTTCACAAATCCACCATATATACTGCGGCATGCACTTCCAAACCCCTGCCTGCATTATGAAATTTGTCAGCCTGAGAACAGTATAAGTAAAGAGAAGACATAAGTTCGCTAGCTTATTATTTAGTAAAATGAAGTAATATTGTTGCTATATCATCAAGAAAACACCACAAACAGTATGTTGCTGCATGACGTATTAGTGCAGAGTGCAGACCTTGCTGCTGAAGAATGTTCTCCATAATCTTCATTCACATTCATCAGCTTTACGAGGGTAAAAACTGCAAACAGTATTCAAATTAGAATGTGTGTTGTCTGCTGTAATAATCAATCTTCCTAGAAAGCATGCATGCTGAGAAGTGTTATCAATCAGGGCAAAACAAGACTCAGAATTTCCTTCAACAAAAGTTGTTTATGATATGAAAATTGAACCAATAAACCATGTACAGATATTTACTTTATTCAGAGGAATATAAATGTTGGTCCTTTTATTGCATTGAAAACTAAAGTAGCAGCATACATGAATAATCTATCACAAGTATATCAGTATCATAACTACCAAAGATTCTTCCAAAATGGATACAACATTAAGAAGATGGTCTGAACCATTAATTTTTATAAGCACAGTAGGCCGGAATGTGCACTGCTTGTGCAATTCAATGATATTTACCAATGTATGATGAACTTCTCGCCGTAGTACCTACAATGCTGGGAATCCAGCTAGTAGCAGGTGAACAAAATTCAATGGACACCATGGGCTTCCAACATTATTCCATTGGACTGCACAGGAAATAACATTCTCAATATTAAATCTGGCTAGGGGAACAGGACACTGAACAACACACTTGGTGCCGAGAAAAAAAAGATTATAAGGTATGCTGATTCAGGTGACCATCCATGGCAATGTGTTGTATTGGTGCATTGTCTATTTGAAATTTCAGTGGCCACAACATATTCTCCGACAATGACAACCTTTGATCTCTAACATAACATGTCCACTTTATTACAACTAAGCAATATGTGGACACTGAATACTACGACAATCATGTATGAGTCTCTGGTTTTAAGTCCTATACCAAATGGATGAAGAACAAAAGGTACAAATCATAAGGTTAAGTAACTTATTGGCTCGCCTGCCAAACAAACATATAGAAGCTTAGCTCCATGAGACCTTGACCATGAACTCAGGTGTGTGTTTAACAGCATGTGTGTGTTAGAGAGAGCGACAGATCGACCTACTCCTACAGAGAGATGTTGTGTAGTGTATGATTTTACCCGCGAGAGTCGGTGCATCCTCTCGTTTCCGGGCGTGTCCGATAGGGACATGCAG
This sequence comes from Triticum dicoccoides, assembly GCF_002162155.2. Lineage (NCBI taxonomy): Eukaryota > Viridiplantae > Streptophyta > Magnoliopsida > Poales > Poaceae > Triticum > Triticum dicoccoides. Next base: position 631,891,794 of record NC_041382.1, on the reverse strand, counting down.
ACAGCTACCACGCCCGCTCCTGACCATCATGGCCCATCCAAAGCCTCTCCATTGCCCGCGTGCGCTTCCCGCCCGAAGTGGTCAGCGCCGCTCCAAAGAATCGGTGCCGCATTCATGCCCGGGCACAGCGGACGTGACCTCTCACTGGCGCAAGAGTGATGGTTACTTCGTCCGTCCAACTTACTACTGGGTATATGTGATTTGACGGCTCATTGGTCTTTATTACTGAGGTGGTAGGACTGCTGGATGCCCCACGCTTTTGGCGAAAGGAGGTACTACTACTAGATTACAATTTTCTCCATTCTTACAGCGGAGGCATGCAAGAGCAGTGAAAACACGCAGGCTCAGTGATTACATGGCCCACCTTACACTATCACCATGCGACACCTAACTCTTTACATAGTACTCCCTCCGTTCCAAAATATTACTAGATGAGTACCCGCGCGTTGCCGTGGAACAGCGGTATATCTCTCTGCGCAAAATTATCGATTTCATAGAACTAAAAAAACTCTATAACCGCATGAAAAATGTGGTAGCCAAACTAAATAAACTCCCATCATCATTTAGATCATCCCACGTAAGGAAAAAAGATCAGCCAACTCCTACTACATAATGGGATTCTATTTTTCTTTTTGACATGTTAATGGGACTTAAAAGCTCACTTACATGCATGCTACCGGTGCATGCTTGCATGCAGACATGTTGATGTGATTTAAAACCCACTCACATCCATGTGCCACTGTATTTCTGCATGCTTGCATATGGCTTAGTGCGGAGTCTCTCAACGTCTAGATCAGACGGCTTTTATGGACTGATTTACTTCATCTAACGGCTACATCAATTTTAATGATGTGACTCAAGGAGAGGATAGAGAATTCCTAGTAGTGGGGGCTAGCTATTACTAGTAGATAAGTCTTTGTAGAGATTCCATTACATACAGAACAAAATGAATGAATCTACACTTAAAATGCATCTATATACATCCGCATGTGGTTCATGGTGAAATCTCTATGAAGACTTATATTTAGCAACGGAGGAAGTACTAGTATAGTACGTACTGTAATTTATCAGCGAGATAAATTTGTACAATGCTATGAAGCTTCCAGCTTCTGTTACATGTATCTTGCGTCCAAGGTTGCCCGTTGCAACATTTCATCAAATACAAAGGAGACTAACATGCATGCTATTACATCTCAATGATTGACAAATCATAGCAAATATGTACTCTCTCCGTTCCAAAATAAGTGTCTCAACTTTGTGCAAACTTTAGTACAAAGTTGTACTACTACTAAAGTTGACACTTATTTTGGAATAGAGGCAGCTAAAGAAAAAAATGATCCATGCAGTCCCTAGCCCTTCAACCGTGAACCCTGACCAGGCTTCAATTTGCTGGTAACGTTCGAGCTTCCTAATAAATGAAGTTTGCAACCTTTTGACCATCGGATCATTTGGTGCAGTTTCACCAAAATCGAGATGAGCATCCCTGTGGCAAAGATAAAGAAGAAGTGTGATTAGAATAAGATTACTGGGACTAGTTGATGAGACATAAACTCATCACAAATACAGCACGTAGAAGCCAGTAGAGGTATGTGCGGGGCAAAGAAGTAGAGAAATATCCACATGGAGTGATCTGGGTAGCTGGAGCAGTGGTGCAAGCCGGCTGTAAAGAGAGTTGTACCTGAGGGACATAGCTCAACCTTGAGGAGGGCGGCGGGAGGCGGCAAGTGCCCACGTCGCGACAGTGAGTAAGGGACGAAGGCAACCTCACTGGCTTTGTGAGAGAGAACGGCGGGGACCCCTGACCGGGCCGTGCCGACACTGGGTTTTCGCTGTCAGCGACGGCCACCGCATCTACACTAAGCATCCACCCCTTCCCCAAGCGGACGTGATCCGCCGGGATGTTAGAGATGTGGCCATAGTCGTTTTGTGCGAGAGATTGTGAAGAGAGCAACCCCAGCAAGCAACCGTGTAGGCTGGCCCGTCCTGACTATGTATATAGTGGAGTGGTTTCCTTTTCTCTCCATATGAACCTATCATATTGCGTACGTGCCACTGAAGAAAAGAACTTTATTTATAAATGACGCGGCACCTACTACTCATTCTCCTATAACCTTGCGCTTGGCATCTCCAAAATATTAACCTTGCGATTGGCTCTTCGCCTCTTCGAGAAGTCGAGCAATAATGGTAGTGCAGTACATATCGTTCTGGCTATATGAGACCAAATGAATTGCTGCACGTCCACCACATGGGCGAGGGTTGAGGGGCGAGGGAGAGTGCTACATACGGAGCAAAATGAGTGAATCTACACTCTAAAATACGTCTATATACATCAGTGTTTGGAGTATGTACTAGTAGTTCATATTGGAGTATATATTCCAAACAATATGATATAATCTCTATAACCAAGGTAGTAGGGACGAGGAGTAAACGGAGGGAGTAGTAAATTTTTCTCCTCGTCCCGTGAGCCACCGCGCGCATGGGCGAGGGAGCGGGCGTAAGGCGGAGCAAGCTTCACCTGATCCTGCGAGCAACCACGCCCGTGGGCGAGGGAGATGGCGTACTAAGCAAGCTTCTCCTCATTCTACGAGTTGACGGGACACATCAAAATTACTCCAGTGTATAGAGCCTTGCCTCTAAGGTAGGCCCCACATGGTTTGCCTCTTTTTTTTAACATAACACGTCAAGTCACAATTTGTTTGTTCACCCATGGTAGATGATCCTCCCTCCACCAAGTGGACAACCAGTACATGTGCCAAATTACCACGTGAGCTACATTTTTTGTACAGAAATGAGCTCCACCGTGTACCCGCGTGGGTGTGGTTGGGAAAGAGATGGGAGTACGTGCGCCGTGCATGCACCTCTTCTCTTCGTGCACGTCCCCCACCTACGTCGGTGTGTGTGAGAGATACAAACCGCGTTCGTGAGTGTTTTTTGTTTTGGGGTGGGGGTGGGGTGGGGGTTGATTTCGTGAATTATTTGTGGGAATATGTGTCGATGACATCTCAAACAAAATTTTGCATGCAATGTGTGTGAAATGGAGGCCTATCCATATCATACATAGAGGGTCAGGCAATCCACGAGAAGAGAGGGAGGGGTCATAGCTATCGACAGAGTCGAAGAGAGGATCAAGTGGGTGGGTGCGAGATCGATGAAGAGAGCCATCGAAATTGTGTGTGTGTGCAAGTCAAAGATATAGGGCGACTGGCCTACTGGGACGTTAGAGGGCACATGTCAAGTTTGTGTGTGGCAGGGAGACATGACTAGAGCGCTCGATGTATCGGTGTGTGTGGGGGAGGGGGATGGGGGGAGGGGTAGGCAGAGGCCTAACTATAGAGGTAGAACGACTCGTATATGTGTTGAGAAGGAGAGACCCAGCTATGTCTTGAGGGAGATCGGTCGACATCCATACATAACTAAAGGATGGGAAATATGATGGGACAGAGAGAGAGAGGAGAGAGAGAGAGGGAGGAAGAGGGGTAGAGTGCTGGATGGGTGATGGAGTTGCTTCTCGAAGATGGTGGGAGAGGCCTACTAGACAAACTGAGGGTGGAACTGCAATGTTATCAATAAGAGTGGGGATGTGTTTCTGTGTGTGCCTGTGCATGATAGATCTGTCGGGACGCATCCATGGATGATGAAGGGGAACCATGTGTTTGGTAAGCAAACCTAACTAGATCGGTAGATCAATTGTTGTTTATCGGAGGAAGGGAGAGACACAACTAATGAGGTAGATCGATTGACGTGTGGGTAAAAACGAGTTATAAGGACCTAGCTAGCTATATGTATAGCGAGAGATCGGTCGGTGTACGTCCATTTGTTAGAGGCAAATAAGGCCCAGCGAGACGGATAGACAGAGAGAATGGAGCTAGGAGGTGGTGTGAGAGGCCCAACTACTAGCTAGATAGGGGGAGGAGTGTGCGGTTGTGAGATCGATGAAAGAGGGGCGAGAGTTTACACGTGTGTCTGACCGTATGAGAGACACAAGGCAAGGACACATAAAGGAGGAGATTGAAGGTGTGTGTGTATGTTGTAGGCAGGCATCGCTGGAGAGGTTTATTGATCGAGTGTGTCGGAAAGGTGTTGTGGAGACTCGGGGAGAACGACCTAAAGAAAAAAATGAATGTGCCCGATGGATAGAATGCCGAGGTAGGGGGAGGGTGAGGAGGGCGTGTGCATGCACGAGAGAAAGTTAGTGGTAGCTACAAAGGTTAGCGGATTGTGTGGGTGTAAGAGACTAACAAAGATCATAATTTGATATGAAAGCGGATTCATATATTTGAATAGGAGATCATAGTGTTTTAAACATTGCATGCATGATTATAGCGGTGATACACGTGCTGTGCACATGTTATACCATAATGTGATAATGCATGGCGTTTGCAACTCACAGCAAAATACCGAACAATCTAAACCAAACTATACATCAAACAATCTCACATTTTATTTGAATTTGTGATAATTTGTGGCGCTTGCAGCTTACAACTAAATATCGAACTATCTAAACAATACTATATATCGTACATTCTCACATTTTATTTGAATTTGTGGTAATGTGTGGTGTTTGCAACTCAAATGTAAATACTTGTAGGCGTAGGGGGCGGGGCACCATACATAATGTGATAAACACATTGTACATATGAGACATGGTTTAGATTATGAAGATCTAGCTAGAGCTAGAAATGTAATGTGATTTGAAATCAAAATAAAGTGGATTCAAAAAATCTAGTTCGATAATACACAAACGATGGTTTAACTTGACAATAATGATGATTGTAGATCTTATTAAAACTGAGAAATGAATTCAAATGCTTTGACTTCACAACAATCATTACTATGGATCTTATTCAAATAGAGAAATGAATTCAAATTTAGTTCATATTGAAGCGGTAGTATATACGTTTGGAATGCACTAAAACGTTCATTTGATTAGTAGGTTGCATGCATTATACACGTAGCAAAACATTTTAATTGAACATAACATGCTTTCAAAGTTTTGAATGACATTTGTAGTGCACATTGATTTGGTACAGTACACATTAGGCTTGTCCGGAAATTTCAACCTGCGCCTTGTTAGCCCGAAATATTTAAGATATATCTTTGTTTCGTTGTGCTTCGACAACTCCCTCCATCTCAACCCGCGCCTTGCTATTCCGAAATTACAACGCGCGCGAAAACTCCCACCTCTGTGAAATCCCGGCACGCGAAATGCCCGTGGCACCCCTGAACCGAAAGAACCGCCTCAAATCGGTGGGGGTACTTTCGTAACTTACCCCACATTTCGGACAAGCGCGTGTCTAAGCCATGGTTCCCCACTGCCATCCCATCCGCCCACCCATTCGTACACCGAGGCCACGAAAACCCGCGATGAAACCCCACACCCTGCTCTGTCCACCACCCAGCCGGAGCCTCTTCCCCGATGACGTCGTCCACAGCAACACCTCGACGTCCCTCATCCACCATACCGGATGAGGATCCGTCGTCGATCTCATCGTCCCGCCGGTTCAGCCACCCCGTCCTCCACCTCCAAGGAGCTGCCTCGATGTTCCCCTCATCTTTCGCGCCATGTCCATTCCCACACCGCCGTCTTCACCTGCACCATCGAAAGAGCGTCATCATCACCATTTCCTCGGATGAAGCTGTGGCCTAATCTGTGCCACCAAAGTGGTTGTACACTAATCGCCGCATTTTCTTCTTGATTCGATCTCACGGTGCTGCCGGCGCTAGGTCCCGAGCCGACATGGCGCGGCTCCATCCACGGCAGCGTCGCCGACCACTTCCTCCATGGTGTCGCTCCCTCGGCGGTGACGTCAACATCAGTTGGAGCTGTTGCTGCTTTAGCTCTCGCCCGCGCTGCTGCTCTGCTCTTGCTCTCGGTCCCCTGTCTGGTCTGCTCTTGCTATTGCTCTTGCTCGCGCTACTACTCTCGCTCTTGCTCTTGCTTGTGATGCTGCTCTGATTTAGCTACACTTCAGTCGACCTAATCGACTTTTGGGTCAGTCGATTTTCAAGGGGTGGGGCGCTTGCCAGGGTGAAGGAAGAACTAGCCGCAGCGAGGAGGGGGGCTCGCCGGAGAGGTACCCCACTATCTATCTTAGGGTTCAGGATGGTGGCGGTGGTCGCCGGCGGTGGCGGGGTGTTGGCGTGGGGATCGCCGGAGAAAAAACTCGGCACGGGGGGCCTAGGGGGATGGCCGGGGCGGCGGCGGACCGATGGTGGGGAGTGTTTTTGGGGCAGGCGGGGCGGTGCACCACCGGCCGCGTGCGGCGGGGGGCTGCTGTTTGGCCAGTGGTGGCTGGCGGCTCAGGGGGGTGGAGCTTGAAGATGAACCGCATGCCCTTGATTTCGTATCCAACGGCTGCAAAATCGACTGACCAGAGATGAAAAAGTTAGTCGACCGACGTGTAGCCTCACCTTGCTAGTGCGTTCAGTTTTGACAGCAAAATTCAGTTTCGACAGCAAAATTCAGTTTCCACAGTTATGTTCAGTTTCGATAGTTAAGTTCAGTTTCGACAGTTAAGCTCAGAGATGAGTGGTTGATGTATTTTACATCTAGCACTTTGTGGTTATGTATTTTACGTCATGTATTGGAGAATGAGTCTGTGTGACGCCCGGGTAATTAAGCTACAGTAAACCTCCGTTAATGATGCCACGTCACCAAGGTTACTGTTGCTAATCTCGCATTAGTTCGGAACCGATTCGAATTCAAATTCAAAAAATCAATGAAACAATAAAAGTTTTCAAATATTAACACTAAAATGTTCGGAGTGATCCAACTAATGCATAGGTAATTATGGTGGAGAAACCACATTTTTATAAAATGTTTAAATGCCCTTAGGTGAATAAAACAGTAGCAAAAACCAATATTTAAATGCTTTTATAATTAACAAAATACTAAACTAATTTGTTTTGGGGTAAGACCTATTGTTATAGTGGGTTTTAATGTATTACTAAATTCGGGATCATTTTAATATTAGATAAAAACTAAATGAAAGAGAAACTAGAAATAAAACACAAAGGAAAAATAAATAAAGAGTAAAAAAATAAAAGAAAGAAAATACAAAAAAAACAGAAAACAAACTAACCAAAAAGAAGGAGAAACCCCCCTCGGCCGTGGCCCAACTGGGCCAACGCACCGGCCCCAACTGGCCCACCCCGTGCCCCATAACCTCCCCCCCCCACTCCCCCACACACCCACCGACACAACCCCCACACCCTCCCGCAAAATATCTCTCCCCCT
>NC_041382.1:631883685-631884258 GCF_002162155.2 Triticum dicoccoides | reverse complement strand
CCCTCTCCCCCGATTGGATCGGGATCGAGGGAGGAGGCCCTCGTCGTCGTCCGTCGCCGTCAGGACCGCGCCGCCGCCCGGAGCTCGCCGCCCCACGCCAGGACGCCGCCACCTCGCCGTCCTTCTTCCACTCCGTCGCTCGTCCCCGTCGGCCTCCCCAAACTTCCCCGAGCCCGCTGCCCGTGCCCTACTCCCCCTGTGAGCTCCTCCTCTCCTCGTCCGTCGCCGCAGTCACCGCACTCAGCGCCCGCGCTCGTGGCCGCGCCACACGCGCGCCGGTCCTTCTCCCCGTGCCCGCGCGCCGTGCTCGCCCGCGGCTCTGCTGCAGCTGCTCCTGGCACCGCCTGAGTTTGTGCTCAGCGCCACCGGCCGGCGCTCCCCCTGGCCTCACCACGGTCGCCGCTTGCGCCGGCTGCGCCCCTCACCTGCATCGCCCGGCGCCTGCCGCACCCCATCACTGCTGTTGTGCCGCCCCGCCTCCGCCACTACTACCGCGCCGCGGTCGCCCCTGCTTCGCCTTCGCCACTCCGCGACCGGCTCCCCCGGGGCTCGGCCTTTGCCCCGCGGTGCCGC
>NC_041382.1:631876135-631883675 GCF_002162155.2 Triticum dicoccoides | reverse complement strand
GGCCCGCACCTGGCCATGCCCACAGCCGCCTGGCTCGCCGCCGTCCTGCTCCCCGCCGGCGACCGCCCTCGCCCCACGGCCATCCCCTGCGCCCGGGCGGGCTTCGCCCCGCACGCGCCCGCTACACAGCCGCCCGTTTTGGCCCCCTGGGCCACTGACCCAGGGGCCCCACGCCCCTTTTTTCAAAAAAAAATAAAGTAAATAAATAAAAGGTTAATTAATAATTACAATAATTAATTAATTAAGGATTTAATTAAGTTAATTAATCATATTTAGATTAATCTAATTAGTAATTAACCTAGTCAATTAACTAAACTAATTAAACCAAATTAATTAGTCTCAGACTATGACAGGTGGGTCCCACCAGTCAGGTTGACTCTGGTCAACGGACCGTTGACCGCTGACGTCACCTCTACGTCATGCTGACGTCACCAGGCACTGTTCTGGATAATGCTGAATTAAAATAATGAAATAAATCCTAAAAATGAATTAAATCTTTTAAAATCAATATAAAATAAACCGTAGCTCGGATGGAAAAACTTTGTACATGAAAGTTGCTCAGAACGACGAGACGAATCCGGATACGCAGTCCGTTCGTCCGCCACACACCCCTAACCTATCGAACCCGCAACTTTCCCCCTCCGGCTCCTCTGCCCGAAAACACGAAACACCGGGGATATTTTCCCGAATGTTTCCCCCCCTTAACCGGTACCACCTCATACCACGCTAGGGCACGCCTAGCATCGTTACTTGTCTTGTCATGCATCGATATGCATCTGTTTACATGGTATTCATTGTTTCTTCGCCCCTCTTCTCTCCGGTAGACTACGGGACTGACGCTGCTGCTGCCCAGCTCGACTACGGAGTTGACGACCCCTCTCTCTTGCCAGAGCAACCAGGCAAGCCCCCCCCCTTGATCACCAGATATCACCTATTCTCCTCTATACTGCTTGCATTAGAGTAGTGTAGCATGATACTGCTTTCGTTAATCCTATTCTGATGCATAGCCTGACATTGTCGCTACATCTGTTGATACCTTACCTGCAATCCTAAATGCTTAGTATAGGATGCTAGTTTATCATCATTGGCCCTACATTCTTGTCAGTCTGCCTTGCTATACTATCGGGCCGTGATCACTTGGGAGGTGATCACGGGTATATACTATACATACATACATACTTTACAGATGGTGACTAAAGTCGGGTCAGCTCATTGAGTACCCGCAAGTGATTCTGACGAGGGGGCTGAAAGGACAGGTGGCTCCATCCCGGTAGAGGTGGGCCTGGGTTCCCGACGGCCCTCGACTGTTACTTTGTGGCGGAGCGACAGGGCAGGTTGAGACCACCTAGGAGACAGGTGGGCCTGGCCCTGTTCGGCGTTCGCGGATATTTAACACGCTTAACGAGATCTTGGTATTTGATCTGAGTCGGCTACGAGCCTATACGCACTAACCATCTACGTGGGAGTAGTTATGGGTATCCCGACGTCGTGGTATCAGCCGAAGCACTTCAGACGTCAGCGACGGAGCGGCGCGCGCCGGATTGGACTGGAACGCCTGCTAGGCTAGGTCTGCTTCCGGCCGCCCACGCAACGTGCAGGTGTGCTCAGGGCGATGGGCCCAGACCCCTGCGCGCTTAGGTTTAGACCGGCGTGCTGGCCTCTCTGTTGTGCCTAGGTGGGGCTGCGACGTGTTGATCTTTCGCGGCCGGGCATGACCCAGGAAAGTGTGTCCGGCCAAATGGGATCAAGCGTGTTGGGTTATGTGGTGCACCCCTGCAGGGAAGTTAATCTATTCGAATAGCCATGATCTTCGGTAACAGGACAACTTGGAGTTGTACCTTGACCTTATGACAACTAGAACCGGATACTTAATAAAACACACCCTTCCAAGTGCGAGATACAACCCAGTGATCGCTCTCTAATAGGGTGACGAGGGGAGGATCGCCGGGTAGGTTTATGCTATGCGATGCTTCTTGGAGATGCTACTTGGAGATGCTACTTGGAGGACATCAATCTACTCTCTTCTACTTGATGCAAGACGGTGGCTGCGAGAAGCGTAGTCTTCGACAGGATTAGCTATCCCCCTCTTATTCTGGCATTCTGCAGTTCAGTCCACTGATATGGCCTCCTTACACATATACCCATGCATATGTAGTGTAGTTCCTTGCTTGCGAGTACTTTGGATGAGTACTCACGGTTGCTTTCTCCCCCCTTTTCCCCCTTTCCTTTCTTTCTGGTTGTCGCAACCAGATGTTGGAGTCCAGGAGCCAGATGCCACCGTCGACGACGACCCCTACTACACTGGAGGTGCCTACTACTACGTGCTGCCCGCTGATGACGACCGGGAGTAGTTTAGGAGGATCCCAGGCAGGAGGCCTGCGCCTCTTTCGATCTGTATCCCAGTTTGTGCTAGCCATCTTATGGCAACTTGGTTAACTTATGTCTGTACTCAGATGTTGTTGCTTCCGCTGACTCGTCTATGATCGAGCACTTGTATTCGAGCCCTCGAGGCCCCTGGCTTGTATTATGATGCTTGTATGACTTATTTATGTTTTAGAGTTGTGTTGTGATATCTTCCCGTGAGTCCCTGATCTTGATCGTACACATTTGCGTGCATGATTAGTGTACGATTGAATCGGGGGCGTCACAAGTTGGTATCAGAGCCGACTGCCTGTAGGAATCCCCCTTCCACACTCCTTGGCCGAAGTCGAGTCTAGACATTGTAAAACTTTTACTAACTTGGCTGTGTGCCTTACGGGCCCACGTCGCCATCGGGTGGTACTAGGATCTTTTACTCCTCGACCTTTACTCTGGGACTCTGAACTCTCTTCTACTCGGGTTAAACGATTTTTACTAAAATCTAACTTTAGGTTCTCGAAAATACTTTCTCCCGGAGAGCCCCTTCAGTCCAGGTGATCGCCGGCTGCACCAGAAGATTTCGAAGTTACTCGCCGAAACTCTTTTGAGACTTTGTGCCCGTTGCTTTTGCAATTCCCTACCATCAAAATATCCCTATGTATAAATACATACACTTGACGTTCTTACTTTTATTCCCAGTTGATCTTGTTATTACAAGATACCCCGAAATTCTCTCTATTGACCCGAGAATATCTTGTGCCTACTGTCTTGCAATTCCTTGTCACCTGAATACCCCTATGGATAATTCTCGCACTTGTCGAGTATCCGCTTATCCCCAGTTGTTCATGAGTTTCACAAAAGTCTTCAAAATAATATTCGATCTTCCGAAAATCCTTTGGATCCTTTGGCTCTTGAAATTCTTGCTTGCTTGCATTATGGTTAATCCCATAAGTCTCGTAGTCTTAATGACATTCCTTGTCATTATCATTTTGAGTCTGTTGACTCAATATTCTGCGAATACACGCAATCATCATTGATCCTTATAAATTACCTTTCCGGCTGAGCTTCCATTCTTTTAACTGGAATTGGTTCTCGACCAATCCAATTGTCGTTGATTGTACCCTAAGTCTATTCAACTTATCCATCCCTAATCAGAGCATTGCTTCTAATCCCTTGAATTGGAAATCATAATTCCTTTGCATTTGACAATTGAGTTAGTCAGTTGTTTCTATAATCTGATCTCCTTGCATTCTTCTTCCTCTAGTTGAGTACCGATACTCGTATCAGATCCTTTGTGGACCATCAAGTCCTTTGTTAGATTGTTATCCGACAATGTCCTTCACATTTGATCACTTTGTGAGTTCTTCCCCTGATACATGATGCCCTTGTTAAGTTGTATCCTCTGCTTGGCCAACCATGCTCTGCTTTCGGGCTTGTGTTATTTACTCTTGAAACTTGTCGTATATGTTTCTAAGAAGCCCCCTATGGGTTGAACATATGCCTTCTCTAAACCGTGTGAACCCGAAAGTTTTCACGAGTCATACTCTTCTGGTGCTTCACCAGACAAAATTTCAACACTGCAACTTCATCGAACGTGAGAAGTGAATGAAAGGTTATGCATTGGAGAAGTGGGAGTCGACCTTGAGCTTGTGTTCATGCCCATGGACGCGATATATATCCTATCATGAAAGCTTCTTATAACAATAACTATTTCCTTGATAACTAACCTATGGTATCTGTGAATTGATCCCTTGCAACCGTGGTTCCGACCATGATTGTTCTTCTTTGATCTCATTTCTCGGACAAGTTAAAACAATTGTATTCTATGGATCAATACACCAGTCCAACCTTTACTTTGATCTTGTATCGAGTATTACCCCCTGGTATCTCGAGATTATCGTGGAACTGCATAACTTTTTATGAGTTCTTCATCAAGTGCTACCTTCCCACTGATTCCAATTTTTCGCAGGCTCTGAGTTATTGAACACTCAAAGACACCGATAACTGAACCGAGTCCGCTCTTCGATTCAACAACTCTTCAGTAAGCTTCTATAAGTACGAGTTTGTACCCGATCACGCCATTCCTAGCCTGTTTGGCTATATCATTGTCGTGTCGATTCTAACTGTGCTACCTGGTCCTTATTCTCGGAGCACCAAATTTCGACGATGAACTAACCTTACGTCGATCCTCATCGTCATATCATTTCGCCTTGAACAACAAGCTTGGTTTCGAGTTTGTGTCGTACCCTTGGTTCCAATAACCTTTCACTTCATCATCACTTTGACTTGATGTCGTCGCCGATCGATTACATCTTCATGAACTCTCGCGACAAAGTTGTCGTGATCATCAACATTCTGAGCTCATCCAGGATATCAATTGAATTCATGATGAGAAATACCATCCTTGCCCTTGATGAATTGTATTATCGTCGACCACTTTATTGCCCTCCCACCAACACAAGCTTGTTCATGTTTGGTGTTATACCTTGAGTTCCTTGCTATCCAGCAATTGTTCTTCTTTACCTTGGAGTATTACCATCCTTTATGTCAAGAATATTCTGAGATTTGTTCCACCTCTTGAGAATTCTTGACATAGAAATACTTCTCACCATCACCATTCTTTCCTGGTCCCCGTGTTAATTCCAACAAGTGAACGGTGTTGTTTGGATTCTTTCCTTCTAGCAACCCTATTTTTTTGAAGTTAATGATCGAAAGTTCATTCTTAGGCTATTGACTATTGAATCACCATTCTGACATTGGTCGTGCAACCCAACCCATATTTCGGGTGCACCTTTCAACCAATGTTTAATTGTGTATGTTTTCCTCGAGCATACATCACTATACCATTTGATGTGACAAATGTCATCTTCTTGTTCACATTATTGTGGAAATCCATCTTTTGAAAATCTCAATGAATTGTCGCTGAGTTCATCAGCTACCTCCTCTTCCTCTCCTTGATTTAATGAGGAACTCTTGTTTCGGGACTCGCTTCCATTGTACATTTCCCGAGAATCTTGCCAGGTCATCTCGTCAATTTGTTTTGCACCTTCTCTTCTCGGGCATCCTGAGTCTGAGGTATCCTAACACCAATCAGATTTGAACCTCGGTCGGATATGATGGTTGGAGCATATTTCCAAGAGTTATAACATTGGTCCTTGTATGACCCGGTAAGGTGATGGCATGCCTAGCACACTTGACCGGAGGACCTATTCTTATAGTATCCTCTTTAGCAATGTTACCCATTCTTTCATGAGGAAATTGTAAAACTTATTCAACAAGTTGTTCCTGATGGATCCTTTACATATCCAAAGTCAGACCCTTGATTGAAACACCATATCATTGCTACCTCGAAGCATGACTATGATACCCCGCTCATCAACAAGAACATTGGAGGTGCGATGCTAAATGTTTCTTGGTCAGTTATCCAAACACCATTGTATGGGTAACATCTTGATTAATCCTTGCCTCTTTATCTGAATGGTTGGGTACTTGCTCTCCTACCCTGTATGCCATGTTCTGCTTGCCCATGAGAAGGATATACTCCTAATAATTGTGTGTAATCACAATTTTTCTTTCCATTGGTCTGTTTAATTTGATAATCACGTTTTCCTTTCCATTCTTTTGTTTAACATTTCCTGTAATTTGACTTAACTGAGCAGAGATAATTCCCTGCTTAGGTAAGCACCTTGTTGTACCACTCTGTTTGTAAGACCCTGTTACTATTGTTGATGACATTCCGGTAACCACCGATGGGTGATAGCTTGCCAATTGATTTGCCTCGTTCAACAAGCAGGAAAATTGCTCTATTCGTTCCCCGTCCTTGGTACCGACATTGCTGCCGGCATAGCTGACAAGCTATTCACTGACATGCCTCCCTGTCGCGGCTGTGCAAGATGTCACCACCCTTCCTACTTTCAACCCACATGGTGGGCCCATAACCCACAGGTCCACTGGATCGAAACCTGACTCTTCGTTACAACCCGGATTCTAATGTGTCCTGTGCACTTGGCTTCGTATGTGATTCACAAGCTAAAATCTATACCATTATTCATCCTGGAATCAAACAGCATGTTATTCTCGTTGTTCAAACCACCATTCCAGCTTCTGTCTAGTCATCGAATGATTGCCTAACCGTTTGAAACTTTGGTACCATCGTATATTGCACTCAACGAATTCACGGTAATACAACTCGCGGGGTATCTTGTGTATTTCCCATTGAGTTCACCGTCAGATGCCCAGCTTTGTGGAGATGCATTCTTCCGGAGTTTTTCCCCTTGGTCGCGTTCGTAGCACGATGGAGATCCTGAAGAAAGGATGACGACTTGATCATGGTGCCTTGAAGCAGAGAAATGAAGACATCAACGAAAGGGATCAACCTCTTCGAAAGGGCAGCCAAGACTGAGAAGACTCGTTAGAGTTTCGTAACCAGATCCCTTCCCCCTTACTCCTGCTCCTAAATCTTGGGACGAGATTTCTTGTAGTGGAGGAGAATTGTGACGCCCGGGTAATTAAGCTACAGTAAACCTCCGTTAATGATGCCACGTCACCAAGGTTACTGTTGCTAATCTCGCATTAGTTCGGAACCGATTCGAATTCAAATTCAAAAAAATCAATGAAACAATAAAAGTTTTCAAATATTAACACTAAAATGTTCGGAGTGATCCAACTAATGCATAGGTAATTATGGTGGAGAAACCACATTTTTATTAAATGTTTAAATGCCCTTAGGTGAATAAAACAGTAGCAAAAACCAATATTTAAATGCTTTTATAATTAACAAAATACTAAACTAATTTGTTTTGGGGTAAGACCTATTGTTATAGTGGGTTTTAATGTATTACTAAATTCGGGATCATTTTAATATTAGATAAAAACTAAATGAAAGAGAAACTAGAAATAAAACAGAAAGGAAAAATAAATAAAGAGTAAAAAAATAAAAGAAAGAAAATACAAAAAAAACATAAAACAAACTAACCAGAAAGAAGGAGAAACCCCCCTGGGCCGTGGCCCAACTGGGCCAACCCACCGGCCCCAACTGGCCCACCCCGTGCCCCATAACCTCCCCCCCCACTCCCCCACACACCCACCGACACAACCCCCACACCCTCCCGCAAAATATCTCTCCCCCTCTCCCCCGATTGGATCGGGATCGAGGGAGGAGGCCCTCGTCGCCGTCCGTCGC
>NC_041382.1:631818777-631875134 GCF_002162155.2 Triticum dicoccoides | reverse complement strand
TGCTCTCCGCCGGCGACCGCCCTCGCCCCGCGGCCATCCCCTGCGCCCGGGCGGGCTTCGCCCCGCACGCGCCCGCTACACAGCCGCCCGTTTTGGCCCCCTGGGCCACTGACCCAGGGGCCCCATGCCCCTTTTTTCAAAAAAAAAAATAAAGTAAATAAATAAAAGGTTAATTAATAATTACAATAATTAATTAATTAACGATTTAATTAAGTTAATTAATCATATTTAGATTAATCTAATTAGTAATTAACCTAGTCAATTAACTAAACTAATTAAACCAAATTAATTAGTCTCAGACTATGACAGGTGGGTCCCACTGGACCCACCAGTCAGGTTGACTCTGGTCAACGGACCGTTGACCGCTGACGTCACCTCTACGTCATGCTGACGTCACCAGGCACTGTTCTGGATAATGCTGAATTAAAATAATTAAATAAATCCTAAAAATGAATTAAATCTTTTAAAACCAATATAAAATAAACCGTAGCTCGGATGGAAAAACTTTGTACATGAAAGTTGCTCAGAACAACGAGACGAATCCGGATACGCAGTCCGTTCGTCCGCCACACACCCCTAACCTATCGCACCCGCAACTTTCCCCCTCCGGCTCCTCTGCCCGAAAACACGAAACACCGAGGATATTTTCCCGAATGTTTCCCCCCCTTAACCGGTACCACCTCATACCACGCTAGGGCACGCCTAGCATCGTTACTTGTCTTGTCATGCATCGATATTCATCTGTTTACATGGTATTCATTGTTTCTTCCCCCCTCTTCTCTCCGGTAGACTACGAGACCGACGCTGCTGCTGCCCAGCTCGACTACGGAGTTGACGACCCCTCTCTCTTGCCAGAGCAACCAGGCAAGCCCCCCCCCCCTTGATCACCAGATATCGCCTATTCTCCTCTATACTGCTTGCATTAGAGTAGTGTAGCATGATACTGCTTTCGTTAATCCTATTCTGATGCATAGCCTGACATTGTCGCTACATCTGTTGATACCTTACCTGCAATCCTAAATGCTTAGTATAGGATGCTAGTTTATCATCATTGGCCCTACATTCTTGTCAGTCTGCCTTGCTATACTATCGGGCCGTGATCACTTGGGAGGTGATCACGGGTATATACTATACATACATACATACTTTACAGATGGTGACTAAAGTCGGGTCAGCTCATTGAGTACCCGCAAGTGATTCTGACGAGGGGGCTGAAAGGACAGGTGGCTCCATCCCGGTAGAGGTGGGCCTGGGTTCCCGACGGCCCTCGACTGTTACTTTGTGGCGGAGCGACAGGGCAGGTTGAGACCACCTAGGAGACAGGTGGGCCTGGCCCTGTTCGGCGTTCGCGGATACTTAACACGCTTAACGAGATCTTGGTATTTGATCTGAGTCGGCTACGAGCCTATACGCACTAACCATCTACGTGGGAGTAGTTATGGGTATCCCGACGTCGTGGTATCAGCTGAAGCACTTCAGACGTCAGCGACGGAGCGGCGCACGCCGGATTGGACTGGAACGCCTGCTAGGCTAGGTCTGCTTCCGGCCGCCAACGCAACGTGCAGGTGTGCTCAGGGCGATGGGCCCAGACCCCTGCGCGCTTAGGTTTAGACCAGCGTGCTGGCCTCTCTGTTGTGCCTAGGTGGGGCTGCGATGTGTTGATCTTTCGCGGCCGGGCATGACCCAGGAAAGTGTGTCCGGCCAAATGGGATCAAGCGTGTTGGGTTATGTGGTGCACCCCTGCAGGGATGTTAATCTATTCGAATAGCCGTGATCTTCGGTAACAGGACGACTTGGAGTTGTACCTTGACCTTATGACAACTAGAACCGGATACTTAATAAAACACACCCTTCCAAGTGCCAGATACAACCCGGTGATCGCTCTCTAACAGGGTGACGAGGGGAGGATCGCCGGGTAGGTTTATGCTATGCGATGCTGCTTGGAGATGCTACTTGGAGATGCTACTTGGAGGACTTCAATCTACTCTCTACTACTTGATGCAAGACGGTGGCTGCGAGAAGCGTAGTCTTCGACAGAATTAGCTATCCCCCTCTTATTCTGGCATTCTGCAGTTCAGTCCACTGATATGGCCTCCTTACACATATACCCATGCATATGTAGTGTAGTTCCTTGCTTGCGAGTACTTTGGATGAGTACTCACGGTTGCTTTCTCCCCCCTTTTCCCCCTTTCCTTTCTTTCTGGTTGTCGCAACCAGATGTTGGAGTCCAGGAGCCAGATGCCACCGTCGACGACGACCCCTACTACACTGGAGGTGCCTACTACTACGTGCTGCCCGCTGATGACGACCGGGAGTAGTTTAGGAGGATCCCAGGCAGGAGGCCTGCGCCTCTTTCGATCTGTATCCCAGTTTGTGCTAGCCATCTTATGGCAACTTGGTTAACTTATGTCTGTACTCAGATGTTGTTGCTTCCGCTGACTCGTCTATGATCGAGCACTTGTATTCGAGCCCTCGAGGCCCCTGGCTTGTATTATGATGCTTGTATGACTTATTTATGTTTTAGAGTTGTGTTGTGATATCTTCCCGTGAGTCCCTGATCTTGATCGTACACATTTGCGTGCATGATTAGTGTACGATTGAATCGGGGGCGTCACAGTCTGCTTGTTTGTCTTTTAGAATGCGGATAAAATATTGGAGAACAGTGCCTCATTATCCAATGGTAAAGGAAGTAATGCAGATAAGTTTCAAGATAGTGAGACATCCCTGTTGGTCTCCAAGAAAGCTGATAAAAACTATCTTGACGACGGTGAGGGAACCCAAAAGTCCTGTCTTGATGTAGTGTTTGAGTTACTGGCCACTACTGCTGGCACAAGCTCTTCGAACTCGCTACCTGAATCAGTTCATCTTCTTGAGTCTCAACTTCAAGTTGAAAGACATTGATCAGATGTGCTACGACAGGAAGCTGAAGGACTGAGGAAGTCCCTGCAGAATTCAGATGCATATTTTCTGGTGCAACAGCAAGCGCTGGAGGATTTAAGCACCAAACAAGAGAAAGTTAATAAGCTTGCTAAGCATCTTCCCAGCATTATGGGTGCCGAGGATATTGTTTCTTGAGATATTCTGAAGAGGTTTCAGTTCTGGATTTGTTTTGCTGCGGCGTTTATTTGCGCTGGTCGCCAAAATTTGACCACCAGTGTATATGATATGCTACTTTGTTCCCTATATTTGCACTGGTGGCGAACTTTGATGCCTAGTGGATGTAATATGTGTAATAGCCGTGATAGCCTAACATTAGTTGCTTGCTTATTTATTTCCTTGTTGTCTTGTTTATTTGTTTGCTTGTAGTCAATGAAGTTATTTTTTCCGCGGTTAGCTAGTGGCTGCAATAACCTATTTTTTAAAACTAGCCCACAATAACCATGGGCTAATATTTACTGTAGTGACACTGGTCCTCCTACTGGCCGTAGAAACAATGGGCCTTCTACGGGTCGTAGAAACAATGGGCCTTCTATGGGCCGTAGAAACAATGGGCCTTCTACGGGCCGTATCATCAATGGGCCTTATACGGGCCGTATGATCGACTGGCCAAACATGGGCCAAACAGACCACATTATGGCCGTAAATATGCTAGAGTTGGAATCGTCCGTTCATGGGACGACCATAACGTTAATAGGCCGTATTTGATGATGCTATGAAAACGGCCCAACGTATTAACAGACCACAAACGGGCCAACTGTAACCACGGGATGAATTTGGCCCACAAGCAGAAAATGACAGTAACGGGCCGTAAGTAAACGAATGCTGGAAATGAGCCCAAGAATAAATGGGCTCTGAGAAGGCCGAAAGATAACATGGGCTGGAAACGGCCCAATGGAATAACGGGCCGTTAATGGGTATAAAGTGATACACTTTTCATTACGGGCCCATTTCACCATGGGCCATTAATGGGTGTAAAGTGATACATTGTTCATTATGGGCCAGTTTCACCACTGGCCGTTAATATGCCAAGAGTTACACCGGGCCTCATATGGGCCGAAAGACGTCATGGGCCATACATGCGCCAGAAGTGAAAACGGGCTGGAATCATATTGGATGGCCCAGATGACACTACAGGGCCTAATTCGGATAGGGCATAATGGGCCTTGGTTTAGCAGGCTGTAAATGGGCTATATGCGAACGTGCCATCAACAGTCTTTCCATGGGTCAACCCGCCACCTTTTGGCCAAGTCAAACATGCCGGCCTTTTCACAGGAATGGGCCTCTGTTGGGTCGTGCCACATGTCGACGTATCATAGGCGCTTTCCGTCCAATGAGTGGATGACATCTGTCCCAACGATGAGCCGACACATGTTTCCTCCAGCCAATGATGATTTTACACGTGGAAAATCCCCATTGGTCGGGGCTGTTAACGGGTTATCGGATCCAAAACCCGACCCGATAGCTTAATGGCGTTCCGTTGCGGTGGATGCCACGTGTCGGTCACCCTTGACGAAAGCACTTCTATGACGCACGATTTATCGTCATGGAAGTGGACACTTCCGTGATGATAATTTTGGTAATGTCATGGAACACTTCTATGACAGCACAGGTATGACTATCTTGATTCTGTCATAAAATCGTCATGGATGTACATGCATGAAAAAAAACCCGACCTACTGTGACAAACACGTATCATCACGGAAGTGTATTTTTTTGTAGTGTAGGTAAACCGAACCAATAAAGGACTACTACTGTGTTATCCTGCAATTCTCAAAAACACATTAGTCTTCACCAAGCAACTGGTTGTATCTCCCACTTCCCTTTACTTTACTGTTTGTCTTCATGAAGTCATTGCCTGTTTGTCTGATCTGACTGACTTCACTGAGTGAAGACTGTTTACTGTTTGGCTTCATACTGTCTTCCATCCTGATCCGTACTGCCTAGCTACTGATAGTCTTCATTCTTTCACTCTATTGCTTGCTTGTCTATTGTAGTCTTCCTTCCACTTTATATCAATAGGTTCATTTCTACTGTTTTTCTTCAAAGACCTCATGTTTTGAAGACTTTCATAAAAATTGTCTATTCACCCCCCTCTAGTCGATAACTAGCACTTTCAATTGGTATCAGAGCAAGGTCTCCCTTGTTCTGTATGATTCGGTTTAACCACCTAGAGTTTTAGCTATGTCGACTGCAGGGATAATCAAGGTCTCTGCTTTATGCCCAATCTTCGATGGCACTGATTACCCCTACTAAAGAATAAGTTGCGCATGCATCTTGAAGCCAATGATGTCGACCTCTCGTATGTCGTCAAGAATGGCGTTCCTAAGGTCGATGAAGGTGTCACCGCTGCTGATGTTAAGAGGTTCATTCAACTGGATTCTACTGCCAAGAACATCATCTGTGGTCATCTGACCAATGGACAGTACGGCCATGTGAGTGCACTGGAAACTGCGAATCTGATCTGGGACTGGCTCTCCAGGGTCAACGAAGGCGTGTCAACTCAGAGAGATTCAAGGATTGATGTTATTCACAACCACTTCAACCACTTCAAGCGAAACGACAATGAGAATGTCCAGCTCCCATTTGATCGTCTCACTGGTATCACAAATAAGCTTCGAGCACTTGGCGCCACTAAGATCACCAAGCAATAAATCGTCAAGAAGCTCTTGAGATCACTCGATAGCTCACTCGACACCCTGGCCCTGATGATTCAAGAATGTCCTGACTTCAAAGATCTCAATCTGGCTGACATACTTGAGAGGCTCAACACACATGAGTTCCAATTATCTGAGAAGAGAGATATCTATGGCCCCAACTATGGCCGAACCCGGGCTTTGAAGGAAATGGTTGTGTCCTCATCTGAAGAAGAATCTGACTACAGTTATGGGGATCCCGAAGACATTGGAAAGGAGCTAGCTATGCTCATGAAGAAGTTCCATGGGTTCTTCAAGAATAATGGTTTCAGAAAGTCTTCAAGATCCAGCTGAAGAAACGATGAAGCTTCCACTCGTGACCACAAGAAGAGAACATGCCACAAATGCAAGAAACCTGGTTACTACATCTTTGAGTGTCCTCAATGGACAATGAGACCAAGAAGAAGAAGAAGAATAAGAAGAAGAAGAGCAAGGAATATGATTCCGATGACAAGAACAAGAAGAAATCCTCAAAGTCTTCTTCAAAGTCCTCATCAAATTCTTCATCACACAAGAAGAGCTCATCAAGCAAGCCACTTGCGTTTGTTGGCAAGGAGATGGATTCAGAGGAGGAGTCTGCTTCTGAGGAGGCGGAGCTGGAGTCTGAGGAGGAGTCAAGTCCATCTTCAACACCGAAGACAATGGCCTCGTCGCCGACGCTGATGCTGATGATGAGGATGACTCTGCTCCTACCTACTGCTTCATGGCACGTGGTGCCAAGGTAAACTCATGTGATGCTTACTTTCAAGTGAAGATGACTCTGAATGTGAATCTAAACCTAGCTACAAAACACTTGCTAAAATTGCAACGGAACAACAAAATGCTATGGAACATATTCAAAAGTTGCTAGACAAAAGCGATGACCTGTTGGATGCGGAAATGACTCGAACTCAGTCCTTAATTGAAGACATTAAATATCTTCACGTTAAGTACAGAGAACTTGAAAGTCGTCATGAAACACTCTCAGCTACTCCTACTCATGAGAAGCTTTCCTATGATTATCTTCAAAGGAAGCAAGAACTTGAGAACCTGAGAGTGTCTCATGAAGATCTTCAAAAGGAGAACGAGTCACTTCGCGCTCAACAGATCAGTACCACTCAGGAAGACTTTGAGCCACCATGTTTAAAATGTTTGGAGCATGATAATGTTGTCTCTGTTGCTGAATGCTCTACTACTACTACTATTTCTATATCTTCAACTGCTGATGTGGTAACTAACCCCTCTTCTGAGGATACCACTGCTATTGCTAATGAGAATGCTAGGTTGAAGACATTGCTTGAAACAGGGATGTACAAAAGCCTCAAAGGGCATCAGACACTATGTGATGTCCTCAAGAAACAGATTCTGAACCGAAACCCTAGGAAGGAGGGTGTTGGGTTCGAGAGGAAAATGAACGTTGATGGTTCATACTGGAAGCCTGAGCAGTACCCCAAAACCACATGGGTTGCTGCAAAGGGACCTTCTGTGGACCCATCTACCTTATCTGGCTTTGAATGTGCTAACCCGATTATCATTGATGAATCCTTTGATGCAAACTATAAACTCTTTAGGAATTAGAATGGTGAAGTGTTTACGAGGTATATTGGTACTACCTATAGAAATGGACCACCTTTGAGGAAGATCTGGGTTCCCAAAAGTTGTCTTGAGAAGCTTCCTGTGAATGTCATCATGACACCACCTGGGAAGAAGACAAACCTCTGACCAAAGGCTTCATACAGAAAAAGGACCCACCAGGGTCACCCTAATGCCAATGTTTTGTAGGTTAACCATGCATGCTCATTCTTTTGAATATGAGCGTGTTTCATCGAACCACTATGTTCATAAGACCAAGAACTTTTCTGTTTATTCTTATGAGTATTATTCACCCCCTGCAAGGCTATTTGCTAGGGCGCCAAAGAAAAAGTTCTCAGATGCTGCACTTAGACTCATTGCGTCTAAGCCACCCCTGAAGATATGGGTGGTTAAAAAAATTAACTCTCTTTTGCAGGGAAAGGTCTCCAGCCGGAAATCAAAGGCTTCTGATGCTTATGCTGGGGACCTAAAACATCTTGTGGGACACAAGGTAAAATGCCAAAATGGTCTTACTATGTATTTCGTCCCAAGATTTCTTGACAAGCACCCTATCTACCCTAATAAGGATCTGAACTTTGATAATATGGTTGTTCATCAAATGTTTATGCTTCACATTTCCCTTGGTGAAGCCTATCCCCCAAACAGCATTGTAGGGTATGACACCAAAGGCTTCTGAGTGGAGCATGGGCAGTGGATGCACTAACCACATGACTAGTGATCGAAGTCTTCTTATG
This sequence comes from Triticum dicoccoides, assembly GCF_002162155.2. NCBI lineage: Eukaryota > Viridiplantae > Streptophyta > Magnoliopsida > Poales > Poaceae > Triticum > Triticum dicoccoides. Next base: position 631,867,195 of record NC_041382.1, on the reverse strand, counting down.
GATTCAACCCTACGTCCGTCTGACAAAAGTCACATCACATTTGCTGACACTGGTAAAAGCAAGGTATTGGGCGTAGGTAGAGTTGCAATCTCAAAGGATTAGCACATGGATAAAGTGATGCTTGTTGAATCCCTTGGTTTGAACTTAATGTGTGTCTCAATGCTTTATGACCTGAACATGGTAGTGATATTTGGAAAATATCATTGCCTTGTGCTTATGGAATCTAACAAATCTCTAGTCTTCGAAGGATATCGAAAGGATGATCTGTATATGGTAGATTTCTCCGCAGGACCACGGCTTGCCGTATGTCTTCTAGCAAAAGCTTCAGAGTGCTGGATCTGGCATCGGAGGCTAGGGCATGAGGAACTTATACACTCTCGCTAAGAACAAGCATGTCATAGGCATCGAGGGTGTCAAGTTCAAGAAGGACCATCTATGCGATGCCTGTGATGCTGGAAAGATGACTAGGGCCAAGCATCCCTCAAAGACAATCATGACGACGACTCGTCCCTTCGAGCTGCTTCACATGGACTTATTTGGCCCTACTCACTACTCTACCCTTACTACCACTGCTTGACTCTATGGTTTCATCATTATTGATGATTACTCAAGATATACATGGGTGCACATAACTCTCTACAAGACTGAAGAGCAGGATGTCTTCAAACGATTCGCCAATCGTGCCATGACCTACTATGGCATCAAAATCAAGCACATCAAAAGTGATAACGGCACAAAATTCAAGAACACCGGCCTCGACACTTATCTTGATACATTAGGCATCACACATGAGTTCTTAGCGCCATACACACCTCAGCAAAATGGCATCGTGGAGCGCAAGAACAGAACCCTCATTGAGATGGCACGAATAATGCTTGCTGAGTACAAGACTCCAAGAAAATTCTGGCCTGAAGCCATTGATATTGCATGCCACAGCATTAATCATGTTTATCTTCACAAGTTCCTAAAGAAGACATCATATGAGCTCTTGACTGGTAAGAAGCCAAACGTCAGCTATTTCAGAGTATTTGGTGCTAGGTGCTGGATCAAGGATCCACATCACACTTCAAAATTTGCACCGAAAGCACACGAATGCTCTATCCTTGGCTACGGGAAGGACTCGCACTCCTACGGAGTCTTCAACCTCTTTCACTACAAAGTGGTTGAAACTATGGATCTGCGGTTCGATGAGACTAACGGCTTGCAAAGAGAGCACCTGCCAAATGTGCTAGATGAAGCTAAACCAAGTGAACCTATCAAGCTTACGGCTACAGGAGAAATCATACCTTCAGAGGCACAGCCTGAAGAGGAAATCATTATTTCTGCATCTAATCAACCTGTAGACAGTGCTGAAAATGAAGAAAATGATCAGCAAGGGCAAAATCTTCGTCCAATTCATCCTCGTGTTGCAAATGAAGTACAGATTGAGAAGACAATTGATAGCATCAATGCACCTCGTCCACTCACTCGTTCAAGAGCAACACAGCTAGCAAATTTCTGTGGGCACTTTGCATTTGTCTCTATATCTGAACCCAAGAAAGTTTACGAAGCCTTCATGGAACCTGAATGGATTCAAGCTATGCAAGAAGAGCTTCAATAGTTCGAGCTGAACAATGTATGGGAGCTTGTAAAGCGTCCAGATCCTCGCAAGCACAACATCATCGGTACTAAATGGATCTATCGCAACAAACAGGATGAGCATGGTCAAGTTGTCAGAAACAAGGCTCATCTCGTTGCTCAAGGTTACACACAAGTTGAAGGGATTGACTTCGATGAAACATTTGCTCCTGTGGCTAGGCTTGAAGCCATTCGCATACTGCTAGCCCATGCCAACCACAACAACATTCTTCTGTACCAAATGGATGTAAAGAGTGCCTTTCTCAATGACAAAATGGAAGAAGTGTATGTTGCACAACCACCTAGTTTTGATGAATCAAAGCGTCCTGATATGGTATACAAGCTTAACAAGGCACTGTATGGCCTCAAACAAGCACCTCACGCTTGGTATGACACACTCAAAGACTTCCTGGAGAACAAAGGCTTCAAACCAGGTTCTCTAGATCCCACCCTCTTCACGAAGACATATGATGGTGAACTATTTGTATGCCAAATCTATGTGGATGACATTATCTTCGATTCCACTGACAAGAGATACAGTGATGAGTTTGGGCATATGATACAAGAGCAATATCAGATGTCCATGATGGGTGAGCTAAAATTCTACCTTGGTCTTCAAATCGGTCAGCAAAGTAATGGCATCGTCATATCACAAGAAAAATACCTCAAAGATTGCCTGAAGAAGTTTGGAATGCAAGACTACAAAGGATACACGATGCCAATGCCAACCAAAGGCCAATTGGGCCCCGACGACAATGGTAAAGAGTTTGATCAAAAGGTCTACCGCTCCATGATTGGTTCTTTACTCTACTTATCTGCATCTAGGCCTGATATAATGCTTAGCATTTGCATGTGTGCCTGATTCCAAGCGGCACCAAAGGAATCACATCTCTTAGATGTGAAGCAAATTCTTCGATATTTAGGATTATGGTATCCAAAGGGCTCAAAGTTTGATCTAGTTGGATTCTTAGATGTTGATTATGCTGGTGACAAGGTTGATCGCAAGTCCACATCAGGCACATGTCACTTTCTTGGATGATCTCTTGTCTGTTGGTCTTCAAAGAAGCAGAACTGTTTATCACTCTCCACTATTGAATCTGAATACATTGCAGTTGGATCTTGCTGCACTCAGCTTCTATGGATGAAGCAAACTCTCAAGGACTATGGCATCCACCTGAAACATGTAACACTTTACTGCGACAATGAAAGCACCATCAAGATTGCCAACAACCCAGTTCAGCACTCGAAGACAAAGCACATTTAGATCCATCATCACTTTCTTAGAGATCATGTAATGAAGGAAGATATTGATATCATTCACGTCAACACTGAAGAGCAATTGGCAGATATCTTCACAAAGGCCTTGGATGAGAAAAGGTTTTGCAAGTTGCGGTGTGAGCTAAATATCTTAGAATCCACAAATGTCATGTGATTGGACACACATCCTAACACTTATGCATGTTGATGACTTAGATGTGCAACACATGAAGTAACATATATCTTCAATCAATGAAGACATACACTCTAAGTGCGAATACATTAACATGGAATTTGACTCCAGAGTGCCACGGTAATTGTGTGTCGTGTCTGGGTCTAATACTTCCTATATGGTGGGTAATGCCACCACCAAACTTTCTTGGAGATTTTCTTTTGGCGTCATGATTGAAATTATCTTCGCATTTGGTTTGTCTTCAACATTGATTTGACATCGAGGTTTATCTTCGCAATGTTGATTTGGTCTTTTTATGATATATATATATAGACACACACACACACACACACACACACACACACATAAACACTATTCTGATCACGGGATCAGAATAATATTCTGATCACAACCTGAACTGCCTGAATAACGCGCCTGAACTTCCCTCTGTATGAACCCGACCTTCGGGCTATCTTCGCAATCGTGGCTTCCCCCGCGAATTATTCTGCTTACTCATGTTCTATATGATGTTAGTGTAATCTAGAAACATTTTTTAGCAACTAAATACCAGTTTTAAATAGGAATCTTGCTCGTTGGTGGATTTTGCTCTCGGGTCATGATGAAATTGCGTTTTTTGCAATTTTACTGCCTGAGTTGTTCGACTGAACTTCCCCGTGTGCTAGGTTGAACTTCCGCCAACATTGTCCAAATGGGGCTTCTGATACACCGTTGGAAAGCTATGGACACCAGTATCATGACCCAAGTCAAAATTTTGGCAAAATGTAAGCGGTTTAAGAGCAGTTTTGAAAACCCTTTTTTCTTCATACAAAAACGTGAATCATATTTTCGATCGCATTTCTAAACGTTTATCAAAATGAGGCAAATAATATGGCACTGGAAAACTGCTGCAAAACCGCTCCTTCCACATGTTAAACGTTTTCTCCAGTTCCCTATGGATAAAGAGTAATTCGGCAAATCGTAAAATTTTGCAAACCGAACAACCAAGTTCATATTTTTGATGCCATTTATGAATGGATAATTCAATTGAGGAAAATGATATGGCGTTGGAAAGCTTATGGAAATGCGCTACTTTTTCATGTTAAAAGTTTTTTCTAATTTTGAACGGTTTAAATGTAATTTAGAAAATGGTACAAGTTCCACCGAGTTCGTATTTTCGAGCTAATTTTTTAACCGTACTTCCGAATGCAGCAAATGATATGGCGTTGGAAAGCTTGGGAAAATGCGAAACTTTTTGGTATATATTGTTTCTCCCAATTCGTTTTGGTTTTAAGTCAATTTTGAAAATGGCTAAAAACATATTTTTGCTATAATTTCTACAAACTTTATCGGAATGGGGAAAATAAAATACTGATGGAAAGCGGTGGAAAATGCGAAAAAAATTATTTTAATGGTTTTCTCTGATTCCTAGCCATTTTCAAGTAATTTTGAAAATGGCGAGATCCTGTGTTCTGCCTTTATCACGAAACAGATTCTTCGAAAATGCATTGTGTGAAGACTTGAACTTCTCAGCATGTCTACTTAAACTTCACTCTGTTTTTCACGTGCTTTTTTTGTCCTAGCTCTCCATCCACTGCTCGTAGCTCTCCATCCACTCACCGAAATTGAGCAAGTGATATACCGATGGAAAGTTGCTGTAAACACGCAACTTTCCTGTGTTGATCATTTTTCTCATACTCGCGACGATTTTAAAAGTTTTTCATCTGAAATTCATTCAACATAGTAGTTGAACTTCCTACTGTTTTCACGTTCAACTTTTGTGACGTATTTTCGTTCGTAATTTTCTCATCCATTCGTTCATCTTACACAAATGATATTCCTTTTTTACAAACCTCCCTCGCAATAAATTTTTTAACTCTCACCGACCGAGGACTTGAACTTACAAAAAATGATATACCTGCCATTTTGAAGTAAATTAGAAAATGGCGAGGTCATGATTTCTGCGTTCATCACGAATAGAAATGCACTTCATGTCTGTTTGAAATTCACTCTGTTTTTGACGTGTTGTTTTTTTCCCGTAACTGCCAAACCACTTACCACAATTGAGGAAATGATATACCGATGGAAAACTGTTGAAAACACGCAACTATTTCGTGTTGATCAGTTTTTCATACTCGCGATGGTTCAAAATATTTTTTGAATGCGTAAAAATGTGTTTCAACGATATACATAATACTTTTAAACCATTCATCAGAATATAGCACATAATATACCATTGGAAAGCTTATGAATAGGAGCATCTTTTTCATATAGACAGACATTACAATTTTTTGTCGTTTGAGAGCAGTTTAAAAATGGCAAAAATAACGTCGTTTTTGCCTGTTTTTTACATGTAATTGAATGCCGGACATCTCGCACTAGAGATCTTGAACTTTACTGGGAGGAGCACGTGAACTTCATGCAACATACCTTTTAAGCCTTTTGTTTTCTATTCTTATATTCCTATTTGAAACGCATTTCATGTTGTAGTTGAACTTCCCGATGTTTTCATCTTGAATGAAACGCATTTCATGTAGTAGTTGAACTTCCCGCTGTTTTCATCTTGAACTACTGTCACTTATTTTTGTTTAACCTCTCTCACAACAATTTTTGAACTTTCTCGGGCCGAGCACTTGAACTTCTAGCAAAAACACTTTTTAGCCTATCTTTTTCATTCTTCTTTCATACAAAATGCACAATGTGTAGTACGTGGCCTTTTGGCAGTTACCAATCTAAACTTCTCCCAGTTACGTGAAAATATCTGAGTTTTTTATAGACATTGAACTGCCCTAGCCTTTTTATTTGAACTTCATTGTGTATTTTTAGAAATGTGAAAATTGGAGGTTTTTTAGAAATGTCGAACTTCGTCGTTATTTGAAATTGAACTTATTGGTTTTATTCTTTAGTAACTAGAAAAATGCGATTTTTCCAAATAAATATCAAACTACTCCACTTTTCCAATTGAACTTCTCGGTTTTATTTTCTAGTAACAGAAAACATGAGTTTTTTATATACATTGAACTACTCCGTTTTCTTACACTAGTAGAAAATGAAGCTTTAAAACCGGTTCGTAAGGGCCTTTAGTGCCGGTTCCATAACTCGCACTAATTGGTGGGCACTAAAGGCCCCCCCTTTAGTACCGGTTCGACACGAACCGGCGCTAAAGTGCCACCATGTGGCGTGAGCTCGTGCCCTAGTATGGGGGACCTTTAGTACTGGTTGGTGTTACCAACCGATACTAAAGGTTTTTTTGAATTGTTTTTTGAAAATTTTGGAAATTTTTTTTGATTATTTTTTTTATTTTTAATTTTTCTGAATTATTTGGTGATTTAGTCTCTAATCACCTCTCTTAACTGCTCAAGTGTGGATCACTCATTCCAAATCATCTAACTTCCCGACCGGTCACCCATCCCTCTCACTACTCCAGCCCGAGCACGCTTAACTTTCGGGTTCTATTCTCCTTCGTTTAAAAGTTTGCACTTGTTGTTTTCCTGACAATAGTAAGATGCCAATCCTATTAACTCTTAGGAGTTTAGCTTGAGCATGAAGTCACACATTTCACTGTTTGAGTTTGAAACTATTATTCTAAAAAACTGTAATTATTTAGTAACACTAATATTTCTTGAATAAGTTTGACCATAGTTTGACCACAGTTTGACCACAGTTTGACCATAGTTTGACCACAGTTTGACCATAGTTTGACCAGATTTGACCAAAATTCAAAAAATTGAAATAATTATTTAGTAACACTAATATTATTGAATAATTATGTAGTAACATTAATACTTCTTGAATAAGTAGTTTGACCAGATTTAACAAAAAAAATTAAAAAAACTTAAATTTGAGAATATCTTTTTTTCCTTTTGGAATCTGAGGATTCTAAAAAATTGCAAACAAGCCATAGGCTGTCTCCATCGGATGCAGATTTTCGTGCTGAATTTTTTGATATATTATACGTTTTTTTCTGACATCATATGCAAAAGTTATAGCCGTTTTACATTTTCCCTACACTTTTTGCAAACATGTCCAAATTTAAGTTTTCAAATTTTCCTAGCTAGTAGATGTAGTAATATAACTACCTCTCGAAGGATTTTATTTTTTTGAAGTTTTTATCATTTTCTTTTGATTTTTTCAAAACTGAAATGGCGACACATGGGGGGGGGGGGTAGAGTTTGAAAATTGCCCTATAGTGCCGGTTTGTGTCACAAACCGGTACTATAGGTCAGACCCCTTTAGTACCGGTTCGTGGCACAAACCGGTACTAAAGGTTAGCCCTTTAGTACCGGTTTGTGACACGAACCGGTACTAAAGGTGATCGTGGGGCCCCGGCCTGACGCCAGCCTGCCATCACCCCTTTAGTACCGGTTCGTGGCACGAACGGGTACTAAAGGTTCAACACGAACCAGCATTAATGCATAGCCGTTCGAACCGGCACGAAAGGTACCATTAGTGCCAGCTCAAATTCAAACCGGCACTAATGTGCTTCACGTTTGACCCTTTTTCTACTAGTGTTAAATTGAACTTCTTGGTTTTAATCCTTAGTATTGGCACCAAAAATTACATTGTTTCTGATTTTTTTGGCTTCTAAATCCTAGGTTTTAATATATGTTGAATTTCTGTGTTGTTTTAATTTGAACTTCACTTTTTTTAGTAAAGTTTTGTTTTTGATTTTTTAAATAAACATGAATTTGACTATTTTTTATTGATCTGCGTGGTTGATTCTATAAGAACAACGGATATCTGAGATTTTTTAAAGAAGGTAATATCCTAGATTTTTTAATAAAAAATGAGAACATTCTTTTAAAACTTTTTTTTAGTTTTTCCTTTTTTAATTGGAACTTCTTCATTTTATTATTTATTAAAGAGAAAACATCTAAGTTTTTTTAACTTTCGAACTTCTCTCTTATTTTACTTTGAACTCCTTAGAAAATAGTATGGTTTTAAATAAGCAAGCAATTTTCTAGGTTTTTAAATTTGAACTTATAGGTTTTTTACCATCCTAGTTATTTCAAACTGAACTTCTAGATTTTTAAATTTAAACTTCTAGGTTTTTTGACCATCTCAGTTATTTCAAATTGAACTTCTAGGGTTTTCAAATTTGAACTTCACTAGTAGAAAACGAAGCTTTAAAACCGGTTCGTAAGGGCCTTTATTGCCGGTTCAGCAACCGGCACTAAAGAGTGGAGACTAAAGACCCCCCCCCTTTAGTACCGGTTCGGCACGAACCACCACTAAAGGCCCACCACGTGGCGTGAGCTAGCGCCGTGGTATGGGGGACCTTTAGTACTGGTTGGTGTTACCAACCGGTACTAAAGGTTTTTATTTGAAAAAATTGAAGTTTTTATTGATTTTTTATTGAAAATTTTGGAAAAAAATGATTTTTTATTTTCTTAATTATTTGATGATTTAGTCTCTAATCACCCCTCTTAACTGCTCAAGTGTGGATCACTCATTGCAAATTTTCAAACTTCCCGACCGATCACCCATCCTTTCACTCCCCCAGCCTGAGCATGCTTAACTTTCCGAGTCTACACTTGTTGTTTTCCTGACAAATGTAAGCTGTCAATCCTATTAACCATGAGCAGTTTACCTTGAGCATTAGGTCACACGTTTCGCCATTTGAGTTTGAAACTATTTATTAAAAAAAACAATAATTATTTAGTAACACTAATATTTCTTGAATAAGTTTGACCATAGTTTGACCAGATTTGACCAGAATTCAAAAAATTGAAATAATTATTTAGTAACATAATATTCTTGAATAATTATGTAGTAACATTAATACTTCTTGAATAAGTAGTTTGACCAGATTTAACCAAAATTAAAAAAACTGAAATTTGAGAATATCTTTTTCCTTTTGGAATCTGAGGATTCTAAAAAATTGCAAACAAGCCATAGGCTGTCAAAATTGAATGAGGATTTTCGTGCTGAATTTTTTGATATATTATACGTTTTTTTCCGACATCGTATGCAAAAGTTATAGCCGTTTTACATTTTCCCTACCCTTTTTGCAAAACATGTCCAAATTTTCCTAACTAGTAGATGTAGTAATATAACTACCTCTCGAAGGATTTTATTTTTTGAAGTTTTTATCATTTTCTTTTGATTTTTTCTAAACTGAAATGGCGATACACAGGGGGTAGAGTTTGAAAATTACCCTATTGTCCCGGTTTGTGTCTCCAACCGGGACTATAGGTCAGACCCCTTTAGTCCCGGTTCATCGCACAAACCGGTACTAAAGAATAGCCCTTTAGTACCGGTTTGTGCCATGAACCAGTACTAAAAGTGATCGTGGGGCCCTGGCCTGACGCCAGCCTGCCACCACCCCTTTAGTACCGATTCATGGCACGAACGGGTACTAAAGGTTCAACACGAACCGTCATTAATGCATAGCCGTTCGAACCGACACTAATGGTACCATTAGTACCGGGCCAAAATCGAGTCAGGACTAATTTTCTCACATTAGGTCGTTTTTCTTCTAGTGCTTCTACGTTTTTTGACCTTCTTAGTTATTTCAAATTTTCAAATTGGTCATATGAGCAAACACCGAAAAGAGCACAATCATCTTTCCTAGAAAAAACTTAATTTTTCAACTAAGCTGGATGTTGAAAAAATGTTTAATCTTTGAAACTTTTGTAGTAAAAATGATCTTCCGACGTAAGTGTGTTCGTCCTTTCTAATTGCTCTGGAAGTATTGTACGTTGGAAACTAAAATAAATAAAACTAAAAAATAAATTCATTTATTATAACCATAACTACAAACATATAGGGGACAACATTTCACCCAAATGGCTAAAAATAAATGGCCAATTGAAACGCTATGTTTTTCCTGTTCACACATTTCCTATCCATTCACCACCACACGTCCTCTCCTCATCTTATTTTTCTTTCTTGCCACAACAAATCCAAAGAAGCAACAATGCCACATGCAACAACTACAATCTAATGTGACTAGTATTAGTTTCGACCAACGAGCAAGTTGATTTGTTTAAGTCTGCATCCCAAAGATCGTGTTGACAAAAATCACTATGGTAAACACGTACACATGCTACAGCAAGTTTTTTTTGAGGCGCACGCGGTGGTCAATAGCTCTTAGCAACTACACACATTGTCTCGTTCCGTCTTGCTCCAGTCCAAAACACCACCATGCATGGAAGCGTGATACGCTGGAGCAGCGATGACATGGACACCACGACCTGCATCTAGAGGAGGCCGTGACCTGCATCTAGAGGAGGTCGTGACCTGCCGAGTGGTAGAGTGTAGGATTCTGGAGACATAAGGTTTTGAGCACAATGGAGAGCAAAAAAGGAACAACACAACTAAACACTTGAACATCAAACAAGACGAGCAGCCTGCGGTTTCTTCTTCTTTCTGAGCAGTCTTTTTTGTACTTGGAATTAAAAATGCTAGAAGAAGTTGAACCTCACTCCATCTTCTTTTCTAAACTTTTGCCTGTAGATATTACCTTGCCCATGCTTCTTTTCGTTCATTGACAGGCTTCACAAACAGGCGACATGGAACATGGGGAGGTTAGTAGCAGTGGAGGCCGTGAGCTGACTAAAGGCAGTGCATGCCACTTGCTTTTGGAACCCGACAAGAAAATTCAGATGCGAACATAATTCTAAAGAAAAATAAAACAAGGACCACGGCGGACTGTGCAAAGGCTGGCGCATGCCCCATTAATTGTTGGTCTTGACAGTAATAAGATAAAAAGAAAGAAAGAAAGAAAGAAAGGCATTGGTTGCTGAAACAGAGCATCTCCTCCTCTGTTTTGAATTAGAATAGAAACTATTCAGCGTAATAAATTGATAGATATGCAGAAGTGTGTGAAATCAACAGAGTACTCTGTCAAACAAGTTGAGTCAAAATCTCTAACGCAAAATAAAGATAGCAAATAATCTTATTTTGAAGGTGGTAGTTTTCAAATGCATTCGATATATATCCAACATAGCAATCGAAGTACTACTGTATTCAACATAGAGATTAGCATCAAGCCATCAACATGTATGTAGTTCATGGCTAGAACACATATAGCAGTAGTGTACTTTTTCACTAGAACACATATATTAGCAGGAAAACAGGGCATCGATTGAACATGATTTCCAAGTCTGGACATCGGCACAACCAAAACACTGTGAAACTGATCTTCAACCATACTTGAGCAAGAAAGGAAGACACTTGACTTAATTAATAAACCCCTCATCCCGCCAAGAATTTCTATCTCATGCTCAGTACAGCATGCATCAGTGGTTCTGAATCTTGTGAAGGACAAGTAACCAGCAGTAACACCACCACATCGTGCTCAATAGAATATGCATCATCTTTTGTGGCTTTGCTGCCAGCCACCAGGCAAGGGCACCGGACGGGGAGATCCCGAAGATAGGCAGGGGAACATGAGGGAGGGAAGAAAGAACTTGAACATGAGGGATGGAAGAAAGATGATGACCGGGAAGGTCGGATTCGGTCGTCGCTACAATCCACGCGCGACCACGGCGACAGTTGGCCGACAGTGGGGAAGGAGCTCACATAGTGGTGCACAAACTTGGGGGAGGGGAGGTGTTGTGTCATGAGCCCTGCAGTCCGGCGAGGTGTGGCTCAGGGGCAGGGCCACTTAGGGGAGCTTTGGGAAGAGGGGAAGCACGTGCGACGGGGTGGTGCGGTCAGCTGCGGTGTGTGGGGGTCCCGGTGGCGCACGAGGGAGCCGAGATCCCAACGGTGATGGAGCAGGCTACCAAGGACCCCAGCAGTGGCAGTGCTCGAGATCCAGGGCCTTGCGGTGGCGCACGGGGAACCAGGGCCAGCGAACAGCACAAGGGGGTTCCGCGGCCCTGCAGTGGCTGGATCCGAGGATGGCGATGGGAGGAGGCACGCCGGCCATAGCGGAGGAGGTTCCCCAGTCGCGCGGAAGGCGGCGCGTGTTGGAGAATGTAGTAATTTCAAAAAAAATTCATACGCACACGCAAGATCATGGTGATGCATAGCAACGAGAGGGGAGAGTGATGTCCACGTACCGTCGTAGACCGAAAGCGGAAGCGTTATGACAACGCGGTTGATGTAGTCGTACGTCTTCACGACCCGACCGATCAAGCACCGAAACTACGACACCTCCAAGTTCTAGCACACGTTCAGCTCGATGACGATTCCCGGACTCCGATCCAGCAAAGTGTCGGGGAAGAGTTCCGTCAGCACGACAGCGTGGTGACGATCTTGATATACTACCGTCGCAGGGCTTCGCCTAAGCACCGCTACAATATTATCGAGGATTATGGTGGAGGGGGGCACCGCACACGGCTAAGAGAACGATCACGAATATCAACTTGTGTGTCTAGAGGTGCCCCTTGCCCCCGTATATAAAGGAGCAAGGGGAAGGGGCGGCCGGCTAGGAGGAGGCACGCAAGGGAGGAGTCCTACTCCTACCGGGAGTAGGACTCCCTCCTTTTTCCTTGTCCAACTAGGAGAGGGGGAAGGAAGGGAGAGAGGAGAGGAAGGAAAGGGCCCCCCCTCCTTGTCCAATTCAGACTAGAGGGGGAGGAGGCGCGCGGCCTGCCCTGGCCGCCCCTCCTCTTCTCCACTTTCGGCCTATGAGGCCCATTAACCCCCGGAGGGCTTCCGGTAACCCCCCGGTACTCCGGTTTTATCCGAAACTTCTCCGGAACACTTCCAGTGTCCGAATATAGCCGTCCAATATATCAATCTTGATGTCTCGACCATTTCGAGACTCCTCGTCATGTCCGTGATCACATCCGAGACTCCGAACAATCTTCGATACATCAAAATATATAAACTTATAATGAAACTATCATCGTAACGTTAAGCGTGCGGACCCTACGGGTTCGAGAACAATGTAGACATGACCGAGACACGTCTCCAGTCAACAACCAATAGCGGAACCTGGATGCTCATATTGGCTCCTACATACTCTACGAAGATCTTTATCGGTCAGACCGCATAACAACATACGTTGTTCCCTTTGTCATCGGTATGTTACTTGCCCGAGATTCGATCGTCGGTATCGCAATACCTAGTTCAATCTCGTTACCGGCAAGTCTCTTTACTCGTTCCGTAATACATCATCTCGCAACTAACTCATTAGTTGCAATGCAGGCAAGGGTTATGTGATGTGCATTACCAGGAGGGCCCAGAGATACCTCTCCGACAATCGGAGTGACAAATCCTAATCTCGAAATACGCCAACCCAACATGTACCTTTGGAGACACATGTAGAGCTCCTTTATAATCACCCAGTTACATTGTGACGTTTGGTAGCACACAAAGTGTTCCTCCGGTAAACGGGAGTTGCATAATCTCATGGTCATAGGAACATGTATAGGTCATGAATAAAGCAATAGCAACATACTAAACGATCAAGTGCTAAGCTAACGAAATGGGTCAAGTCAATCACATCATTCTCCTAATGATGTGATCCCGTTAATCAAATAACAACTCTTTGTCTATGGTTAGGAAACATAACCATCTTTGATTAACGAGCAAGTCAAGTAGAGGCATACTAGTGACACTTTGTTTGTCTATGTATTCACACATGTATTATGTTTCTGGTTAATACAATTCTAGCATGAATAGTAAACATTTATCATGAAATTAGGAAATAAATAATAACTTTATTATTGCCTCTAGGGCATATTTCCTTCAGTCTCCCACTTGCACTAGAGTTAATAATCTAGTTCACATTGCCATGTGATTTAACACCAATAGTTCACATCATTATGTGACCAACACTCAAAGGGTTTACTAGAGTCAATAATCTAGTTCACATCGCTATGTGATTAACACCCAAAGAGTACTAAGGTGTGATCATGTTTTGCCTGTGAGAGAAGTTTAGTCAATGGGTCTGCCATATTCAGATCCGTGTGTATTTTGCAAATTTCTATGTTAACAATGCTCTGCATGGAGCTACTATAGCTAATTGCTCCCACTTTCAATATGTATCCAGATTGAGACTTATAGTCATCTAGATCAGTGTCAAAATTTGCATCGACGTAACCCTTTACGACGAACCTTTTTGTCATGTCCATAATCGAGAAACATATCCTTATTCCACTAAGGATAATTTTGACCGCTGTCCAGTGATCTACTATTAGATCACTATTGTACTCCCTTGCCAAAATCAGTGTAAGGTATACAATAGATCTGGTACATAGCATGGCATACTTTATAGAACATATGGCTGAGGCATAGGGAATGACTTTCATTCTCTTTCTATCTTTTGCCGTGGTCGGGTTTTGAGTCTTGCTCAACTTCACACCTTGTAACACAGGCAAGAATCCTTTCTTTGCTTGATCCATTTTGAACTTCTTCAAAACTTTGTCAAGGTATGTGCTTTGTGAAAGTCCAATTAAGCGTCTTGATCTATCTCTATAGATCTTAATGCCCAATATGTAAGCAGCTTCACAGAGGTCTTTCATTGAAAAACTCTTATTCGAGTATCCTTTTATGCTATCCAGAAATTCTATATCATTTCCGATTAGCAATATGTCATCCACATATAATATCAGAAATGCTACAGAGCTCCCACTCACTTTCTTGTAAAAACAGGCTTCTCGGAAAGTCTGTACAAACCCAAATGCTTTGATTACACTATGAAAGCGTTTATTCCAACTCCGAGAGGTTTGCACCAGTCCATAAATGGATCGCTGGAGCTTGCACACATTGTTAGCTCCTTTTGGATCGACAAAACCTTCTGGCTGCATCATATACAACTCTTCTTCTAGAAGTCCATTCAGGAATGCAGTTTTGACATCCATCTGCCAAATTTCGTAATCATAAAATGTGGCAATTGCTAACATGATTCGGACAGACTTAAGCATCGCCACGGGTGAGAAGGTCTCATCGTAGTCAATCCCTTGAACTTGTCAAAAACCTTTTGCGACAAGTCGAGCTTTGTAGACAGTAACATTACCGTCAGTGTCAGTCTTCTTCTTGAAGATCCATTTATTCTCAATTGCTTGCCGATCATTGGGCAAGTCAACCAAAGTCCACACTTTGTTCTCATACATGGATCCCATCTCAGATTTCATGGCTTCAAGCCATTTTGCGGAATCTGGGCTCACCATCACTTCTTCATAGTTCGTAGGTTCATCATGATCTAGTAGCATGACTTCCAGAACAAGATTACCGTACCACTCTAGTGCGGATCTTACTCTGGTTGATCTACGAGGTTCGGTAGTAACTTGTTCTGAAGTTTCATGATCATCATCATTAGATTCCTCACTAATTGGTGTAGGTGTCACAGAAACCGTTTTCTGTGATGTACTACTTTCCAATAAGGGAGCAGGTACAGTTACCTCATCAAGTTCTACTTTCCTCCCACTCACTTCTTTCGAGAGAAACTCCTTCTCTAGAAAGGATCCATTCTTAGCAACGAATGTCTTGCCTTCGGATATGTGATAGAAGGTGTACCCAACTGTCTTCTTTGGGTATCCTATGAAGACACATTTCTCTGATTTGGGTTTGAGCTTATCAGGATGAAACTTTTTCTTATAAGCATTGCAACCCCAAACTTTAAGAAACGACAACTTTGGTTTCTTGCCAAACCACAGTTCAGACAGTGTCGTCTCAACGGATTTAGATGGTGCCCTTTTTTGTGAATGCAGTTGTCTCTAATGCATAACCCCAAAACTATAGTGGTAAATCGGTAAGAAACATCATAGATTGCACTATATCCAATAAAGTACGGTTATGACGTTCGAACACACCATTATGCTATGGTGTTGCAGGTGGCATGAATTTGTGAAACTATTCCACATTGCTTTAATTGAAAACCAAACTCGTAACTCAAATATTTGTCTCCCCGATCATATCGTAGAAACCTTATTTTTCTTGTTACGATGATTTTCCACTTCACTCTGAAATTCTTTGAACTTTTCAAATGTTTCAGACTTATGTTTCATCAAGCAGATATACCCATATCTGCTCAAATCATATGTGAAGGTCAGAAAATAATGGTACCCGCCGCGAGCTTCAACACTGATCAGATCACATACATCAGTATGTATTATTTCCAATAAGTCAGTTGCTCGCTCCATTGTTCCGGAGAACGGAGTCTTTAGTCATCTTGCCCATAAGGCATGGTTCACAAGCACCAAGTGATTCATAATCAAGTGATTCCAAAATCCCATCAGGATGGAGTTTCTTCATGTGCTTTACACCAATATGACCTAAACGGCAGTGCCACAAATAAGTTGCACTATCATTATTAACTTTGCATCTTTTGGTTTCAATATTATGAATATGTGTATCACTATGATCGAGATCCAATGAACTATTTTCATTGGGTGTATAACCATATAAGGTTTTATTCATGTAAACAGAACAACAATTTATTCTCTTACTTAAATGAATAACCGTATTACAATAAACATGATCAAATCATATTCATGCTCAACGCAAACACCAAATAACACTTATTTAGGTTCAACACTAATCCCAAAAGTATAGGGAATGTGCAATGATGATCATATCAATCTTGCAACCACTTCCAACACACATCGTCATTTCACCCTTAACTAGTCTCTGTTTATTCTGCAACTCCCATTTCGAGTTACTTATCTTAGCAACTGAACTAGTATCAAATGCTGAGGGGTTGCTATAAACACTAGTAAAGTATATATCAATAACATGTATATCAAATATACTTATGTTCACTTTTCCATCCTTCTTATCCGCCAATCACTTGGGGTAGTTTCGCTTCCAGTGATTATTATACCCAGACATTTTGAGTATATGCTCACTGACAGAACTATTCTCCTCCATCTTGCAGCTATAGAACTTATTGGAGACTTCATATCTCTCAATCCGGGCATTTGCTTGAAATATTAACTTCAACTCTTGGAACATCTCATATGCTCCATGACATTCAAAACATCGTTGAAGACCCGATTCTAAGCCGTAAAGCATGGCACATTGAACTATCGAGTAGTCACCAGCTTTGCTCTGCTAGACGTTCTTAACGTCGTCAGTTGCATCAGCAGCAAGCCTGGCACCCAGCGATGCTTTTAGGACGTAATTCTTCTGTGCAACAATGAGGATAAATCTCAGATCACGGATCCAATCCACATCATTGCTACTAATATCTTTCAACACAATTTTCTCTAGGAACATATCAAAATAAACATATGAAAGCAACAACGCGATCTATTGATCTACAACATAATTTGCAAAATACTACCAGGACTAAGTTCATAATAAATTTAAGTTCAATTAATCATATTACTTAAGAACTCCCACTTAGATAGACATCCCTCTAATCATCTAAGTGATCACGTGATCCAAATCAACTAAACCATGTCCGATCATCACGTGAGATGGAGTAGTTTTCAATGGTGAACATCACTATGTTGATCATATCTACTATATGATTCACGCTCGACCTTTCGGTCTCCAGTGTTCCGAGGCCATATATGTATATGCTAGGCTCGTCAAGTTTAACCTGAGTATTCCACGTGTGCAACTGTTTTGCACCCGTTGTATTTGAACGTAGAGCCTATCACACCCGATCATCACGTGGTGTCTCAGCACAAAGAACTTTCGCAACGGTGCATACTCAAGGAGAACACTTATACCTTGAAATTTAGTGAGAGATCATCTTATAAAGCTACTGTCGAACTAAGCAAAATAAGATGTATAAAAGATAAACATCATATGCAATCAAAATATGTGACATGATATGGCCATGATCATCTTGCGCCTTTGATCTCCTTCTCCAAAGTACTGTCATGATCTCTATCGTCACCAGCATGACACCATGATCTCCATCATCTTGATCTATATCAATGTGTCGTTACATGGTCGTCTCACCAACAATTGCTCTTGCAACTATTGCTATCGCATAGCGATAAAGTAAAGCAATTATTTGGCACTTACATCTTATGCAATAGAGAGATAACCATAAGGATTTTGCCAGTTGCCGATAACTTCAACAAAACATGATCATCTCATACAACAACTTATATCTCATCACGTCTTGACCATATCACATCACAACATGCCCTACAAAAACAAGTTAGACGTCCTCTACTTTGTTGTTGCAAGTTTTACGTGGCTGCTACGGGCTTAGCAAGAACCAATCTTACCTACGCATCAAAACCACAATGATAGTTTGTCAAGTTGGTGCTATTATAACCTTCGCAAGGACCGGGCGTAGCCACACTCAGTTCAACTAAAGTTGGAGAAACTGACACCCGCCAGCCACCTGTGTGCAAAGCACGTCGGTAGAACCAGTCTCGCGTAAGCGTATGCGTAATGTCGGTCCGGGCCACTTCATCCAACAATACCGCCGAACCAAAGTCTGACATGCTGGTAAGCAGTATGACTTATATCGCCCACAATTCACTTGTGTTCTACTCGTGCATATAACATCAACGCATAAAACCTAGGCTCGGATGCCACTATTGGGGAACGTAGTAATTTCAACGCACACGCAAGAACATGGTGATGCATAGCAACGAGAGGGGAGAGTGATGTCCACGTACCCTCGTAGACCGGAAGCGGAAGCGTTATGACAACGCGGTTGATGTAGTCGTACGTCTTCACGACCCGACCGATCAAGCACCGAAACTATGGCACCTCCGAGTTCTAGCACACGTTTAGCTCGATGACGATCCCCGGACTCCGATCCAGCAAAGTGTCGGGGAAGAGTTCCGTCAGCACAATGGCATGGTGACGATCTTGATATACTACCATCGCAGGGCTTCGCCTAAGCACCGCTACAATATTATCGAGGATTATGGTGGAGGGGGGCACCGCACACGGCTAAGAGAACGATCACGAAGATCAACTTGTGTGTCTAGAGGTGCCCCCTTGCCCCCGTATATAAAGGAGCAAGGGGAAGGGGCGGCCGGCTAGGAGGAGGCGCGTAAGGGAGTAGTCCTACTCCTACCGGGAGTAGGACTCCCTCCTTTTTCCTTGACCAACTAGGAGAGGGGGAAGGAAGGGAGAGAGGAGAGGATGGAAAGGGGGGGCGCCGCCCCCCTCCTTGTCCAATTCGGACTAGAGGGGGAGGGGGCACGCGGCCTGCCCTGGCCGCCCCTCCTCTTCTCCACTTTGGGCCCATGAGGCCCATTAACCCCCGGGGGTTCCGGTAACCCCCCTGTACTCCAGTTTCATCCGAAACTTATCCGGAAGACTTCCGGTGTCCGAATATAGCCGTCCAATATATCAATCTTTATGTCTCGACCATTTCGAGACTCCTCGTCATGTCCGTGATCACATCCGGGACTCCGAACAATCTTAGGTACATCAAAATATATAAACTCAAAATGAAATTGTCATCGTAAAGTTAAGCGTGCGGACCCTACGGGTTCGAGAACAATGTAGACATGACCGAGACACGTCTCCAATCAACAACCAATAGCGGAACCTGGATGCTTGTCAGGACCCCAACTCGATGTCACATCGATCTAGCCGGTAACACCTCATATCACTTTGCGGCCTCACGCACGGTATCCCCACGGGTGTCGCCTTACCTTTGCCCGGGACCGTTTGCGCCTTTTGGCTCACGTATATGATAGTGTCGCTAGCATCCATATGATAAGGAGCCCGGGCTGACTTGACTAGTCGTAAACCCAAAGTGGCACAGACTTACGGGGACAGGCATCCATGACCCAGCTTCGAACGTGTCGGTCATCAGCAAGTGGGTCCGGGCTGTAGCACTGGGCTAGCAGGACTCCGGTAAACCGGGCTGTAGCGGGCTAACAGGACTCCGGTACTCAAAGCGTGACATTTCCCCGAAGGGACAGACACCGGAACGAAGAAGGACACATGCCGGCCAGCCTAAGTGTTCCAGAGCAGTAGCAAGCTACCATGGCTCAGCGGTAACACTAGGAGACATTTCCCGGTAAGAGAGGCTACTAAAGATAAACAACTAGATAGTCAGATCCCACACATACCAAGCATTTCAATCATACACACAATATGCCCGATATGTGCAAATACAACGAAGCATCACAACATGACTCTACGACACAAGTACTTTATTTAAGGCTCAGGGAGCCATACATAACATACACAAAGGTACGGGTCTCACGACCCAACATACAACTCATACAGTCATACAAACCAGCAGCGGAAGTAACTTGTCTGAGTACAAACAACTAGTAAAATAAAAGAGGCTTGGAAAGCCTAGCTATACTACGTGGTCCTTCACAAGCTCAGGGTCACCACCTGGGTCTTTAGCCTACTCGTTGATGTCAACGTCTACATAGAACCCATCAGAAGGGGTTGCAGCGTCTTCTGTAAAATGTAGATTATAGCAACATGAGTACAAAGGTACTCAGCAAGACTTACATCAGATCCTACATATATGCATATTATCAAGAAGGGTTGGTGGAGTTATTGCAGCAAGCCAGCTTTGACTCTTGGCTAGACTATCCTACGATACTCCAACTTGAAATGGTTTTGCGCACACGAGTCCACTACTCACCACTTCAATACACTACCGAGGATCCGCCTCCGTCTTCCTACGGAAGAGCCATCATCGGCACTCACACTTATCTTGAGGCTTTTAGCAGTTTCCATTTACTTGTCTATGAACTGTATAGGCAACCAAGTAGTCCTTTACCGCGGACGCGGCTATTCGAATAGATCATGATAACCCTGCAGGGGTGTACTTCTTCATACATGTTTCCACCACTTAGCGTCTGCACACGATATGTGCTCGGCAGACTTCAAGCGAAAGCCGACGTGGGTGTAGACCACGACCTACCTAAACACTTAAGCCTCTAGTCCAGGTTTATCGCCTATTCAGGTTCCATCCGCAGGGAGTCCGGCCGAGGTTTCCCATACGGCCCCGAACGATGTGAACAGGGTTCCCGAGATACCTAACGGGTATTCGGTACACCGTGCCACGTACCTACCGCATCACAGCCCACCCCTACGGTCAGCGCTGTCCACGGCCTCCAGTAGGCTACAAACACCAGAAACTACTTGCAACTCCTGGACAGAGAGCTAGGGTGAATAAGAAGTCGAGCGGGGTCATATTTCAGGGCCCAATGCATGGTAGTAGCTGTATCTTAAATCACACATACATATCTCAGTGCTTAAGGTCGGCTTCAATGAAACAACCCACCATGTACTCCTACATGGCCTCTCCTCGATACCTTTACCAAATCGTGTTCACCACACCACTCTCATTTCCGACATAATCATTTCACTCTAGCCATCACCCAGATGAACCAGACCTGACACAACTCTAAGCATAGCAGGCATAGCAAGGTAGGAACAACACATACATATGGCTCAATCAACTCCTACACATGCTAGTGGGTTTCATCTAGTTACTGTGGCAATGACAGGTCATGCAGAGGAAATGGGTTCAACTACCGTAGCACACAGCAGTTTGAAACGCGTTGTCTTAATGCAGTAAAAGAGAGCAGGAGCGAGAACATGGGATTGTATCGATATGATCAAATGGTTGGTTGCTTGCCTGATGGTTCGATGCACTGATACGGTTCTTCGTTAGGGTAATCACGGTACTCCTCGGAGGCAGAACCTGTCGCAAAGGACATCGATACACAACCATCACCAAACAATGTGCAACAAAATGATGCATGCATGAAACATGGCAATATGAGTGTGTTGGGCTAATGCAACTAAAACCAGAAGGGTTTGAACAAATTTGAATCAAAGATTCAAATTTCAAACTCAAACATGGCCTTTTAAAGTGCTTTTCCTTGTTCTGCTTAAAACATCAATTTAACTTGTTTGATCATGCATGAAAATAGTACAGATGGATAGATTGGATTTTTCTGATCATTTTTCATATATAATTTGTCCAATTTGGAGTTACAGAATAAAAGTTATGAATTTTTGAAGTTTAAATAATATTCTGGAATTTCCTGATTTAATTTAAATCCAGAAATATAATTATTGCGCCAGCATGACGTCAGTGTGACGTCAGCAGGTCAACGGAACAGGTCTGGGTCAATCCTGACGTGTGGGGGCCACACGTCAGTGACAGGGGGGGTTTAACAGGTTTAAATTAATTCTAATTAGGGATTAGTGGCGCTGGGGCCCACTGGTCAGTGTCAGGGGGTTAACAAACAGTGGTTAGCGCTAATCCTAATTAGCTACAGGGCTGGGCCCACCTATCAGGGACTCAGGGGGGGTCCTGCCGTGGTCAAAGTGGGTCAAACCCACCGGCGACATGACGCCGGCAAGGCCCGAGACGGCGGCGCGATGCGGGATCGCGCTACAGGGCACGGGCGAGGCCGTGCTTGGGCTCGTTGGAGAGCCCTTGCTCCCGCGCGTCGAACGGTGGTGGTGGCCGTGCCTGGGGTGGTCTGTACCGTCGACGGCGAGCTCGTGAGCGGCGGCCGGAGTTCGGGTGCGGTCGGAATCGGCGTTGCAGGGTGTTTGGGGAGGCGTTGGTGCGTGTTGCGTGCTCCTAGTGAGGTGTGGAGCACGATAGTGTGCTCGGTTGGGCGCTACGGTGACCGTGGCCACGACGGCGACATCGCCGGCGGCGTCGAGCTTCGGAGCTCAAGGGGGCGGCAGCTACAGAAGGCTAGGGACGACGGGGCAAGGGGGAATCGAATCGGTGGCTCACCGCGGAGCTGCAGGGATGGTTAGCGGGCTCGGGGACGGCCGGAGTGCAGCGAATTGACGGCGATGACCTCCGGTGGCCGAGGAGGGGAACGGCGACGTAGGCGGCGGTGCAGGGCTTCCGGAGACCCGTGGAGCGGTGGGGAGGAAGAGGGGGTCGAGGCGGAGCTCCTGAGCTAGTCGGGGGAGCGAGGGGTGGCCGGAGACGTCTGCTGTGGCGAACGGCGGCGAGGG
This sequence comes from Triticum dicoccoides, assembly GCF_002162155.2. Taxonomy (NCBI): domain Eukaryota; kingdom Viridiplantae; phylum Streptophyta; class Magnoliopsida; order Poales; family Poaceae; genus Triticum; species Triticum dicoccoides. The sequence goes on along the minus strand of NC_041382.1, from coordinate 631,844,361 downwards.
TGGTGTTCGGCCGTGTGAGAGAGAGAGCGAGGGAGAGGAGGGAGGAACTGAGGGAGAGTGAGAGAGAGCAGGGGGGAGGCGTGGCGTCGTCCGGGGCATCGAGCGAGGAGGGGAGGGCAGGCAGGCAGCCGAGCAGGTGGCGTGGCGCGGTGGCGCACGCGCGCGCCGGCCACACTCCCCTTCCGACAGAGGAGGGAGGCGGGCTGGGCCGCCTGCTGGCTGGGCCAGCCAGCTGGCTGGGCCGCACAGTGGAGGAGCCCAGGTAAGCCCCTCCTGTTATTTAATTTTCTGTTTTCTAATTTCTGACATTTGTTTTGATTTAAATAATATATTAAATCATTTATTTACCTTATGCCAATTTTTGCAGGAGCTAGATATATTATTCCAGAGCTGCTTTATAATTGGCATAATATTTGGACATATATTAATATATATAATTAATATATTTCCAATGCAAATTTTTATGCATTAATTCCAAATGCCCAAAATAAATACCTATGAGCTCTTAAAAATATTGGTTTGATTTTTATCTCTGTCCAATATTTTCAGGGAGCAACATGAGCATTTTCTTGGACCCTTTTGGAGAAATTTTTATTTGGATCATTTTCAAAAATGATTCTGAGGGTTTCACAGATCCCCATTTCAAGTTTCTGATGAAAGAGTAAACATGATGCAACACTCTAATGCATGACTGGCTAGGGTGTGACAACTCACCCCCACTCAAAAGAATCTCGTCCCGAGATTTGGGTTCCTCCGGGAAGAAGGCGGGATACTCAAGTCGAAGACGATCCTCCCTTTCCCAAGTTGCTTCATCCTCAGAATGGTGCGACCATTGAACTTTGAGAAACTTGATATTATGACGTCGGGTGGTACGTTCGGCCTGATCGAGGATACAAATGGGGTACTCTCGATATGTAAGATTATCTTGGAGATCAAGCGTTTCGTGGTCCACTTCACGGATAGGATCCGAGAAGCAACGCCTGAGTTGAGAAACGTGGAAGACATCGTGGACTCTGGAGAGGTGCGGAGGTAGTTCCAACTGGTAGGCAACTTCTCCTCGTTTGGCGAGAATGCGAAAAGGTCCAATGTAACGAGGAGCCAATTTGCCTTTGATACCGAAACGATGGGTTCCCTTCAGAGGGGTGACCCGAAGATAAGCCTTCTCGTCAACCTCGGAAGTCATAGCCTTATGTTTTCGGTCATATTGACTCTTTTGACGAGATTGGGCTATTTTCAACTTTTCACGAACGATGCGAACTTGCTCTTCTGCTTCCTGAATCATATCCGGGCCAAAGAATTGTCTTTCCCCGGTCTCTGACCAGTTAAGGGGTGTTCGACACCGTCGTCCATAGAGAACTTCAAAAGGGGCTTTACCCAAGCTAGATTGATAGCTGTTGTTGTAAGCAAATTCGGCAAATGGAAGGCATTTCTCCCAACCCATTCCGAATGAGATAACAGAGGCTCGAAGCATGTCTTCTAGAATCTGGTTGACGCGTTCCACTTGACCACTTGACTGAGGGTGGAAAGCGGTGCTAAAGGAGAGACGGGTTCCCATAGCATTTTGGAAACTTTCCCAAAATCGAGAGGTGAAAAGACTTCCTCGATCCGAGTTGATTTCCAAAGGAACACCATGGAGAGACACTATTCGGGAGATGTATAAGTCTGCCAGCTGGCTAGCGGTTATACTCTCACGAACAGGCAAGAAATGGGCTACTTTGGAAAGACAATCGACAACGACGAAGATAGCATTATTCCCTCTCTTGGTCCTGGGAAAACCGGTAATGAAATCCATACCAATCTTATCCCATTTCCATTCAGGAATAGCTAAGGGTTGAAGGGTGCCAGCAGGCCGTTGATGCTCTGCTTTTACACGACGACAAACGTCGCAATTAGCAATATACTGAGCAATTTCTCTCTTCATCCTAGTCCACCAGAACCTCTGGCGTAGGTCCTGATACATCTTAGTACTACCGGGATGAATAGTGAGAGGAGATTCATGAGCCTCCTTAAGGATCAACTGCCGTAGATACTGGTTCTTGGGAACCACTAGACGGTTCTCAAAGTACGCAACACCATGATCATTTGTGGAGAAACAACTAGCACCTCCGCTAGCAATGTTCTCTTTGATTTTAGATATTCCCTTATCTCGCTTTTGGGCAGCAATGATTTGATCCGTAAGAGTAGGTTTTGCTACCAAGGTGGAAAGAAAACCTTGAGGAACAATGTGAAGGTTAAGCTTCCGAAATTCCTCATGGAGAAGCGGTTGACTTTGTTGTAACATCAGGTTGTTACAATAAGATTTACGACTTAGCGCATCAGCCATGACGTTGGCTTTCCCTGGGGTGTAAGTTATTCCTAAGTCGAAATCTGTGATCAACTCGACCCAACGTCTTTGCCTGAGATTCAAATCTGGTTGGGTGAAGATGTACTTCAAACTTTGGTGATCAGTGAATATTTCGCAACGATTACCGAGGAGGTAATGTCGCCAGGTTTTAAGTGCATAGACTATAGCTGCAAGCTCTAGATCATGAGTAGGATAATTCTCCTCATGTGGGTGCAATTGCCGTGAAGCGTAGGCAATTACGTGTCGATCTTGCATGAGAATGCAACCTAGTCCTTGTCGCGAGGCGTCGCAGTAGATAACAAAGTCCTTGGAGAAGTCTGGCGGTACCAGTACGGGAGCAGAGGTCAGGCGTCTTTTCAGTTCCTGAAAGCTGTGCTCACATTGTGGAGTCCACTCGAACTTCTTATCTTTCTTGAGGAGTTCGGTTAGAGGTTTAGCAACCTTGGAGAAGTTCTCGACAAAGCGACGACAATAGCTCGCTAAGCCTAGAAAACTCCGAACTTGCTTGACCGATTCAGGTGGAGTCCAATTAAGGACGGCTTGAACTCGCTCAGGGTTAACAGCAATACCTTTACCAGATATTACATGACCCAGATAGGTCACTTCTGACAACCAGAATTCACATTTAGAAAATTTGGCATAAAGGCGATGCTCTCGAAGTTTCTTCAACACTAGCCTTAGATGTTCGGCATGTTCTTCCTCGTTCTTGGAGTAGATGAGTATATCATCGAGGTAAACCACGACGAATTTATCCAAATACTCCATGAAGATTGAGTTCATTAACCGAGAGAAGGTGGCTGGAGCGTTGGTTAAACCGAAGGACATGACGGTGTACTCGTATTGGCCATAACGAGTAACAAAGGCCGTTTTAGGAATGTCCCCGTTTTTGATTTTGATTTGATGGTAGCCCAACCTCAAATCCATCTTGGAGAAGACTGAGGATCTAGCGAGCTGATCATACAGGTCGTTGATCCTGGGAAGCGGATATTTGTTCTTGATTGTGACCAAATTGACAGGTCGGTAATCTACAACCATCCGGTCCGTACCATCCTTCTTCTTGACGAAGAGAACGGGGCAAGCCCACGGAGATGAACTAGGTCGGATGAAACCCTTTTTCAAGGACTCATCGAGTTGTTTCTTAAGCTCGGCTAGTTCTAGGGGTGCCATCTTATAAGGTCTTCTAGCAATCGGAACGGTTCCTGGAACGAGGTCTATTACGAACTCAACATCCCTGTCAGGTGGAACACCTGGCAATTCCTCTGGAAAGACATCCGGAAAGTCACGGACTACCGGCACGTCCTCAAGGTCTGGCAAAGGGCTGGCGTTAAGAGAATATAATTGTCGCTTGGCTATTCGGGTCAAGACATTGACTATCTTCCCCGAAGGATGGGTGAGTTGAACAGTCCTAGAGAAGCAATCAATTTTGGCTTGATGAGCTGACATCCAGTCCATACCCAGAATGATATTAATATCTGAAGATTTAAGGGCTATCAAAGACGCGAGGAAAACAAGTCTGTCGACTTGGATTTTATTTCCATGGCTTACTCTAGAAGTTTGCCACTTGGATCCCGGAGTTTGAATTACCATAGAGGTTGGCATATCACCGAATGTGATGTTATGCAAGCAAGCATAGTTTTCAGATATAAAAGAATGAGAGGCTCCTGTATCGAAAAGAACAGATGCCGGGTGGCAATTAACAAGAAGCGTACCGAGAACAACGTTGGGATCCTCTTGAGCTTCTTCGGCAGAGATACAGTTGACATGGCCACGTGAAGCGGTGACCGGCTTGGCGTGGAATATTTTTCCTGTCGGCTTGCCACGGCCAACAGCTTTAGCAGACTGGTTGGGGTTGGTCTGGGGACACTCACGCATATAGTGACCAGATTCCCCACACTTGAAACAGGTCACGGAACTGGTACGTGGAGGAGCATTGTTAGTTGGACCCCCATAGGGCTTGGCCGGTGCAGACTATTGAACAGGGCGAGGCGCCTGGAAAGATGGCCTCGGTGTGAACCTGGGTGGCAGGGCGGTGTTGGGTACCCACACGCGGCGCTTCTGAGGACCAGCACCGGATGAGGAACCCATGTCACGGCCATGCTTGCGTGTTGCGTCATAGTCAGTCTAACCAGTTTCAGCACTGATGGCTTTGTTGACAAGTTTCTGGAAAGATGTGCACTCATGCAGACGGAGGTCGCGGCGAAGCTCAGGACTAAGGCCCTTACGGAACCTTGCTTGCTTCTTGGCGTCGGTAGAAACTTCCTCGGTTGCATATCGTGCGAGATTACCAAACTCCCTGCTGTAAACATCCACAGAAAGTCGGCCTTGGGTGAAACTGCAAAATTCTTCAGTTTACGGTCCATGAGACCCTCCGGAATGTGATGTTCACGGAAAGCCTCGCTGAATTCAGCCCAAGTAGTGACATGGCCCGCTGGGCGCATAGCTCCATAATTTTCCCACCATAGACTGGCGGGGCCTTCAAGATGATATGCAGCAAAGGTGACCTTGTCAGCCTCCGCTACCAGCGCGGAACGCAGTTTGTGAGAGATACTGCGAAGACAGTCATCAGCGTCGAGAGGCTCGACGGAGTGGTGGAACGTGGGTGGATGTAATTTGATAAAATCACTGAGTGACACCACGTTAGTCCTCTGATGGTGTGCTGTGTTCTGTTCAATACGCTCCAACAAACGGTTGGTCTCCCGCTTGTTTCTCTCAGCTTCCATCATAACCTCGGCTAGGGAAGGAGGATGAGGCAGATTTTCATTCCTGCCTAAACTGCCTTCGGCCTGCTCTTGAGAAGCAGGGTTAGCGCGTGTGTTGACCATCCTAGGTAAACAAGACAATGATTTAGTCAGAATGATAAAATTCTGACATAGGATACAGAATGTAAGGGATAACTCGAAATGCAAGATGATCATCCGTATGACATGGTAGATACAGAAACTGCTTCCTTTATTCCATCGTCATACACACCATACAGGGTTTAGTACAAGACCAAACAAAGTACTATTACGGTGAGAAAAGGATTACATCTCATCGGAGGCATCCCAAGCTCCTATACATTATTTTTCTACACCTCCGGAAAGAGTACAAACTAGGTCATATCCCACGAGTCACGCGGGACGATAGACGACACAGCTAGTGTGAACTAGTGATACTACCACTAACTCAGACCGATCCGTAGTAGTCCTCGTAGAAGTCACCTCCATAGCCTGGAAGCTCAACATGATCATCCGGAAACAGACGGTCTCGCGGAGCTTGTGGACCATAGGGGCTAGGATGAGGTCTTGGACCAACAGACGGTGGCCTGCGGGGACCGCGAGGTGGGGTGATGCCTCCTACATCACGCCAAACCATCACGTCCGGCAGAGCAGATCTCACAGGATAGAGATCGCGCATATCCGAATATCCAGCTTGCACCGCCGGTGCAAACCGAGTCAAAGTGGCCCAGTGGTCAGCACGGGTATTGAAGAGCTCTAACCTCAAGGCCCGATTTTCACGGTCCTTATCCTCGAGCATCTCAGCAGTGGTGCAAGTCCGTGAATCCTCCTGAGTGGGGTCAGCATAGATAGCCTGGAGATACCCTTGTGCTCCCGGAAGTGATCCTGGCATGTACCGGAAATCAGAGTCCCGAAATAGACCAGATCTGACTCGCATAATGGTCATCATAGAGTAGGCGGCGTCCTGCACAGCCATCTCAATAGTAACCCCGAGTCCATAGGAGCAGTGAAGAGGCTCAGTGGATCCAGGATAAGATGGAAATATCCTGACAGCGCAGAGATACTGGCTTTGATTAAAGTCTCGGAATTGCTCTTCGACCGTGTACTCAGGATACCAGCGGTATCCAGCCTCAGTCATTACCCTGACCAACTTGGCAGTATGGCCGGGTACATCTAGGCATCGAGTCAGGCGAACCACTTGATTGAGGTCGCGAGTGGCCATCTGAAAGCACAATCATAATGCAAGGGCATTAGAATTTCTAGCAAAATTTCGGCAGCATAACAGCTGTAAATGCTCAAGAAGGATTTTGAGACATTTGACAAAGGATTACATACACACTCAACATCATCATATCAAAGTTCTGAATCCATTCTAACAACATAATGTGGTAGTAGAACTGAACTAGGCTTGTATCCATCAAACTTATAAGGTACTACTGATTGGTAACACGTGATCCTGATAGAGAGAATAGATCCTAATTCCTTAACCCCCGGTGGAAGAATGGACTGACTCAGATCAGAATGTCATGAGATAAAGGAGTAAAAAGAGCCTTACGTTCCATCCCACAATCAATTCCCCTACATATAACTAAAGAATTTCTAGACTCAACATCGACCAGTTTGGCTTGGAGAACCTACAGGCAGTCCGGCTCTGATGCCAACGCTGTCAGGACCCCGACTCAATGTCACATCGATCTAGCCGGTAACACCTCATATCACTTTGCGGCCTCACGCACGGTATCCCCACGGGTGTCGCCTTACCTTTGCCCGGGACCGTTTGCACCTTTTGGCTCACGTATATGATAGTGTCGCTAGCATCCATATGATAAGGAGCCCGGGCTGACATGACTAGTCGTAAATCCAAAGTGGCACAGACTTACAGGGACAGGCATCCATGACCCAACTTCGAACGTGTCGGTCATCAGCAAGTGGGTCCGGGCTGTAGCACTGGGCTAGCAGGACTCCGGTAAACCGGGCTGTAGCGGGCTAACAGGACTCCGGTACTCAAAGCGTGACATTTCCCCGAAGGGACAGACACAGGAACGAAGAAGGACACATGCCGGCCAGCCTAGGTGTTCCAGAGCAGTAGCAAGCTACCATGGCTCAGCGGTAACACTAGGAGACATTTCCCGGTAAGAGAGGCTACTAAAGATAAACAACTAGATAGTCAGATCCCACACATACCAAGCATTTCAATCATACACACAATATGCCCGATATGTGCAAATACAACGAAGCATCACAACATGACTCTACGACACAAGTACTTTATTTAAGGCTCAGGGAGCCATACATAACATACACAAAGGTACGGGTCTCACGACCCAACATACAAGTCATACAGTCATACAAACCAGCAGCGGAAGTAACTTGTCTGAGTACAGACAACTAGTAAAATAAAAGAGGCTTGGAAAGCCTAGCTATACTACGTGGTCCTTCACAAGCTCAGGGTCACCACCTGGGTCTTTAGCCTACTCGTTGATGTCAACGTCTACATAGAACCCATCAGAAGGGGTTGCATCGTCTTCTATAAAATGTAGATTATAGCAACATGAGTACAAAGGTACTCAGCAAGACTTACATCAGATCCTACATATATGCATATTATCAAGAAGGGTTGGTGGAGTTATTGCAGCAAGCCAGCTTTGACTCTTGGCTAGACTATCCTACGATACTCCAACTTGAAATGGTTTTGCGCACACGAGTCCACTACTCACCACTTCAATACACTACCGAGGATCCGCCTCCGTCTTCCTACGGAAGAGCCATCCTCGGCACTCACACTTATCTTGAGGCTTTTAGCAGTTTCCATTTACTTGTCTATGAACTGTATAGGCAACCAAGTAGTCCTTTACCGCGGACGCGGCTATTCGAATAGATCATGATAACCCTGCAGGGGTGTACTTCTTCATACATGTTTCCACCACTTAGCGTCTGCACACGATATGTGCTCGGCAGACTTCAAGCGAAAGCCGACGTGGGTGTAGACCACGACCTACCTAAACACTTAAGCCTCTAGTCCAGGCTTATCGCCTATTCAGGTTCCATCCGCAGGGAGTCCGGCCGAGGTTTCCCATACGGCCCCGAATGATGTGAACAGGGTTCCCGAGATACCTAACGGGTATTCGGTACACCGTGCCACGTACCTACCGCATCACAGCCCACCCCTACGGTCAGCGCTGTCCACGGCCTCCAGTAGGCTACAAACACCAGAAACTACTTGCAACTCCTGGACAGAGAGCTAGGGTGAATAAGAAGTCGAGCGGGGTCATATTTCAGGGCCCAATGCATGGTAGTAGCTGTATCTTAAATCACACATACAGATCTCAGTGCTTAAGGTCGACTTCCATGAAACAACCCACCATGTACTCCTACATGGCCTCTCATCGATACCTTTACCAAATCGTGTTCACCACACCACTCTCATTTCCGACATAATCATTTCACTCTAGCCATCACCCAGATGAACCAGACCTGACACAACTCTAAGCATAGCAGGCATAGCAAGGTAGGAACAACACATACATATGGCTCAATCAACTCCTACACATGCTAGTGGGTTTCATCTAGTTACTGTGGCAATGACAGGTCATGCAGAGGAAATGGGTTCAACTACCGTAGCACACAGCAGTTTGAAACGCGTTGTCTTAATGCAGTAAAAGAGAGCAGGAGCGAGAACATGGGATTGTATCGATATGATCAAATGGTTGGGTGCTTGCCTGATGGTTCGATGCACTGATACGGTTCTTCGTTAGGGTAATCACGGTACTCCTCGGAGGCAGAACCTGTCGCAAAGGACATCGATACACAACCATCACCAAACAATGTGCAACAAAATGATGCATGCATGAAACATGGCAATATGAGTGTGTTGGGCTAATGCAACTAAAACCAGAAGGGTTTGAACAAATTTGAATCAAAGATTCAAATTTCAAACTCAAACATGGCCTTTTAAAGTGCTTTTCCTTGTTCTGCTTAAAACATCAATTTAACTTGTTTGATCATGCATGAAAATAGTACAGATGGATAGATTGGATTTTTCTGATCATTTTTCATATATAATTTGTCCAATTTGGAGTTACAGAATAAAAGTTATGAATTTTTGAAGTTTAAATAATATTCTGGAATTTCCTGATTTAATTTAAATCCAGAAATATAATTATTGCGCCAGCATGACGTCAGTGTGACGTCAGCAGGTCAACGGAACAGGTCTGGGTCAAACCTGACGTGTGGGGGCCACACGTCAGTGACAGGGGGGGTTTAACAGGTTTAAATTAATTCTAATTAGGGATTAGTGGCGCTGGGGCCCACTGGTCAGTGTCAGGGGGTTAACTAACAGTGGTTAGTGCTAATCCTAATTAGCTACAGGGCTGGGCCCACCTGTCAGGGACTCAGGGGGGTGGGGGGGTCCTGCCGTGGTCAAAGTGGGTCAAACCCACCGGCGACATGACGCCGGCGAGGCCCGAGACGGCGGCGCGATGCGGGATCACGCTACAGGGCACGGGCGAGGCCGTGCTTGGGCTCGTTGGAGAGCCCTTGCTCCCGCGCGTCGAACGGTGGTGGTGGCCGTGCCTGGGGTGGTCTGTACCGTCGACGGCGAGCTCGTGAGCGGCGGCCGGAGTTCGGGTGCGGTCGGAATCGGCGTTGCAGGGTCTTTGGGGAGGCGTTGGTGCGTGCTGCGTGCTCCTAGTGAGGTGTGGAGCACGATAGTGTGCTCGGTTGGGCGCTACGGTGACCGTGGCCACGACGGCGACATCGCCGGCGGCGTCGAGCTTCGGAGCTCAAGGGGGCGGCAGCTACAGAAGGCTAGGGACGACGGGGCAAGGGGGAATCGAATCGGTGGCTCACCGCGGAGCTGCAGGGATGGTTAGCGGGCTCGGGGACGGCCGGAGTGCAGCGAATCGACGGTGATGACCTCCGGTGGCCGAGGAGGGGAACGGCGATGTAGGCGGCGGTGCAGGGCTTCCGGAGACCCGTGGAGCGGTGGGGAGGAAGAGGGGGTCGAGGCGGAGCTCCTGAGCTAGTCGGGGGAGCGAGGGGTGGCCGGAGACGTCTGCTGTGGCGAACGGCGACGAGGGTGGTGTTCGGCCGTGTGAGAGAGAGAGCGAGGGAGAGGAGGGAGGAACTGAGGGAGAGTGAGAGAGAGCAGGGGGGGAGGCGTGGCGTCGTCCGGGGCATCGAGCGAGGAGGGGAGGGCAGGCAGGCAGCCGAGCAGGTGGCGTGGCGCGGTGGCGCGCGCGCGCGCCGGCCACACTCCCCTCCCTCTGTCGAGGACGAAGACGACAGAGGAGGGAGGCGGGCTGGGCCGCCTGCTGGCTGGGCCAGCCAGCTGGCTGGGCCGCACAGTGGAGGAGCCCAGGTAAGCCCCTCCTGTTATTTAATTTTCTGTTTTCTAATTTCTGACATTTGTTTTGATTTAAATAATATATTAAATCATTTATTTACCTTATGCCAATTTTTGCAGGAGCTAGATATATTATTCCAGAGCTGCTTTATAATTGGCATAATATTTGGACATATATTAATATATATAATTAATATATTTCCAATGCAAATTTTTATGCATTAATTCCAAATGCCCAAAATAAATACCTATGAGCTCTTAAAAATATTGGTTTGATTTTTATCTCTGTCCAATATTTTCAGGGAGCAACATGAGCATTTTCATGGACCCTTTTGGAGAAATTTTTATTTGGATCATTTTCAAAAATGATTCTGAGGGTTTCACAGATCCCCATTTCAAGTTTCTGATGAAAGAGTAAACATGATGCAACACTCTAATGCATGAATGGCTAGGGTGTGACAATGCTCATATTGGCTCCTACATATTCTACGAAGATCTTTATCGGTCAGACCGCATAACAACATATGTTGTTCCCTTTGTCATCGGTATGTTACTTGCCCGAGATTCGATCGTCGATATCTCAATACCTAGTTCAATCTCGTTACCGGCAAGTCTCTTTACTCGTTCCGTAATACATCATCTTGCAACTAACTCATTAGTTGCAATGCTTGCAAGGCTTATGTGATGTGCTTTACCAAGAGGGCCCAGAGATACCTCTCCGACAATCAGAGTGATAAATCCTAATCTCGAAATACGCCAACCCAACATGTACCTTTGGAGACACCTGTAGAGCTCCTTTATAATCACCCAGTTATGTTGTGACGTTTGGTAGCACACAAAGTATTCCTCCGGCAAACGGGAGTTGCATAATCTCATAGTCATAGGAACATGTATAAGTCATGAAGAAAGCAATAGCAACATACTAAACGATCGAGTGCTAAGCTAACGGAATGGGTCAAGTCAATCACATCATTCTCCTAATGATGTGATCCTGTTAATCAAATAACAACTCTTTGTCTATCGTTAGGAAACTTAACCATCTTTGATTAATGAGCTAGTCAAGTAGAGGCATACTAGTGACACTCTGTTTGTCTATGTATTCACACATGTATTATGTTTACGGTTAATACAATTCTAGCATGAATAATAAACATTTATAATGAAATATGGAAATAAATAATAACTTTATTATTGCCTCTAGGGCATATTTCCTTCAGCGCGCCGGCTGTTGGGGAGGAGGGTAGGTGGCCACACGGGAGGTGGCGCGCCGACCCTGGACGGCGCCGGGGAAGAAGGCAGTGGAGGAGGGGAGAGGTGGGACGGGGAGGGGTAGGGGCGGGGCGTGGGGATGGCTCGCGAATGTGGGGGTGCATGTGTTGGGGAAAGTAGTAATTTCAAAAAATTCCTACGCACACGCAAGATCATCGTGATGGATAGCAACGAGAGGGGAGAGTGTTATCCATGTACCCTCATAGACCGAAAGAGGAAGCGTTAGCACAACGCGGTTGATGTAATCGTACGTCCTCATGATCCGACCGATCAAGTACCGAACGTACGACACCTCCGAGTTCAGCACACGTTCAGCCCGATGACGTCCCTCGAAATCCGATCTAGTCGAGTGTTGAGGGAGAGTTTCGTTAGCACGATGGATGATGATGTTGTACCGATGCAGGGCTTCGCCTAAGCACTGGTACAGTATTATCGAGGTGGACTATGGTGGAGGGGGGGCACCGCACACGGCTAAAAGATCAAGCGATCAATTGTTGTGTCTATGGGGTGCCCCCTGCCCCGGTATGTAAAGGAGCAAGGGGGTGCAGCCGGCCTAGAGAAGGGGCACGCCAGGAGGAGTCCTACTCCTACTGGGAGTAGGACTCCCCCCTTTTCCTTGTTGGACTAGGAGAGAGAGGGGAAAGAGGTGGAGGAGAAGAAGGAAGGGGGGCGCCGCCCCCTCTCCTTGTCCTATTTAGACTAGGGGGGAGGGGCGTGGCCCATGCCCTGGCCGCCTCTCCTCTCTTTCCACCAAGGCCCACTAAGGCCCATTAAGTCCCCGGGGGGTTCCGGTAACCTCCTGGTACTCCGGTAAAATCCCGATTTCACCCGAAACACTTCCGATATCCAAACATAGGCTTCCAATATATCAATCTTCATGTCTCGACCATTTAGAGACTCCTCGTCATGTCCGTGATCACATCCGGGACTGCGAACAACCTTTGGTACATCAAAACACATAAACTCATAATATAACTGTCATCGAAACGTTAAGTGTGCGGACCCTACGGGTTCGAGAACTATGTAGACATGACCGAGACATGTCTCCGGTCAATAACCAATAGCGGAACCTGGATGTTCATATTGGCTCCCACATATTCTACGAAGATCTTTATCGGTCATACCGCATAACAACATTCGTTGTTCCCTTTGTCATTGGTATGTTACTTGCCCGAGATTCGATCGTTGGTATCACAATACCTAGTTCAATCTCGTTACCGGCAAGTCTCTTTACTCGTTCCGTAATACATCGTCCCGCAACTAACTCATTAGTTGCAATGCTTGCAAGGCTTAAGTGATGTGCATTACCGAGAGGGCCCAGAGATACCTCTCCGACAATCGGAGTGACAAATCCTAATCTCGAAATACGCCAACCCAACATGTACCTTTGGAGACACCTGTAGAGATCCTTTATAATCACCGCGTTATGTTGTGACGTTTGGTAGCACACAAAGTGTTCCTCCGGCAAACGGGAGTTGCATAATCTCATAGTCATAGGAACATGTATAAGTCATGAAGAAAGCAATAGCAACATACTAAACGATCGAGTGCTAAGCTAACGGAATGGGTCAAGTCAATCACATCATTCTCCTAATGATGTGATCCCGTTAATCAAATAACAACTCTTTGTCTATGGTTAGGAAACTTAACCATCTTTGATTAACGAGCTAGTCAAGTAGAGGCATACTAGTGACACTCTGTTTGTCTATGTATTCACGTGTATTATGTTTCTGGTTAATACAATTCTAGCATGAATAATAAACATTTATAATGAAATATGGAAATAAATAATAACTTTATTATTGCCTCTAAGGCATATTTCCTTCAGCGCGCCGGCCGTTGGGGAGGAGGGTAGGTGGCCGCACGGGAGGTGGCGCGCCGACCCTGGACGGCGCCGGGGAAGAAGGCAGGGGAAGAGGGGGGAGGTGGGACGGGGAGGGGTAGGGGCGGGGCATGGGGATGGCTCGTGAATATGGGGGTGCACGTGTTGGGGAACGTAGTAATTTCAAAAAATTCCTACGCACACGCAAGATCATGGTGATGCATAGCAACGAGAGGGAAGAGTGTTGTCCACGTACCCTCATAGACCGAAAGAGGAAGCGTTAGCACAACGCGGTTGATGTAATCGTACGTCTTCATGATCCGATCGATCAAGTATCGAATGTACGACACCTTCGAGTTCAGCACACGTTCAGCCCGATGACGTCCCTCGAAATCCGATCCAGTCGAGTGTTGAGGGAGAGTTTCGTCAGCATGGTGGCATGGTGACGATGATGATGTTCTACCGATGCAGGGTTTTGCCTAAGCACTGGTACAGTATTATCGAGGTGGACTATGGTGGAGGGGGGGGGGCATCGCACACGGCTAAAAGATCAAGCGATCAATTGTTGTGTCTATGGGGTGCCCCCTGCCCCCGTATGTAAAGGAGCAAGGGGGTGCAGCCAGCCTAGAGAAGGGGCGCGCCAGGAGGAGTCCTACTCCTACTGGGAGTAGGACTCCCCCCTTTTCCTTATTGGACTAGGAGAGAGAGGAGAAAGAGGTGGAGGAGAAGAAGGAAGGGGGGGGGCGCCGCCCCCTCTCCTTGTCCTATTTAGACTAGGGGGAGGGGGCATGGCCCATGCCCTGGCCGCCTCTCCTCTCTTTCCACCAAGGCCCACGAAGGCCCATTAAGTCCCCGGGGGGTTCCGGTAACCTCCTGGTACTCCGGTAAAATCCCGATTTCACCCGAAACACTTCTGATATCCAAACATAGGCTTCCAATATATCAATCTTCATGTCTCGACCATTTAAAGACTCCTCGTCATGTGCGTGATCACATCCGGGACTCCGAACAACCTTCGGAACATCAAAACACATAAACTCATAATATAACTGTCATCGAAACGTTAAGTGTGCAGACCCTACGGGTTCGAGAACTATGTAGACATGACCGAGACATGTCTCCGGTCAATAACCAATAGCAGAACCTGGATGTTCATATTGGCTCCCACATATTCTACGAATATCTTTATCGGTCAGACCGCATAACAGCATACGTTGTTCCCTATGTCATTGGTATGTTACTTGCCCGAGATTCGATCGTCGGTATCTCAATACCTAGTTCTATCTTGTTACTGGCAAGTCTCTTTACTCGCTCCGTAATACATCATCTCGCAACTAACTCATTAGTTTCAATGCTTGCAAGGCTTAAGTAATGTGCATTACCGAGAGGGCCCAGATATACCTCTCCGACAATCGGAGTGACAAATCCTAATCTCGAAATATGCCAACCCAACAAGTACCTTCGGAGACACCTGTAGAGCATCTTTATAATCACCCAGTTACGTTGTGATGTTTGGTAGCACACAAAGTGTTCCTCCGGTAAACGTGAGTTGCATAATCTCATACTCATAGGAACATGTATAAGTCATGAAGAAAGCAATAGCAACATACTAAACGATCGAGTGCTAAGCTAACGGAATGGGTCAAGTCAATCACATAATTCTCCTAATGGTGTGATCCCGTTAATCAAATGACAACCCATGTCAATGGTTAGGAAACTTAACCATCTTTGATCAACGAGCTAGTCAAGTAGAGGCATACTAGTGACACTCTGTTTGTCTATGTATTCACACATGTATTATGTTTCCGGTTAATACAATTCTAGCATGAATAATAAACATTTATCATGATATAAGGAAATAAATAATAAGTTTATTATTGCCTCTTGGGCATATTTCCTTCAGTCTCCCACTTGCACTAGAGTCAGTAGTCTAGATTACACAGTAATGATTCTAACACCCATGGAGCCTTGGTGTTGATCATGTTTTTCTCATGGAAGAGTCTTAGTCAACGGGTCTACAACATTCAGATCCGTATGTACCTTGCAAATTACTATGTCTCCCACCTGGACTAAATCCCGGATGGAATTGAAGCGTCTATTGATGTGCTTGGTTCTCTTGTGAAATCTTGATTCCTTCGCCAAGGCAATTGCACCAGTATTGTCACAAAAGATTTTCATTGGACCCGATGCACTAGGTATTACACCTAGATTGGATATGAACTCCTTCATCCAGACTCCTTCATTTGCTGCTTCCGAAGCAGCTATGTACTCCGCTTCACACGTAGATCCCGCCACAACGCTTTGTTTAGAAATGAACCAACTGACAGCTCCACCGTTCAATGTAAACATGTATCCGGTTTGCGATTTAGAAACATCCTGATCAGTGTCAAAGCTTGCATCAACGTAACCGTTTATGATGAGCTCTTTGTCACCTCCATAAATGAGAAACATATCCTTAGTCCTTTTCAGGTATTTCAGGATGTTCTTGACCGCTATCTAGTGATCCACTCCTGGATTACTTTGGTACCTCCCTGCTAGACTTATAGCAAGGCACACATTAGGTCTGGTACACAGCGTTGCTTAAATGATAGAGCCTATGGCTGAAGCATAGGGAACGTCTTTCATTTTCTCTCTATCTTCTGAAGTGGTCGGGCATTGAGTCTTACTCAACTTCACACCTTGTAACACAGGCAAGAACCCTTTCTTTGCTTGATCCATTTTGAACTTCTTCAAAACTTTGTCAAGGTATGTGCTTTGTGAAAGTCCAATTAAGCGTCTTGATCTATCTTTATAGATCTTGATGCCCAATATATAAGCAGCTTCACCGAGGTCTTTCATTGAAAAACTCTTATTCAAATATCCTTTTATGCTATCCAGAAATTCTATATCATTTCCAATCAACAATATGTCATCCACATATAATATTAGAAATGCTACAGAGCTCCCACTCACTTTCTTGTAAATACAGGCTTCTCCAAAAGTCTGTATAAAACCAAATTCTTTGATCACACTATCAAAGCGTTTATTTCAACTCCGAGAGGCTTGCACCAGTCCATACATGGATCACTAGAGCTTGCACACTTTGTTAGCTCCCTTTGGATCGACAAAACCTTCTGGTTGCATCATATACAACTCTTCTTCCAGAAATCCATTCAGGAATGCAGTTTTTACATCCATTTGCAAAATTTCATAATCATAAAATGCGGCAATTGCTAACATGATTCGGACAGACTTAAACATCTCTACGAGTGAGAAGGTCTCATCGTAGTCAATCCCTTGAACTTGTCGAAAACCTTTTGCAACAAGTCGAGCATTATAGACAGTAACATTACCGTCAACGTCAGTCTTCTTCTTGAAGATCCATTTATTCTCAATTGCTTGCCGATCAATGGGAAAGTCAACCAAAGTCCACACTTTGTTCTCATACATGGATCCCATCTCAGATTTCATGGCCTCGAGCCATTTTGTGGAATTTGGGCTCACCATCGCTTCTTCATAGTTCGTAGGTTCGTCATGGTCTAGTAACATAACTTCCAGAACAGGATTACTGTACCACTCTGGCGCGGATCTTACTCTGGTTAACCTATGAGGTTCAGTAACAACTTGATCTAAAGTTTCATGATCATCATCATAAACTTCCTCACGTATTGGTGTAGGTGTTGCAGAAACCGGTTTCTATGATGAACTACTTTCCAATAAGGGAGCAGGTACAGTTACCTCATCAAGTTATACTTTCCTCCCACTCACTTGTTTCGAGAGAAACTCCTTCTCTAGAAAAAATCCGAATTTAGCAACAAAAGTCTTGCCTTCGGATCTGTGATAGAAGGTGTACCCAACAGTCTCGTTTCGATATCCTATGAAGACACATTTCTCTGATTTGGGTTCGAGCTTATCAGGTTGAAGCTTTTTCACATAAGCATCGCAGCCCCAAACTTTTAGGAACGACAACTTTGCTTTCTTACCAAACCATAGTTCATAAGGCGTCGTCGCAACGGATTTCGATGGTGCCCTAATTAAGGTGAATGCGGCCGTCTCTAAAGCATAACCCCAAAACAATAGCGGTAAATCAGTAAGAGACATCATAGATCGCACCAAATCTAGTAAAGTACGATTACGACGTTCTGACACACCATTACGCTGTGGTCACTACTAGGAAAAGGCCTACTAATGGCGCACCTAATTTGGCCATTAATGGCGCATTAGTGGTGCGCCGTTAGTGCCACGCCATTAGTATATTTTACTAATGGCGCACCACAGGTGCGCCATTAGTATCTAGTATACTAATGGCGCACCTCAGATGCGCCATTAGTATATACAACAGTGCGCCATTAGTATGCCTCCCAGGGGGCCATGTATACCCAGGTGCTTTGGCATACTAATGGCGCACAACAACAAGATGCGCAATTAGTAACTTCGGCATACTAATGGCGCACTGTTTAATGATGCGCCATTAGTATCCTTTGGCATACTAATGGTGCACTGTGATGTGATGCGCCATTAGTATGAATATTAGGTTTTTTTTATTTTTTTTATTTTCTATTTTTTGCACAGGTTACAAAATGTATAATTGGACAAAATATAGACAACACACATCAACAACAGATTCATCGAATACAATAGAAGATTAGTCTCTGAATACAATTCATCATATTAGTCTCCGAATTGAAAAGACCGAACAAAGATAGAACATTATATTACAAGTCTCGAGACCGCGAGTAGCGAGTTTGTCTTCACATTACAAGTCGATATCGATCATCTAAACTACCATCACATAGAAGAGAGCTGCGGTCATCACGATGAGCATCATCACGATGAAACTCGTCTTCATCCGGTTCCTCCAGCGCTCCCTCCCCTCTCCCGCTAGATAGCGGGCGTATCTAGATTCGGCCTCGGCCCTAGTGGTGTACCCTTTGTAACTGTTACCGCTGAATCGGTGAACCTGTCTCCGACACTCCTCCCAGTCGTCGTAGACTCCGGGAACCTTACCCTTGTACACGACATACGATGGCATCGCTATGCAGTAGCCAAACGAAACGTTAGTACCAATTCACAGACAATACATAAGCAATATATAAGTATGAAACAGAATGATCGGAAGAGAAAAGCAAGACATTAATAGCATCGATTACATCTAAGTTGTACGACTCTCAAAACCAAAGAGACATACTACAAGTTCAATAAAGTTTAATTACAACATGAGCCAATCGATGTTTCAGAACTAGACACAGCATCACTGCTTTCAACTCGACTCAAGGGACCGGAGCGTGGATGAAGCCGCCGTCTATCGTGGAAGTCATGAAATAACGGTCGTTGTCAGCCTGCATTTCTAGCATTGTGTCGATGTCACTGTTGGACCGTTGATTGCTGAGGTAGAACTGCCCCGAGGTACGAAGGACATCTTGGTGGATGATTTCCGCAAACTCTGACTGGATGCGAAAGAATTCTTGTCTGATGTCCGCGTCCTGGATTGCCGACACGCTCGTGGCCCAATCTTTGAGTTTACTCGGTAGCAGAAGTTGATGATGGTCCCGTACGATCGCCCGCATGTGATGGATGGCGTAGCAGGCACCCTTCTGACCGCCAGGCGGCTGCTTGACGCAGCAGAACGTCGTATTGTGGGAGAACACGTGCTTGCCGTACTTACGAATAGGCCTGGTGAAGGTGCCTCCAGATTTGACGTAGCCGGGGAGAACATCATCAAGAACCTTCTTGACATTTGTGTAGTCTACGTTCGACTGACGGTCCGGGTCGAAATACGTGGCCATGGAATATTTGGGGCTTAGGAGGATGAGCGTGCAATGTGTGTCACTGCAGAAAACATGGAATGTTAAAAGAAAAACGATCGAAATCTAAGAATTCATATGTTACGGGGCGGTTGAGGGGAGGACTTACTCGGGAAAGTAAGGCACGAGGAAGTTATCCTTATCTTGGTTTGCCAGAATGACGCCTTCGAGGTAAGAAGTTGCGACTTGCCGGTCCCCAGCGCTGCCCAAGATCTTGGCACGCATGTAGAAGGGGTCGACTATCACGATGTCCGGGGTCTTGTCGCGAATGATCCGCATCTCCATACTCGGCGAAAATAGCCGAACGAAGGTGTAGTGCAGCGGATGAAGGTTCAACATAGCGTGGATGTCATCAAACCGCAGGACGATCGTACCCCCAATGGAGTTATACACAAAGCCCTTGCCCTCTGGCACCTTGGCCGTGAAAACCGGGTATGCCACATCCTTCTCTCCGAGACGCCGCTTCTCCAAAGAAAGAACACTGTCATGCAGACTCCGCATAGCACCGGTTGCAGCATCGAGCATATTTCTCGGTAGCATCAGCCTACCCGCCACATGCACCCTCCTCGAGATATCCTCAGGTGAAGGTGGCCCGTCCTGAGCACGGATCGTACTCGGTGCCGGCTGGCCCGCACCATTGTTAGTCTTTCTTTTGCGTGCCTTCTTCTTCTCCTGTAATGGGACCGAGTTCTGCTCACAGACCGCCTTCTTGAGTCTGTTGGGGCTGATAATATTTCGCACCTCGCCTATCTGAGGCTCGGTGAAGTCGGCAGCTGGAGGCGTCTCCTGAGAGCTAAACGGCAGACGACGCCGGTTGCAACTTGGCTTCTCCGCGGTACTAGCTAGATCGCGCACGTCTTTTGTTGGGTTGGGTTCTTGAGAAGGAGGCCCCATGAAGTCGCCACCGTACCCATGATCGGCAAAGTACTGATCGACGTTGGCAAATGTATCGTCGTCGTTCTGACCCTGTGCCATATGCAAGTTTGGATCCAGTGGCATAGGGATGTCCGGCACCGTTGCAGCGGTCTTGCCATGGGGCCGACTTGGCGCCGGCACGACTGACGGTGTTGTCTTTGGGGTGGTGTCCCCCGCCCCCAAACGAATCTGGCTCTTCGGCCAAAGAAGGGGCCAGCTCAGGCAGGCGCTGAGGGTCATCACGTCATCATCGTCGGCCCCGACGGGTCGAATCGGAGGTAACAACTCGTTGTAGCCTGGCAGCACCCGAACCAGTTGAACCCTAATCAAGTTGGGTGGCATCTGGGTACCGTGGAACAAGGGGTTGCCCGGTTGAACGATTTTGCCCTTGGCGACATCGACCAACTCGTTGTTCACGAAGTGCAGGAGAGTGCACGGAACATCGGCGGCGCCCTGCGAAAACATGTAGGGCGTCAGGGATGCCCAGTCAAAGGCAAGGAGATGAAGTCCTCGGCCGAGAGAGGCTTAATTAGTTACCGTGATGATGGCGTCGAGCTCGGCTAATGTCGAGGCACCGCCGACGGTGGGCGTGCAGTTGACGGAGGGGCCGCTTGCTGCAGAGGTGCCGGCCGGCGTACACCCGGGTGCATTAAGCTCCCGTGCCGGCGTCGGAGACACCAATGGCCCCGCCATCGCGTTCTGCGAGTTGCTGGCCGTGAAGCTAGGAATCGGGGGCGGCCCCTATTGGCCGCCCGCAATCCACGCACTAATCCCCTGGATCAAGGTAGGCACAATGGCGGTGATCGTCCTTCCGAGTTGTTGTTCCACTTGCTCTTGGACAATCTCCGGAATCCGCTCCACTTGTGCCCTGAGTTCTTGAACCTCGCGCGCCTGGCTTTCCGAGCTGGTCTTTTTCTCCTTTCGCCCACCAGTGTTATAGTATGACGACCATTTTGTCGACAAGCCTTTGCCGGCCACACGACCAGCTGACATCGGCTTACTAAGCTTATCCTTGTTCTTCATTACATTCAACGCCCTATTTAGAGTGGTGTCCCAAGGGTTGCTCTTAGTCGACCCCGCGCTACTGCTTTCAGTCGCCTGCGGAAGGAATGTGAAACATTTAGAAATTTGGCTTCATTAATTAGAATGCAACCATATGGAGCTAATTACACGGGGTTGTATTCCTTACCAGAACAAGCTCAAGCGCCCTGGTCTTCGGATCCGTGGTAAGCTCCTTTGTTTTCAGGTCCTTCTTGTACCGGGCCCTGACAAAGTTCCTGGTCTGCTTGTCACCGTATTTATCGAAGAGGGGCGGTAGGCCTTGCTCGGCACGGTCCGCCTCCTCCTTGTCCCATATAGGCTCCGCCACTCTGTAACAGCCGGGACCGAGTGTGTGTTCCCCTAAGTTCAGCTCCCGCATTTCTTTCCCCCACTTACTTGATTCGGAGTTTGCGGTGCTCTAGCAATTGATCTTGAAGTCATTGTAGTCATCTTCGGTGATCGAAGGATTTTTCTCCTTGATCTTCTCATAACTCTCACCTTTCTTGATCATTCTCTTCACATTGCTTTTCCAAGTAGATAGGGCCTTGCTCATCTTCGTGAGGGCAGCATTGTTCACTTTATTCCCTTTGAGGCTTGTGTTTTCAAATTCAGCGGGGAACTTGTATCGTTCGTGCAGCTTTGTGAAAAGGAGGTTGCGCAAATACCCTCGGTCAGGATGCCTCAGGTTCTCGGTGTTGATCGAGACGGTGCTCCGGAGAATGCACCCGAGCTGAAGCGAGTACCCCTTGACTATTCATTCGGGCACCGTTGGATTCCCGTTGGAGTCCACTTCAGTAACTTCCTCCTTGAGGGTGCGGAGCACGGTCGGGCGCCGGTCCTTCCGTTGCCTCTTCAGTTGGCTGCCATATGTGCGTGCGCCGCCATCATTAGTGGTGGCATCCTCGGCGGCACCATCAGTGGTGGCATCAGTGGGGTCATCCTCGGCGGTACCATCAGTGGTCTCAGGATCGGTGGGGAAGGCGGCGTCCTCATACAAGTGAGGTTGTTCCTCCATCTCCTGGGACAGCTCCCAGAATGCCTTGACGCCCGAACCCCCGGCCTCATCGTTGTTGGCCATGTTTCTCTCTAAATAGGAACAAAGTTTGGTCAAAAAGTTGGTTATTGTCAAGTAACAAGATCATGGTCTCATCATTTAGGGTTTGTCGACACCGAGGCATCCTAAAAGCTAAGCTTTTATCATTGAGGGTTTTTCGACGCCGAGGCACCCTGAAAGCCTAAGCTTTCATCATTTCGTTTTTTATCGACACCGAGGCACCCTAAAAGCCATGCATTAGTCACAAGTACGCCGGGGCACTTGATCCTACTTAATTAACTACTAAGATACCCCGGCCCATGCATTTGTCACAAGTACCCATATGTCCTATTTTTAGCAAAGTCATGCTAAAATTCACGGAAAATTTCAGCATGACCTTTGCTGAAAATAGGACATATGGAGTACCCGAATTTGCCGGAACGGAAGTTAATCAACATTCCAGCAAACTCAAGGGCCTCTCGGGTGGACAAGGCAAAAAATGCCTCCATCACAACATGGAAAATACATTGGCGTGTGAAGAGGTGAAACAATATATGCATCTCCAAGCAGTATCATTCAACATTTTGGACAAACCACTACAAGCAATACTGGACCATTTCTCCCCCAATACATCATAGCAACATTATTTGGGTACCTATATGGTATTAACATGCCATTCTCTGTCAACAGAAGTAGCACAAAATCATT
The DNA here is from genome assembly GCF_002162155.2 of Triticum dicoccoides. Taxonomy (NCBI): domain Eukaryota; kingdom Viridiplantae; phylum Streptophyta; class Magnoliopsida; order Poales; family Poaceae; genus Triticum; species Triticum dicoccoides. The sequence continues at coordinate 631,821,385 of NC_041382.1, read as the reverse complement.
CAAGTACCAGTGTTTAACTAAAACTTGGTGTGAATAAGATCCTCTGTCAGTACTTCATACCAATAATCAAAACCCCAAAACCTGACTCCAACTAGTTACCATAAGGTCAAATACTGTCCACAAAACCATAACAGAAGTAGCACAAAATTATTCAAGTATCATTGTTTAACTAAAACTTGGTGTAAATAAGGTAAAAAAAAAAGCAAATTATCCTAGCCAATATGGGTTTTCAGGAAATATTGAGACGTCGCACTTCTGATCGACTCCTGAGGTACATTCTCAACTAGCATAGTTTGTTTACCTTCTATTCCTATGTGGTTCATTACTTGATTTCCTTTCAGCCTCAAAGTTTATGTTTGTCCTGGTCATATTATGCTTTTGGCAACCACTAGAAATGTAAAATATTTTTTGTGAACTTGGGAAGAAAAGAACCAACTTTCATCAAAGAAATAAAAATAAGATCATGAGTAGAATAGTTGTTAGGGTACTGTCATTTATAGGACCATTTAACATTGGCTAGGCATTTCTTGGCTGCAACAATCACTGAGTTTGAAATAGGTAGAATAGAATGTATTTTTCTCACTTGGGAAAGTAATCAGTTACAGCAACTTCAATATTTTGTGTCTCTGAATATTTGCATAAATTCCTACCATCATCCATGAGCAGCACCACATAGCAGTTCACAGAGCAGAACATGAGGCAGTTAGCTACTGACAGAGCTTTTTGGCCAACACTCATAACACTGATCAACATTTCTCTAACTCAGACTACTTTACACTGATCAATTGTTCTAATGGAGGAGAGGAGGAACAGCTGAGGTGGCTACTCACATCTACTTCTGGTGGGTGCTGAGGTAGGACTTCTCGCAGTACTCGGAGGCGGAGTAGAGCTGCGGCCGCAGGTTCTTGAGCTCCTACATCAAGCATGGCCACAACGCTCAGTTTATCTACCATAGACAGTTTAGCAGAAACAAAAGCAACACACATATGTCTATGAAGTATCTGAATTTTGCAACTTTATTGTGTCTGAAATAGCTTTACTCGATGGTGTACATGCAGATCTCAGTTTCAAACTGGAATAATTTACAAGCAGGTCTAGAGTACTGTCAAAATTCAGAATGGTGACTGAATTTAACTGACAAACACATATGACTATGCCATTCTAAGATTAAAAGGAAGACACGAAGAACTTAATTAGATAAAGTAGCGTCAGCTTTCCTAAGACAAGTATCAGCAAAGCATACACAAAAAGTATCCAAAGCAATAAGCACCAAAACATTACTACACACAAAATATCCAGTCTACTCACTGAAACCTTTGAATCTCAAACTGTCCCAACTTGACAAGTCAAGGGAAACTCAGCATTCACAAATTAGTTCAATTAAAGGCATTAATGCCGGTGAAACTATGTACTGGTTCAAGGACCGAAGAACACACATGGTGTGGTGCCGTTGGTCGTAATGAACACCTCCTACAATGTCAGAGCCTAATCTCCCCAACCACATTGGTTGCAAAGGGCCAAGGCACCACCAAGAGGCACCGACCCAAGGATCGGGAACTAAATTACCTCGCTGAAATCACTTCGAGACCACCAAAGAAGAAACGGAGAACTAATAAGAACCTAATGTGCTTTCCCCAACTAATAAAACCGATCAAGAAGCAGCAGCAGCGGCACGACGGGGCGGCGGCGGCGAGCTCCTGCTCCTAACCCTAGGTCGCCGCCCCGTGGGGGCATGGGGATGAGCAGGGGAGAGAGAGGGAGGGAGGGACATAGACTAACCGTCGTCGATGAGCAGCAGCTGCGCGGGGAGGCTCGCGCCACCGTCAAGGAGCGCGTCCGACGAGGCTAGCCGCCATCCATCCATCCGTCGAGGAGCCCATCCGTCGAGGAGCGCGGGGAGGCTCGCGCCGCCGTCCGTCCGAGGAGGTCGCGGGCTCGAGGGGGAGGAAGGGGAGAGGGAGGCAGCGGGGGCGTGTGGGCGGCTGCGGCGCAGTGGGTCGGGGAAACGGCGGCGGCGGCGCGGTGGAGGGAGGGACGAGGGAAGGAGCGGCATGGTGGATCGAGGGAGAGGGAACTGGCGAGGGGGAGAGGGATGGGGGGATCGGGCGAAGGGGTATCCTATAGCAATGGCGCACCACCTCGTGGTGCGCCATTAGTAGTTTTTTTTCTTATAGCAATGGCACAATACTAATGGCGCACCACCCCTCGGTGCGCCATAAGTACATCCATAGTAATGGCGCACCTCACCGTGGTGCGCCATTATTATTTTTTTTTCTGCTCGAGCCAACAGGTTATCTTCCACCTGACCTGATCCACACCAAGTTCCCTCTACTAGCTCGACTGGTCAGCAGCCAGTTCTCACACCAGGAGGTCCTGGGTTCGATTCCCAGGCTCCACAAATTTTTTTATGCATTTAAAATGTTGTTTGATACTTATCTGTGTTTAAATATGTTCAAACTTGTTTAAATCATAACAGTAATATTTTTTATAAGACAGTAATAATTTTTTAAAAAATATCATCAAACAGTAATGCCGGTGGAGCGGGGGAGGGTGCGCGGGGTGCGGGGGGTCGGCGGCGGCAGTTGAGTAGGGGAGGGGTGCGGGGTGT
>NC_041382.1:631802209-631818462 GCF_002162155.2 Triticum dicoccoides | reverse complement strand
GGCGGCGGTTGAGTAGGGGAATCGAGGGTGCGGGGGGTCGGCGGCGGCGGCCGATGGACCGGGGGGTGCTCGGCGGCGAGGGGGACCGGATCTGGCGAGGTGGGATAGCGATCGAGATGGAGGGGGATCGAGATCGAGTGTCCATGAAATTTAAAAATATTTATGATAGTTCAAAAAGTGCCCATGAAATACAATCGAGAAATGAAGGCTACGATTTAAATACAATCGATCTTAGCTAGCTATCTGTTCACAATCTTCTTGCCCTTCTTTTTCGCAAATGGAGTTCTTCTGTGGAACGGACGTCCTTTAGGTAGGGTGGTCCTGCTTCTTCTTGTGGTGTATGCTGCTACTTCATCATCGTCGTCATGTTCGATCCTCGGGTCGCCGTACTTGTCGAAGTCTTGCTCATTGGCTACTGCATCCATTCCGATGATCTTCCTTTTGCCTCTCCTCACGACAACACGACTGGGCTTTGACGGGTCGGTAATGAAGAAGCATTGGTCCACTTGGGAAGCCAGTACCCATGGCTCATTTTTCGCGTGACGTTTGCACCTGCGGTCTTGGATTTGGCTTCGGGTATAACCATGGTGGTGAAATACCGGTCTTCTTTTAGGACGCTCTTGGCCCATCTGACACGGAACATCAGGACCTTCTCTCCAGCGTAGCTCAGCTCCTAGATCTCCTCGATCCTTCGGTAGTATCTGTCCTTGTCATTACCGATGTAGGATTCCATCGTTACCCCGGAGTTCTGATAACCATCGCTCTTCATGTCCTTGGCCTCGGTGTAGAATGTGTAGCCGTTGATATCGTACGCCTCATAGGTCATCAGGTTGTGCTCGGCGCCCTGTGACAAGGCGAATATGAGTTGTTCTTCCGCGGAAGAATCCTCATGTAAAGGGTACGACAGAAGCTTCTGCTTGAACCAACGCGTGAAACATGAGTTGTGCTCTTTGAGTGTATCTCCGTCCGTCCTCTGTTGGCCTCGGTCATTGTACGTCTTCTTAATAAAGGTTCTGTGCTCTACCACCCAAGGATCGACCACGTCTATGTGTTCTAGCGCGACTAGGTTTGCTCTTTCAAAGTCGGCGAGTCGACCCTCGAAGTCGACATGCATTTCGCGGCGACCCTCACGGTGACCCCATCCAGCGAGCCTGCCGAGGTGCCTGTTGATGGGCAGACCAACGGGGTTCTCGATGCCTAAATAATTCGTGCAATAGGAGATGCACTCTTCGGTCAGAAAGCCCCTGGCTATGCTTCCCTCTGGACGTGACATGTTGCGAACGTATCCTTTGATGACACCATTCATCCTTTCGAACGACATCATGCTGTGCAGGAACGTCGGCCCGAGTTGTATGATATCGTCCACGATATGGACCAGCAGATGCACCATAACATCGAAGAATGCGGGCGGGAAGTACATCTCAAGCTCGCATAGTATCACAACGATCTCTTCCTGTAGCCTTCTGAGTTGCCTCACGCCAACAGACTTCCGAGAGATGACGTCGAAAAAGTTGCATAGGCCAAATAGGGTTTCACGGACGTGTGCGTCCATGATCCCACGGATTGCAACTGGAAGTATCTGTGTCATTAGCACGTCACAGTCGTGAGACTTCATCCCGCTGAACTTCAGCTTCGCTGGGTCTAGGTATCTGCTTATCTTCCCCGCGTAACCGTAAGGAAGTTTTACTCCTACGAGGCAGGTGAAAAACTGCTCGATCTCCTCCTGACTTAGAGTGAAGCACGCGGGAGGGTAGTCATTTCCGGTCTTCTTGGCCTTTTTGCCTTTGCGACGACTTCCCGTGTCCTCCTTCGCCTCATCATCATCATCATCATCATCATCATCATCATCATCATCATCATCATCATATATAGCATGAAGCTCCTGCCTGATGCCCATTGATTTCAAGTCTGCCCTTGCTTTCGGCCCATCTTTGGTCCTCTCTGGCATGTTGAGCAGGGTACCAAGAAGACTCTCGCACACGTTCTTCGTGATATGCATGACATCAAGGCTGTGAGACACATGGTAGATCTTCCAGTACGGCAAGTCCCAGAAAACAGACCTCATTTTCCATACCTTCAGCAGCGGCTCTGGCGCCTTTCGCTTCTTTCCCGGCTCTGGCGCCTTTTGCTTCTTTCCTGGCAGTGGGCAGTCTTTCCAATTTTTCAATAGCTCGTCTATTTCCTCGCCGCTCCTCGTACGCGGGCGTCCTCGGGGTTCGGTTTCACCATCGAACAGATCCTTGCGTTTTCTCCACGGGTCATCGTCGAGAAGCCACCTTCGATGTCCCATGAACACGGTTTTCGAAGACCCGGGATCTCTATCTAGCTGGCAATACGTTGTGTCATCCATGCACCTGACGCATCCAGAAAATCCGTGGACCACCTGCCCCGCGACATATCCGTAACCGAGATAGTCGTGCACCGTCGTGAGCAGCGCGGCTCTGCTCACGATATAGATTGAGCAGCGCGGCTCTGCTCACGATATTCTTTCTCTGGGGCGTCCCACGTATTGGCTGGCGTTTTCCACAGCGTGTCAAGCTCCTCTTTCAGCAGCCCCAGATATAGATTGATGTCGTTCCCTGGTTGTTTCGGTCCTTCAATTAGCATACTCATGTGAATGTACTTCCTCTTCATGCACAACCAGGGGGGAAGGTTGTACATCCACACAAACACAGGCTAGGTGCTATGTGTGCTTCTCTGGCTGCCAAACGGATTGACTCCATCGGTGCTCGCGCCCAGCACGATGTTCCTTGGATTGTTCCCAAATTCTGGGTCTTCGAAGTTCAACGCTTTCCACTGGCTCGCATCCTTAGGGTGACTTAGCATCTTGTCTTTTTTATCTATCTCCGGATCATTTGCGTCATCTTCTCGCTTCTTCTCCTCCCTATCCGCGTGCCAACGCAGGAGCTTTGCTACCTTAGGGTCCGCGAAATACCGCTGCAGACGAGGAGTGATCGGAAAGTACCACACCACTTTTCGAGGAGCTTTCTTCCTCTTCTTGTATCGAGTGACGCCGCACACCGGACATATGGTAGACTCCACGTGCTTGTCCCGATAAATGATGTAATTGTTCATGCACACATGGTATTTCACGTGCGGTAAATCCAGAGGACACACGATTTTCTTCGCCTCCTCCAAACTGGTCGGGCACTTGTTCCCCTTGGGAAGACGTTCGTGCCAGAATGACATGTTCTCGTCGAAGCATGCGTCGGTCATTTTGTGTTTTACCTTGATCTCCAGAGCCATGAGCGTTACTTTCAGGCGGGTATCCTCGGGCCTGCATCCTTCATACAATGGAGTAACCGCGTCTAACTCAAGTTGATCCATCTTGGCTTTCTCTCAGGCAGCAGCTCTTGCGTTATCCGTCTGCTTGAGAAGCAGCTCTTGAATATGAGGGTCCTGCACCCAGCCCATCGATGGTCCAGCGTCGTCTGCTTCGCCCGCATCATCATCTTCATGATCATGCCTGTCGTCTGCTCCGGCATCTTCCTCATCATCATGTCCTGCATCTTCTACATGATGACTGTGTACAGCATCACCGTCGTGATCATCTCCTGGGGATTCTTCATCTTCTCGCCCGCCCGAGCCGCGGTGGTTGTCTTGCTGCCCTTCCTCATTTCTTGCCCGGCCCCCATGGACGACTTCGTAGTCATCTTCATCACCTTGCCACCAATAGCCATCCATGAAACCACGCAAGAGCAGGTGGTCCCGCACCTGCCCGGATTTCGGGTCTGCAATAAGGCTCTTCAGCTTGCATCTTTGACACGGACATCTTATCTCTGTCTCGTTCTTTTGAAGCATCTCGGCCTTCGCGGACCTCAAAAACCTATTCACGATGCCTTCGGTCATCGTGCGGACCATGGTTGCCTGCGGGGTAGAGCCAAACGATATTTTAGAACCAAGAAAAAATTTGGCATGACTTTCCCTAAAAATAGGACCAAAAAGAATGCTTAATGCCAAAATTCTCGCCGAAACGGAAATGAATCAACATTCCGGCAAAATATTGGCAACTATCGCATTTCAAATACCGGTACACCTCCAAACACAAACACATATGCAACACCACAAACATATGCAACACCACGAACATACATAGATCTAGCTAGGCCATAAAATGTGCATGTGCACATTGTTGTAGGGAGAACAACATATAAATAGCTTCCCCCCTTACTTACCTATCAAAACAAGGTAATTTAACCACTTAAATTGAATGAATCTATGGTGGAAATGAGGTGAAAAAGAGGAGGCACCCGAGACAAGGAGGAGGTGGAGAGAATGAAGTGGGGAGAAAGTGAGTGTGGGTAGGAGAGGCTGTCCAAAATATCTTGTTGCTGCCCACTTACTAATGGCGCACCAACTCTAAATGCGCCATTAGTAATCCAGGTTACTAATGGTGCACCTTCTAGTGGTGCGCCATTAGTAGTTTTGCAAAAAACAACATACTAATGGCGCACTGTTCCTCAGTGCGCCATTACTAGTTTAAACTAGTAATGGCGCACGGTCGAACAGTGCGCCATTAGTAGTTTTGCAAAAAAGGAATAAAAAATATAATAAAAAAAAACAACATTAGTGGCGCACTTTCCGACAGGTGCGCCATTACTAGTTACAACTAGTAATGGCGCACTGTGTCTGGATGCGCCACTAGTTCAAAAAAAATTGATACTAATGGCGCACCCTGGGCCAGGTGCGCCATTAGTAGTTTCAGCTCTAATGGCGTATCAGAAGGTGGTGCGCCATTAGTATATACTAATGGCGCATCGCTTGTCTGGTGCGCCATTAGTGTCAATCCCATCTATAGCCCTTTTTCTAGTAGTGGGTGTTCCAGGTGGCGTGAGTTGCGAAACTATTCCACATTGTTTCAAATAAAGACCAAACTCATAACTCAAATATTCTCCTCCACAATCAGATGGTAGAAACTTTATTTTCTTGTTATGATGATTCTTAACTTCACTCTGAATTTCTTTGAACTTTTCAAATGTTTCAGACTTATGTTTCATTAAGTAGATATACCCATATATGCTTAAATCATCTGTGAAGGTGAGAAAATAACGATATCCTCCATGAGCCTCAACATTCATCGGACCACATACATCTGTATGTATGATCTCCAACAAATCTATTGCTCTCTCCATAGTTCCGGAGAACGACGTTTTAGTCATCTTGCCCATGAGGCACGGTTCGCAAGTACCAAGTGATTCATAATCAAGTGGTTCCAAAAGTCCATCAGTATGGAGTTTCTTCATGCGCTTTACTCCGATATGACCTAAACGACAGTGCCACAAATAAGTTGCACTATCATTATCAACTCTGCATCTTTTGGCTTCAATATTATGAATATGTCTATCACCACTATCGAGATTTAGCAAAAATAGACCACTCTTCAAGGGTGCATGGCAATAAAAGATATTACTCATATAAATAGAACAACCATTATTCTATGTTTTAAATGAATAACTGTCTCGCATCAAACAAGATCCAGATATAATGTTCATGCTCAACGTTGGCACCAAATAACAATTATTTAGGTCTAATACTAATCCCGAAGGTAGATGTAGAGGTAGTGTGCCGACCGCGATCACATCGACTTTGGAAGCATTTTCCACGCGCATCGTCACCTTGTCCTTAGCCAATCTTCACTTAATCCGTAGCCCCTATTTCGAGTTGCAAATATTAGCAACAGAACCATTATCAAATACCCAGGTGCTACTGCGAGCATTAGTAAGGTACACATCAATAACATGTATAACACGTATACCTTTGTTTACCTTGCCATCCTTCTTATCCGCCAAATACTTGGGGCAGTTCCGTTTCCAGTGACCAGTCTGCTTGTAGTAGAAGCACTCAGTCTCAGGCTTAGGTCCAGACTTGGGTTTCTTCTCCTGAGCAGCAACTTGCTTGTTGTTCTTCTTGAAGTTCCCCTTCTTCTTCCCTTTGCCCTTTTCTTGAAACTAGTGGTCTTATTGACCATCAACACTTGATGCTCCTTCTTGATTTCTACCTCCGCTTCCTTTAGCATTGCGAAGAGCTCAGGAATTGTCTTATCCATCCCTTGCATATTATAGTTCTTCACGAAGCTCTTGTAGCTTGGTGGCAATGATTGGAGAATTCTGTCAATGACGCTATCATCCGGAAGATTAACTCCTAGTTGAATCAAGTGATTGCAGTACCCAGACATCTTGAGTATATGCTCACTGACAGAACTATTCTCCTCCATCTTGCAGCTATAGAACTTATTGGAGACTTCATATCTCTCAATCCGGACATTCTTTTGAAATATTAACTTCAACTCCTGGAACATCTCATATCCTCCATGATGTTCAAAACATCGTTGAAGTCCCGGTTCTAAGCCATAAAGCATGGCACACTGAACTATCGAGTAGTCATCAACACGTGTCTGCCAGGCATTCACAATGTCTGCAGTTGCTGGTGCAGGTGGTACACCTAGCGGTGCTTCTAGGACGTAATTCTTCTGAGCAGCAATGAGGATAATCCTCAAGTTACGGACCCAGTCCGTGTAATTGCTACCATCATCTTTCAACTTTGCTTTCTCAAGGAACGCATTAAAATTCAACGGAACAACAACACGGGCCATCTATCTACAATCAACATAGACAAGCAAGATACTATCAGGTACTAAGTTCATGATAAATTTAAGTTCAATTAATCATATTATTTAAGAACTCCCACTTAGATAGACATCCCCCTAATCCTCTAAGTGATCACGTGATCCATATCAACTAAACCATGTCCTATCATCATGTGAGATGGAGTAGTTTCAATGGTGAACATCACTATGTTGATCATATCTACTATATGATTCATGCTCGACCTTTCGGTCTCTGTGTTCCGAGGCCATATCTGTTATATGCTTTGCTCGTCAAGTTTAACCTGACTATTCCGCATGTGCAACTGTTTTACACCTGTTGTATTTGAACGTAGAGCTTATCACACCCGATCATCACGTGGTGTCTCAGCATGAAGAACTTTCGCAACAATGCATACTCAGGGTGAACACTTATACTTTGATAATTTAGTGAGGGATCATCTTATAATGCTACCGTCAATCAAAGCAAGATAAGATGCATAAAAGGTAAACATCACATGCAATCAATATAAGTGATATGATATGGCCATCATCATCTTGTGCTTGTGATCTCCATCTCCGAAGCACCTTCATGATCACCATCGTCACCGGCACGACACCTTGATCTCCATCGTAGCTTCGTTGTCGTCTCGCCAATCTTATGCTTCCACGACTATCGCTACCTCTTAGTGATAAAGTAAAGCATTACAGGGCGATTGCATTGCATACAATAAAGCGACAACCATATGGCTCCTGCCAGTTGCCGATAACTCGGTTACAAAACATGATCATCTCATACAATAAAATTTAGCATCATGTATTGACCATATCACATCACAACATGCCCTGCAAAAACAAGTTAGACGTCCTCTACTTTGTTGTTGCAAATTTTACGTGGCTGCTACGGGCTTAGCAAGAACCGTTCTTACCTACGCATCAAAACCACAACGATAGTTTGTCAAGTTGGTGTTGTTTTAACCTTCTCAAGGACCGGGCGTAGCCACACTCGGTTCAGCTAAAGTTGGAGAAACTGACACCCGCCAGCCACCTATGTGCAAAGCATGTCGGTAGAACCAGTCTTGCGTAAGCGTACGCGTAATGTCGGTCCGGGCCGCTTCATCCAGCAATACCGCCGAACCAAAGTATGAGATGCTGGTAAGCAGTATGACTTATATCGCCCACAACTCACTTGTGTTCTACTCGTGCATATGACATCTACGCATAAAACCAGGCTCGGATGCCACTGTTGGGGAACGTAGTAATTTCAAAAAAATTCCTACGCACACGCAAGATCATGGTGATGCATAGCAATGAGAGGGGAGACTGTTGTCCACGTACCCTCGTAGACCGAAAGCGGAAGCGTTAGCACAACACCGTTGATGTAGTCGTATGTCTTCACGATCCGACCGATCAAGTACCGAACGTACGGCACCTCCGAGTTCAGCACACGTTCAGCCCGATGACGTCCCTCGAACTCCAACCCAGCCGAGTGTTGAGGGAGAGTTTCGTCAGCATGACGGCGTGGTGATGATGATGATGTTCTACCGACGCATGGCTTTGCCTAAGCACTGCAACAGTATTATCGAGGTGGACTATGGTGGAGGGGGGCACCGCACACGGCTAAAAGATCAAGCGTTCAATTGTTGTGTCTATGGGGTGCCCCCCTGCCCCGTATATAAAGGAGAAAGGGGGGTGCGGCCGGCCTAGAGAAGGGGCGCGCTAGGAGGAGTCCTACTCCTACTGGGAGTAGGACTCCCCCTTTTCCTTGTTCGACTAGGAGAGAGAGGGGAAAGAGGTGGAGGAGAAGAAGGAAGGGGAGGGGGCGCCACCCCCCTCTCCTTCTCCTATTCGGACTAGTGGGGAGGGGGCGCGGCCCATGCCCTGTCCGCCTCTCCTCTCTTTCCACCAAGGCCCACTAAGGCCCATTAAGTCCCCGGGGGGTTCCGGTAAGCTCCCGGTACTCCGGTAAAATCCCCATTTCACCCGGAACACTTCCGATATCCAAACATAGGCTTCCAATATATCAATCTTCATGTATCGACCATTTCGAGACTCCTCGTCATGTTCGTGATCATATCCGGGACTCCGAACAACCTTCGGTACATCAAAACATATAAACTCATAATATACCTGTCATCGAAACGTTAAGCATGCGGACCCAACGGGTTCGAGAACTATGTAGACATGACCGAGACATGTCTCCGGTCAATAACCAATAGCGGAACCTGGATGTTCATATTGGCTCCCACATATTCTATGAAGATCTTTATCGGTCAGACCGCATAACAACATACGTTGTTCCCTTTGTCATCGGTATGTTACTTGCCCGAGATTCGATCGTCGGTATCTCAATACCTTGTTCAATCTCATTACCGGCAAGTCTCTTTACTCGTTTCATAATACATCATCCCACAACTAACTCATTAGTTGCAATGCTTGCAAGGCTTAAGTGATGTGCATTACTGAGAGGGCCCAGAGATACCTCTCCGATAATCGAAGTGATAAAACCTAATCTCGAAATACGCCAACCCAACAAGTACCTTCGGAGACACCTGTAGAGCACCTTTATAATCACCCAGTTACGTTGTGAAGAAAGCAATAGCAACATGTATAGGTCATGAAGAAAGCAATAGCAACATACTAAACGACCGAGTGCTAAGCTAACGGAATGGGTCAAGTCAATCACATGATTCTCCTAATGGTGTGATCCCATTAATCAAATGACAACCCATGTCAATGGTTAGGAAATTTAACCAGCTTTGATCAACGAGCTAGTCAAGTAGAGGCATACTAGTGACACTCTGTTTGTCTATGTATTCACACATGTATTATGTTTCCGGTTAATACAATTCTAGCATGAATAATAAACATTTATCATGATCAAGGAAATAAATAATAACTTTATTATTGCCTCTAGGGCATATTTCCTTCAGCATGGCGGCTGGTGGCAGGGAGATCCGGTGAGTGGGCGTGGTGGCGGTTTGCGGGGTTGAGACGGGGAGTGAGGAGGTTGGCGAAGAGTCGGGCGGGGGTGGAGTTTTTTTATCTGGTTTTCAGATTTTGGGTGGACCTCCGCGCCTCCTCTATAGACGCCCCGTGATCCAAATAGTTATTCTAATCTCAGGATTAGAATATATGTGTGTGTGTGTGTGTGTGTGTCTGTGTGTGTGTTCTGTCCTCTACAACATTCACTTATAGCTATGTCTTTGAACTTGCCATTTTCTGAACTAAGTGAATGTGATCGGACCCTAACCCCTTATGTGCTTCTTCCTCAAATTCTGTCTATCTAGTCATATGCATTCTGTTGAAACGTGTCGAATGTCTTCACTGCATCCTTGTCAGCCGAAGATACAGAGACACACATTTAAAACTGCTTTTAATGCTATATCTCTTTTGCCTGAATACCGAAGAAGCCGGAACGACCACCTGACAAACCAGGCGTGTGTGGGAACATGGAACAACTTTCAATGAGTTGCATGCATGCCATGTCTCCATCAGATGTGAGCCGTCAGGGGCACCTGCCTAATTACGTTGCGCAGCCCTTTACCATATAAATACACATCCACGTGTGGTCATTATCTCCTCTTCCACCTCGCCACCTCTCTCAAACCCTAGCACCACCACTAGCTCGCATCGACCCCGGAGACGAAGCACTTAGCTACCGCGACCTCTTCAACGTCGTCCTCGCACCGGCCGCAGACCTCCTCTTCTCCACCGCCACCATAGGTGTCTTCCGCCACCGAGTTAGGGTGTGGGAGATTGGACTACTCGACCTCCCTTCTGGCTCGTCTAGCAGTTCGTTTGGGGTAAATAAATCTCACTTTTTACAGTCCTTCTGATCTATCAAATCCATCCACTTCAACCAAAAGTGGTTTCTACTCTTCCAAATCTAGATCTATCTCTTCTGAATCTCATATCTTGCAAAATATATTTACTTATGCTTCATAACTAGTAAGATTTCACACTTATACTTATTCATGGATTCGTACAAATCTGGAACCAACTCACTTCCAGTAAGTGAATGTCTTCGCACTATGAGGTCAATGTCTTCAAACTGATTTATCTTCAAAATCTTCTGAAAATGCATATGACCTCTTCCCCTTCCCTCGCATCTCTAATGCTGTCACAGGTACATGTCCGTGGGAGAATCCCTTAGTTCTCATAGTCAGCATTCGTTTGCAGAATTCTTACATCATCATATTCACTCCCCTGAAGCCAGTTCTTGCTTGACAAGTAGACGGAAGCCTTTCACTATTCTGAAGCCTATCTGTCTGAATATCATGGCCATTGAGAAATCTGCTAGGAAGGGTGGCAGGCAGAGCCACGGAAATACAGCTCTAGATCTACCTCCGGATCTGTATGAAATGTACAAGACCGATCCAGAGGAGAACTACAATCAGCGCAAAACCCGGATCCAATGGATCCAAAGATATTGGGCAAAACAGTGGTTCAAGTACAACTTCGTCACTGCTGAATATGCTGAGAAGAACGCCATCAAGCGCCCGTGGGGCGACATTCTCTACAAGAATTTGCAAACCAAGTACAAGCCTGAAGCTATTGCCCAAGGCTTCTATCCTTGCATGGTCAGAGGACCGCAACCTGAAAATGCCGACCCATCATCTTTGTTATGGTGTCATGACGACAATCTCTTCAAGTGCAACTATCAGTTTGCAAAGGAGTCAGCTGCCAAGAACAAAAAGGAGCTCGGACTCAACTTCAATCCCGGTCCATCTGCTCCAAGATAGGATGGCTCACATGAAGCCAATCCCAATGTCATTGGCCAATTCAGTAGCTTCGAAGGGCTCCTCTCTCACATTACTGCCCAGAGGGCCACCGTGGATCACTCTGTTGATGATGCAGACTCTAAAGATGTTCCTGCACCACCAAAGCAGAAGAAGAAGTCAAAAGCTTAAAAGCCCTCTGCTGCAGCAACCGCTTCGACTGTGAAGCCATTGAAGGCCGCACCTCATGAACCCAGTGTCCAGTCTAAAGACTTGTCTTGTGTCTCCAAGAGAACCAAGAAGCCCAAGAAGTCTTCAGGGTATGTACTGACTCCTGATGCCGTTCTGCGCAATGAGGAAGACACCATTGATCTGTCCAGCGATGAAGATCTTGGTGATGAAGCTCTAGATGCTGATTAAGAGCAATCAAGAGGTGCAAATCTTCAATGATCTGCCCCTCTTTGATGTTGATATTTTGAACAACTTCGTTGATGAATGGTTCGACGACCAGAGCATCGGTATTGATGACCTACTACTGCCCGTGGACATCAGCGTCACATCTCATGGAGCCATTGCAAATGAATTGGCCTTAGCTTAGAAAATCGTCGAGCTCAAGAACAAAATTGATGATGATAAGACGCATTTCAAGAAGCACATGGCCAAGCTCAGTGTGGCCGATGTGCAAATTTTCAAGAAGATGTTGCATGATCTCAAGGCTAAATTCCACAAGAGGCATGAAGAAGCCAAAGGCTGATGCGAGCGCATGAAGTACTATGCGCAGAAATGTGTTCAAGTGCATAATGAAGCTGAGAAGAGAAAGGCTCTTGGGCGTCCTGGCATCGACCCCAGGATGGCTGCCAAGCAAGAAGAAGTCTGCTGAATCTCAATCCGAAGCTCAACGGCAGGATCGACCAAGCATTGTCTTCCCTACCAGCATGACTGGCTCGAAGCCAAAGGTACCCTCAGCAGCTTCAGAAATGAAGAAGACAAGGCAAGCCAAGGCCGAAGCCAGGAAGAGGAAGCTCAAGGATACCTCTGATGATGCTCCCTCCAAGTAGAAATTGAAGACAAAGCCTCCAAATTCTTTGAAGAAAGAGCGTGATGCTGCCCTAGAGCTCCTCGTAGTTGAACCTATCTTAGTTGCTCTTCCTGCCTCAACCAACCAAGAATGTCGCCTTGTGATTCATGAGCCTGCTTCCATAGAGGCTCCAAAGAGTGAAGAAGTTTCAGCTGTTGACCCCAACGCAGCTGAAGACATTGTTCATGAAGACAATGTGCATGATGATGAAGTGCTTCCTCAGCTCGAGCCCCAGTCGGTATCATTGCCTGCTCCCACGAGAAGTGAACTTATTAGCATTGGTCGTCCATTGACGCCAATTGCTCACGATGACTCATGGGATGAGCGCCAACAACAAGACACCCCAGTGCAAGATGAGACACCATGAACTCCCCTTGCTCAAGTTACTTCTTCGTTACTTGATGATGAAGACTACATGGAACAGACCAATCCTTCTCCAAAGGTGTCGCCAGCGTTTCCCAGGCTTCGCAAGGGCCTCAGGACCCAGGTCTCCATGTCAAGCATTCCAGAAGAAGAAGCGCAACACACTAGCTCAGTAGCACATCAAGTGTTTCCTGAAGCCACTCCTTCTGCAACTACCTCTGAGTCTGAAGCCAAGAGTGCTGAAGACATTCCGGTTGCATCAGCCGAAGAAGAAAGAGAAGAAGAAAGAGAAGCCACACCCCTGCCAGTGATCCAGTCATTCTTGAAGAGAATGTGATGATGCCCGACCCTCCTGTATTTGAATAGATGGAGGTTGAAAACACTGAGTCTACCACCAACAATGCCACTGAAGCCAATGACTCCGTCATGGCTGAAGATAAATGTGGAGCCCGAAGCCAATGTGACCGCTGACACCATTGTGATGCCAATCACCTCTGATGGTGCCATTCCTCCTCCAAGGCCACATACTATGGAACGTGCGTTCAATCATGGCGAATTGGTGACTGTCAGATGGCCAGTTATGGTTCCACCAACTGCCCCCGGACCATAGTATGACTATCATGTGGAGTAGAGGCCTCATGTTCAGAAGCCAAAGCCACGTCTGCCAAGGCTTCCAAGTGATGTCACAACCAAGGCTTCATTCAGCATGCTCAGCTTCAGAGAGCACAATACTTTCTTTTACAGCGCCAAGAACCCAGACACGAAGCCCAAGATCACCTCTGACAGATTTTGGAGCCATTTGTAGCGAAGCTATTACTCTTGCATCTTGTACAACCAAGACCATATTTTTCCACACAAGCGTATGGATTGTGATGCTATGGCTGGGCTGCCATGTCTTGAAGATGCCCTTAACTGCTCTAGGGATGTTGGTCTTCTACCCTTCGTGACTGACAAGGAGCAT
Organism: Triticum dicoccoides; assembly: GCF_002162155.2. NCBI lineage: Eukaryota > Viridiplantae > Streptophyta > Magnoliopsida > Poales > Poaceae > Triticum > Triticum dicoccoides. Next base: position 631,804,756 of record NC_041382.1, on the reverse strand, counting down.
TGGAACAAAGAGCTTTTGCTGTATTTCTAAGCTAATCTCCATATTCGAGGCTACAACAGGGATCCGAAGACTTGGATCCTTGAGTGGATGATAGGTGATGTACATCACGAAGCCAAAGCTCAATATATCATCGAGCTTACTTGCTTGCCCACTCTAGGTGAGTTATATGAACCTGGTTGTCAGCTTCATCAGAATGAGCTGCAAAGCATTTTTCAGTAGCCAGAGTCAAATATGAGCCAAATGCTTAGCATGATGAAGCCATTGCAACAAGATGCCTAATACCCAAAGGAGTTCTTGTCAAGGACCTAGAGTACTTGCCACGCATAGTGTACCATATTCTGAGGCGTACTATCTGGCCCATCAAAGGAAATTCTTCTGAAGCTAAACTTGAAGGCGCTATGAAGACTTTGGTATTCTATATTATTGATGGCATCGGATTCAACACTCAGGATTTCTTCATTAGACAACTTGCTGCTTCTAGGATTGATCTGTTTGGTCTGAAATTATATGCTCCATGGGTGATGCACTTGATTAAGCTTCACTCAACCATTGACTATCAGCCTTCAGCGCGCAACCATATTGTTTTTCTACCTAAAGTTGACATGTCTATTGAAGCCATCTACCCCGAGCCTGCCAAAAAGCCACTCCACCTTCAGAATGCAGAATTTCGGAGCTTCACGCAACCCATTGAAGGGATTCATGTGCCCAATGCTGCAACTCTTCCATATCCTCTGGCTGGCAACCTGTGCATACCACACCGAGCCAATACTAAAGCCACTTCAAGGACCATAGCTCAAACGCCTCAGAAGCATCCTTGTGTCCTCAATGACCGTGAGCTTCTGGTGGCTTTACATCAAAATTAGGATAGGCATCATGACTAGCTGAAGCTTCAGATACAGAGTCTCTTGGTGGATGTCAATCGAATTCACAAATTGGCCACCAAGAACTCATTTGTTGCACATGAAGCCTGTAGGCAGTCCTGGAAGAGCCTCTGTCAATGTCAAAACCGGCCGATCTCGGGTAGGGGGTCCCGAACTGTGCGTCTGAGGATCGAAGGAAACAGGAGACAAGGGTGACACAATGTTTACCCAGGTTCGGGCCCTCTTAATGGAGGTAAAACCCTTCATCATGTTTGATTGTATTTGATGAGTATAGGGGTTACAAGAGTCGATCTACCTCGAGATCATAATGGCTAAACCCAAGATGTCTAGCCTATGTGATTTGCCGTAGCCTCTATGGACTAAACCCTCCATTTTCTATAGACACTAGAGGGGTCTAGGATTGTATGGAGTCGGTTTACAAAGAAAGGAAATAACACATCCGAATGCTAGGCTTGCCATCCACGCAAAGGAGAGTCCCATCCGGACACGGGGAAGGGTCTTCTGCCTTGTATCTTCATGGCCCATAAGTCCGGCCCATATCAAATATCCCAGACACCCGAGGACCCCTTAGTCCAGGACTCCCTCAGTAGCCCCTGAACCAGTCTTCAATGATGATGTATTCGGCTCGTTGATTTCCTTCTCTGCATACAAAGCAGTCACTTGAAAAAAGATCTGTATCTGTATCCGCACTGTAGCTACAACCCTAAATCACAAGGGCATAATGTTTAATAAAGCATATCTTCTGAAAGCTTTTTGGTGAAACGTTACGTCTGGCCTTTCTATTATTTCTAACCATTTTGGCCTCCCACTTCGTGTTTCGAGGCGTGGCCTTCATTGACACGTCTTATCAATGCAGAGATTGTGCCCCTTAATACATGATTTTCATCAATACGGGCTTGGGTAATCCAACCGTGTCGTTCGCATGACCCCTTGGGAATAGGCGAGTTTTAAGGCTAGTGGGGGGCGCTTGATATTCACTTCCTATATAAGCGGATAAATATCCATCCTTCACCCCACGCCTTCTTCCTTCCTCAGCCTTCCCCTCCTTGAGCTCCAGCGCCCAAGCCTCAACCTTTCCTACCACCCAATCCTTGCAACCATGTCCGGATCCGGCTCTCAAGGCAAGTGGGTGGCCTCCTCTGTCACGGAGAAGGACATCAAGGCACTACAAAAAAAAGACACATCCGTGACATTTTGGGCCGAACGATTCTTTTTCTGTCATACATATGACGCTTCTATGACGATAATTGTGACAAAACCCGGTATCATCATAGATGTGGTGGGCTCCTACTTCCATGACAAAAAATCATGACAGAAAATGGGCCTTTCGTCCTAGGCGGGCCAGAGACGCAGCTGCATGACATTCTTTGGGCCGTCCATGACAGAAAAAACCGTGGTAGAAGCGAGGGGGAGGAAAATTTCGGGGAGTTCCCGGTTACGGTGGGAGGTCGGGGGCCGAGCGATGCACGCTTCTCTTGTACACGTACGCGCGTGTGTGCGAGGCATTGGCTCTAACTGAACCCAAGCGAGGCGTTGGGATCTAACTGAACCGAGTGATTGCACTGCAGGCTATGCGTTACTGAACCCGAGCGATCGATCGATGGCTGTTAACTGAACCCGATCGAGTGATTCCTTCGCTACTACTGCTAACTGAAGACGATCGATG
>NC_041382.1:631769981-631801658 GCF_002162155.2 Triticum dicoccoides | reverse complement strand
ATGAACAGGACCCCGATCGATCGAGCCGGTTGGGCTGGATGAACAGGACCCCGTGGAGGGCTGGATGAACAGGACCATCCCGTGGAGGGCAGGATGAACAGTAGACGGTGGAGGGCAGGATGAACAGTAGCCCGTGGAGGGGTGGTTGAACAGGACCCCGTGGAGAGGGCTGGTTGAATAGTAGCCGGCGGAGTAGCGCGCGGTGGAGGCTGGATGAACAGGAGCCCGTGGATGAACAGTCACAGGTGGAGGCTGGAGGAGGTCGGTGGTGGATGAATAGTAGCTCATGGAGGCTGGAGGGGTCGATGGTGGAGATGAACAGTATCCCGTCGAGTCCCGTTTTGCGGTACGCCACACCCCTCCCGATGAACAAGACCCCCGTTTCGACCGTAGTGCTCCAACACAAGTCCGTTTGTCCGTTTTGCGGTACGCCACACCCCTCCCGATCAACAGGACCCCCGTTTCGACCATAGGAGGTCTGTTTCCTCTGTTTTGCAGTACGCCGGACCCCTCCCCATGAACAGGATCCCGTTTCGAACGTGGCCGGTCGAACACAAGGCCGTTTCCTCCGTTTTGCGGTACGCCAGGCCTCGTTTCCATCGCCTGTTCCATCCAAGCCCTCCAGGCATTCCGTTGCCTCCCCATGAACACAACGACGACATTGTTTCTCCATTCTGACCCAGCCATGTACATGAGCCCTGGCCGTACGTATGCACGAGTAGGCGTTCGAGACCCTGCCCGTATGTACACATACGTGGCCGTATTTTCTTTCTTGCACCCTGGCCGCTGTACATATGTGTACATGCTATGTGCGCGCCTCTACTACGACACGTGCGCGCCTCTACATCGACCAATATATATGTACGTACACGTTCGCGACCAGAATGAGAATGCTACGTACGCTTCGACCAGGTGAGTCCCGACTGTCAGGCACTTCCTTGCGTGCGAAGATGTAGCTGGTGGGTCCCAGCAGTCAGGGGGCGAAATACGATGGCCCGTCCGGTGGGTCCCCGCTGTCAGGTGGAGTAATAATTATTTTGCACATAATAAGGAGACAATTCCTTGCTGCGGCCGTGGACCCAGCTGTCAGCCTCTCCACGTACAGTCCACGTCCGATGGAAGCCGTTCCTTGACCACGTTGACCACGCCGCGCCGAGAGCACCAGGGCGGTGGACAACGGCGAGGCCTAGGAAGGGGACGACGCGGAGCCGGGGAAGACGCGGCAGTGGATGCCCATGCATAGAGGAGTACGAGGGTTCACTGGTTCGCTGCGGTGTGAGGCTGCCGTCGCCGCAGAATAACAGGGGGTGTGGGTGAGTAGAGGGATGACTTGGCCAGCGGTGGGAGTAGTAGGGGGCGGTGAGGCCTCCGCCGCATCGCAGCCGGCCACGGGAGGCAGGAGCACGGGGCACGACCGGCGCTAGTTTGGGCGACTGGAGCAAGAAGGCCAGAGGTTGAAGAAGCACTACGGCCGTTGGATGGACATCGTACGGTCACTGGAGCTAGAATAGTGCATATTGACTAAGTTGACAAAGACCTCTGTCCCCGTCAACTTAGTAGGCCCACAAGTCAGCCTCCCACCAAGGTGGGTCCCAGCTAGCAGGGGGTATTCATTTTTTTGAGCGTAATAAGGAGGCACTTCCTTGCGTGCGAAGATATATCTGGTGGGTCCGAGCTGTCAGCGGCGGTAACGTTTTTTTCGCGAAATACAGAGGCCCTTTCGGTGGGTCCCTGATGTCAGGTGGAGGAATCATTATTTTGCGTGTAATAAGGAGGCATTTCCTTGCGTGCGACCGTGGACCCTACTATCGACCTCTCCACGTACAGTCCACTTCAGATGCATGTCGGTCATTGACCACGTTGACTAGGCCGCGCCGTGAGCACCAGGGCGGTGGACGACGGCGAGGCCTAGGAAGGGAATGACATGGAGGCAGGGAAGACTCGGGAGTTGTTTCCCACGCGGAGGGGAGTACGACTGTATGAGGGTTTACTGGTTCATCTGCCGTCGCCGAAGAATAACAGCAGGTGTGGGTGAGTAGAGGGATGGCTAGGCTAGCGATGGGAGTACGGTGGGGCGGTGATGCCTGCACGGCAGCATAGCCGGCCGCGGGGAGGAGGGAGCAGGCAGTCCCGCTGGTGCTTGTTTGAGCGGCTGGAGCAGGAAGAGCAGAGATTGAAGAAGCACGACGGCCGTTCGATGGACATCCAACAGTCACTGCTTGTGCGTCAACCTTTCTTTAGGAAAGCCTCAAATCTGCGGAAATAGCATATAGCCCATCTGCCATTATTTCTAATAATTTACATCGCATTTGCTAATTCATAAGGTTTTTTCTAGAGCCCATATTCTTTTTGTTAGCATTACAGCCCATATATTGGCCACGGTTAAAAAATTAACGAAATTTTGCATATTTCGGTGCGGTCCGAACTGTTTTTAATCCCGATATTTCGACTCACATTCAAACTGATTTTCAAAATAAATGTATATCAATATAAAATCCAACAAATTCTCAATGCATAAAAATTAATTCAATTTAAAATCTCAAAATGAAAAAAAAAGATATTTTAAACTAATTGTCGGTTTGACGTGTTTTAAAAATGTACAGCCCATTTCTCATTACTGATGGGCCATTTTCTCGGCCAGCCGAATGAAGCTCTCCTCGTCTTGAAAGATTTACAGCCCAACAGGCCTGACAAAGCGACTTACTTGGCAAATCACAAAAAACTGGGCTGTGGCCGTGGACCCAGCTGTCAGCCTCTCCACGTACAGTACTCTTCCGATGGAAGTAGGATGTTGACCACATTGACCACGCCACGCCGAGAGCACCAAGGCGGTGGACGACGATGAGGCCTAGGAAGGGGACGATGCGGAGCCGGGGAAGACGTGGTAGTGGATGCCCACGCGGAGAGTAGTACGAGGATTCACCTGTTCGGCTGCGGCGTGAGGCTGCCGTCACCGCAGAATAACAGGGGGTGTGGGTGAGTAGAGGGATAGCATGGGCCAGCGGTGGAAGTGGTAGGGGGCGGTGAGGCCTCCGCCGCATCGCAGCCGGCCACGGGAGGCGGGAGCACGCAGCACGACCGGCGCAGCTTTGGGCGGCTGGAGCAAGAAGACCAGAGGTTGAAGAAGCACTATGGCCGTTGGATGGACATCGTACGGTCACTGGAGCTAGAATCGTGCATATTGACTAAGTTGACAAAGCCCTCCGTCCCCGTCAACTTAGTAGGCCCACAAGTCAGCCTCCCACCAAGGTGGGTCCCAGCTAGCAGTGGGGTATTCGTTTTTTTGAGCGTAATAAGGAGGCACTTCCTTGCGTGCGAAGATATAGCTGGTGGGTCCGAGCTGTCAGCGGCGATAACATTTTTTTTGCGAAATACAAAGGCCCTTTCGGTGGGTCCCTGATGTCAGGTGGAGGAATTATTATTTTGCGCGTAATAAGGAGGCATTTCCTTGCGTGCGGCCGTGGACCCAGCTGTCGGCCTCTCCACGTACAGTCCACTTCAGATGCATGTCGGTCGTTGACCACATTGACCAGGTCGCGCCGAGAGCACCAGGGCGATGGACGACAGCGAGGCCTAGGAAGGGAATGAGACGGAGGCAGGGAAGACTCGGCAGTTGTTTCCCACACGGAGGGGAGTATGACTGTACGAGGGTTTACTGGTTCGTCTGCCATCGCCGGAGAATAACAGCAGGTGTGGGTGAGTAGAGGGATGGCTAGGCCAGCGATGGGAGTACGGTGGGGTGGTGAGGCCTGCACGGCAGCACAGTCGGCCGCGGGGAGGAGGGAGCAGGCAGTCCTGCCGGCGCTTGTTTGAGCGGTTGGAGCAGGAAGAGCAGAGATTGAAGAAGCACGACAGCCATTCGATGGACATCCAACAGTCACTGCTTGTGCGTCAACCTTTTTTTAGGAAAGCCTCAAATCTGTGGAAAACAGCATACAGCCCATCTGCCATTATTTCTAATAATTTACAGCGCATTTGCTAATTCTTAAGGTTTTTTGGAGCCCATATTCTTTTTGTTAGCATTATAGCCCATATTGTGGCCACGGTTAAAAAATTAACGAAATTTTGCATATTTCGGTGCGGTCCGAACTGTTTTTAATCCCGATATTTCGACTCACATTCAAACTGATTTTCAAAATAAATGTATATCAATATAAAATCCAACAAATTCTCCATGCATAAAAATTAATGTAATTTAAAATCTCGAACTGAAAAAAATATATTTTAAACTAATTGTCGGTGTGATGTGTTTTAAAAATGTACATCCCATTTCTCATTACTGATGGGCCATTTTCTCGGCCAGCCGAATGAAGCTCTCCTCGTCTTGAAAGATTTGCAGCCCAACAGGCCTCACAAAGCGACTTACTTGGCAAATCACAAAAAAACCTGGGCTGTGGCCATGGACCCAGCTGTCAGCATCTCCACGTACAGTACTCTTCCGATGGAAGTCGGTCGTTGACCACATTGACCACGCCACGCCGAGAGCACCAAGGCGGTGGATGACGGCGAGGCCTAGGAAGGGGACGACGCGGAGCCGGGGAGGACGTGGCAGTGGATGCCCACGCGAAGAGGAGTACGAGGGTTCACCGGTTCGGCCGCGGCGTGAGGCTGCCGTCACCGCAGAATAACAGGGGGTGTGGGTGAGTAGAGGGATAGCATGGGCCAGCGGTGGGAGTAGTAGGGGCGGTGAGGCCTCCGCGGCATCACAGCCAGCCATGAGAGGCGGGAGCACGCGGCACGACTGGCGCAGCTTTGGGCGGCTGGAGCAAGAAGACCAGAGGTTGAAGAAGCACTACGGGCGTTGGATGGAGATCGTACTGTCACTGGAGCTAGAATCGCTCATATTGACAAAGCCCTCCATCCTCGTCAACTTAGTAGGCCCACAAGTCAGCCTCCCACCATGGTGGGTCCCAGCTAGCAGGGGGAGTATTCATTTTTCTGTGCGTAATAAGGAGGCACTTCCGGTGGGTCCGAGATGACAGCGGGGGGGAACGTTTTTTCGCGAAATACGGTGGTCCGTCCGGTAGGTCCCAGTAGTCAGGGGAAAACGTTTTTTTCGTGAAATACGGTGGCCCGTCCGGTGGGTCCCAGCAGTCAGGGGGAAACGGTTTTTCCATGAAATATTGGTGGCCCGTCCGGTGGGTCCCTGCTGTCAGGTGGAGGAATAATTATTTTGCACGTAATAAGGTGGTACTTCCTTGCGGCTGCCGTGGACCTAGTTGTCAGTCTCTCCACGTACAGTACTCTTCCGATGGAAGTCGGTCATTGACCACATTGACCATGCCGCGCCGAGAGCACCACGGCGGTGGACGACGGTGAGGCCTAGGAAGGGGACGACGCGGACCCGTGGAAGACGCGGTAGTGGATGCCCACGCAGAGAGGAGTACGAGGGTTCACTGGTTCCGCTGCGGTGTGAGGCTTCCATTGCCGCAGAATAACAGGGGGAGTGGGTGAGTGGAGGGATGGCCTGGCCAGCGGTGGGAGTAGTATGGGGACGGTGAGCCCTCCACGGCAGCACAGTCGGCCACGGGAAGCAGGAGCATGCGGTACGACCGGCGCTGCTTTGGGCGGCTGGGGCAAGAAGACCAGAGGTTGAAGAGGAACTACGGCCGTTGGATGGACATCGTTGACCATGCCGCACCGACAGCACTAGGGCAGTGGACGACGGCGAGGCCTACGAAGGGAACGACACGGAGCCGGGGAAGAGACGGCAGTGGCTGCCCACATGATGGAGAGTACGAGGGTTGACTGGTTCAGCTGACGTCGCCCGAAAATAACAGGAGCTGTGGGTGAGTAGAGGGATAGATAGACCAGGGATGCGAGTATGATGGGGCCGTGAGGCCTTCCCGGCGGCACTGCCGGCCACGGGAGGCGGGAGCAGGCGGTTCCGACGGTGCTGGTTTGGGTGGCTGGGGCAGGATGATCAGAGACTGAAGAATCACGATTGCCGTTAGATTGACATCTAACGGTCTGACGCTGGTAGAGTCGATTGTTGACTAAGTTTCTTTTTTGAGAAACCTTGTGTATGCATGAACTTAGTAGGCCCACAAGTCATCCTCCAAATCTATGGTAGACAACATAAAGCCCATTTGCTATTTTTTATAATTTGCAGCCCATTTGCTAATTCTTAACTAATTTATTACAGCCCATTTTCTGCCCAGGACCACGATCAAAAAGTCCAACCTTATTTTGCATATTTCGGTGGAGTCCGAACTGTTGTAATCCCAAAATGATAAACATTTTTTAAGAACTTATTGATTTGCCAAAAAATCGTTTTGTTTTTGTAAGCAAATAAGACGTGGGACAATTTAGTTGGTTTAATGGGAAACCAGTGGTAAAAAATCAGTGCTGGGTGGGAAAAACAACAAAAATAAGGATGTAAATATGAAAAGGGAATTTAATGTGTTTTCAATATAATGATATGTGTATATGAACTAGTAAAACTATAGGTAGAGATTAGAAAACGGATGTAGGACATGCGTTTCAAGAGGAAAATAGAACTGGGCTGTGTGTTTGATTCAGTAAAAAAACTGCCTGCGGATGTTGTAAGACAAAATATAACTAACGCTGGTGGGCCAGAGGCCAGTAGATACCTACTGGATCTTTGTGCCTCGTTGTCGTCATGGGCTAGGCTTGTTAAAAACAAAACAACCCTGGGCAATCTACAGCCCAGTTGAAACTTGCTCGACCTGAAAAAACAATATACATGCTCAATAAACGAGAGAATTCTGCAAGTACTGACTGATAACTAGGATGCAGCACGGATATTGTTTTTTTATCGTGATAATAAGTGCATGTACTTGTTTCGAAAAAATTGGAGAACTGGGAATTCGAACGGCGGGTGCTTATGCTATCCATCAAATAAAAATTAGTTGTCTGAAAATTCGTTCCGAAACAAATGATTCAGCTTTATATCCACGTCGACCCTCGGCATGATGGTTGGAAGAAAATGCAAGTTCATACCAAAATATCATTAACAACAATACCAACTTGCGGACGACAAGGTAGTACAACTACCAATACCAAACTAACTTATAATCTTTTTACTCCTGGCCCTAGTGTTCGTCTGGTAGAAACTCTTGCAGAGGACCAGCTCCCGCTCCTTCTCTTGCTCCAGGTCCCCGAGGTGGTACTGGTGCATCACCCAGTTGGTCCTCTGCTGGTCGAAGTTCTTGTTGGTGTGCAGCACCAGAACCTTTTTTGTTACCCGTCTGCCGGCCGTTGACCATCACCGGCAAGGTATTGCCGGTCTTATGCCACATCGCGTGCATGCCGCACTCCGACTGTATCTTGTGACGCGTCCACGCGCCCCTTTTGAACGCCCTGGAATTGCGCTAGAAGAAATGCTTCCTTAGGCCACTCAGTGTGATACCTGCAGTATTGTGGAATACAGGTTTTAGTGTACATAGTTGGCATTTTCATAACATCTTTGGCATGTTGCAGTCACTTGTTTCACTTTTTATTAACTGTCAAATTGTAATTTCTTCATGAGGTCTGTGTCTAAAAAGAAAAATAGAGCTATAAACAAAGGAATATGTTTGTGCAAGTAGACGGCCGATCGGTGTCTTACCTAGAAGTTTCTCAGGTTGGGTGTAACATATGCCGTGCTCACTATCGATGGTTGTTATGAACAAATCAATAAGAGACTGAAATCTCGCGCTGTCAGCACTCACTTTGGCCTCAAGGTGCTCGATCAGCTCCTGATCCATGGGATCGAACTTGACGCTAGCCGGCGGCACGGGCCAATCATTCTTCGACTTGCATCGATAATTCCAGTTATATGGTACTCAATGTATGCTCAATCGACTGTTTTAAGTGAATGATGAAAGATTTTGACACATAAGTGGTACTCCACATCTGAAGTCCAGAATACCCGAACATGCCGTCGGGATTCTTGTGGACATGATGAATAATTTGACCGATGTATACTAGTACTGCTACTGTACTACTTACTAGTCGTATTTAGTGTCACAATTTATACATAGGTTTAACTAACAAGTACGCACTTGAAGTCTAACTGTTATATATATGGCTTCTACACAGCATCTCCATCATCATTATCAGTACATCCTACGCAGGTGAGTTAGGATGCACTTGATCCCAGGAAGGTATCTATCCTTCAAACCAGAGGAGTGCTTCAAACTAACAACAGTACATAATATCCAACAAAAGAGGGTCGTGCTACAGCAGTAGAATACATGGCTCAGTCTAGATATCAGCACGAATCAAGTTGTGCCAATTTGCTGTTGGCATGAACCACATCGCCGCATGTCGGGTTTGCAAAAGCCATCCATCGCATGGAAGCTTGATGCCTTTCACACACTAAAGATTATCTGGCAACAAGCTGTGTCGACGAATCTCTGGATATGCTGATTCATGAAACCCATGGTATGATGTGTAAACACAGCCCGCCTCGCGAATGGAAGTTACATAGCACAGTAATCATTGCCAGTGATATGATCGATGATTGGTTGGATGATCGGATAATTGAGCCCGAGGAACAAGGACTGGTTGCCGAGGCTATAAACCTGCCTCCAGTTGAATATGCCTGGCCCAATGGAGCTGGGATCTTTCTCGAACACAAAGCAGCCATAGCCATCAATGTCATGAACGCCCCACGCATTGTACTGCATGTGGTTTGATGTAATGGTTTGGTCAATTTCGTACATGCGAATGAGCATCAAATGACCGCCATCAGCTGAACGAGCGATAAACCACCACCCATCGGTTGGTATGATTCCAGATCCTGGAATCATGAAGGCCAGCGCATTTGTGTCTGCTGTAACAATTCAAATTGGAGACCAAAAGGACAAAAATAAACAATCATGTTCAGAGTATGTGTGGAATTAAGATTATTATAATAGTGACACATATCATAGACAGAGAATTGCAATGTCGTGGTCATAATCATACCCCAAGTTAAAAAAGAAGCCAATGGCTTTCATATTCTAGCAATATGTCATGGTTCAAACATCATGTAACAATGAGAGGAAAACAGCTATGACAGCGCCTACTCATATTCTACCATAGCACTTACTACTACTGTTCTCATATCAACTCTAAGCAATAACATGCGTTGTTATAAAAATCTTGTAAACGAGAGTAACATATAGCAATCATGATGTTATGCTCATAATTTGTATTCTAACAATCATTAGATGCCAATTGTTCTCATATCAACTCTAACAATAACATGTGTGGTCATAAAAATCTAGGAAATGAGAGGAACATATAGCAATGATGTGGTTATAGACATGCTATGCATTCTAAATTTGTAACAAATGAACAGGCAGTCGTATTCATAAGGTAGAGATGAGATGAGATAGAACAATTACACGACGATAGATTGCACCGATATAGGTAGCCAATCTGTGCGTCGACCGCGTAAACGATGCCATCATGCACTATAGCATTAGACAGAAATGTTTCCTCAACATGATTGATGATGAGCCATAACCATGTATGGTGACCGGATTCCAGATAGACTAATCCCTAGTTGAACAAGGCATTGAGCTTGTAATCCATGTAGTCTTATGATGGTGTGGGCACTTCATAGATTACAACTTTCTGCAAATAGAGGTCGAGCCAAAAGCTTGACGCGTCTCGTGCGTAGTAGGCAGGAGTGTCCGGCGGGCCGCGAGGCTCGATGGCGGTGGTATCCAACGATGGAAGGGTGATCTCCCGCTGGGTGTAGATATCCACAAGACGCCACGGACTACCAGTGTGGTGGATGAGGATGATCCAGTTGGCCTTCATGCCCGCCCAGTAGTGGCTGCGCATGAAGGACAAGTGGACGTGTAGTGGTAGCATGTCGAGGGGCACCACGGAAACCTCTGTAGGATCGTCAAGTCGGTGTCTGGGCCACCTGCAAGGATCGGGCATCAGCAAACAGGGTGTCTTGAAAAGAGCCGGCCGGTTGCAGACGAGTAGACGGTACAAAGACACCGAGCATGCGGCCAGACGGACGGTGCTGAGTAGGTCCATACGACTACAAATCTGCTCCAAGAGAACATCGGGGAGGGAATTCCAATCGCGGATCTGCGTGTCAGTCGGTTCTACCATTGGGGTTTTCGGTGCCTGCGAGCCAGCGGGGAAGTGGATTCGGGCGGGCGAGTGAAGAAACTTCTCCTCGTGTGGTCGAGTAGTGAGCGGGGGGATATGGTATGCGCGAGCTACCAAGGAAGATGGCGTGGGCGGGCGAGCAGTGAGCGGGGGTAAATGGTGTGCGGCCGACGATGGGGAAGAGAGGAGGAAGAAGAAGAGAGGAGGAGGAAGAAGAGACTAGTTGAATAGTTCTCTCTGACCGAGATGGGGAATAAATGGATCGCGAGGTCTTCCTTTCTATAGTATTCCTATGCCTCTATGCTCACTTCACTCATTTTGCTCCGTACCTAGTCATTTGTTGAAATCTGTAGAAAGACAAATACTCTGGGAACAGAGGGAGGCTTTCACTCTGTACTATTTGGTAACAGAGGGAGTATCACCATATGGAGGGAATAGAGGAAGCTTGAAATATGAACATGTCAATGGGAGGGAGTAAGCCCCATGCATGCATGCATACAACATGCAACACTCACACGTACACATGGACGCACGCAACACTCACGCACCCATGCGGCACACAGCACACGACACAACACACACGCCAACGCTCAAGTGCACAACCTACTCCCTACGTCCGTGAAAGACTATACATTTAGAGATTTACACATTGACCAGGGCATAATTAACACCTAAAAGTAGCAGACTTATGTGTGCATGCGACCATTGAAATAAGAAGATTAAATGAAGGTCGTTGCATGTTGTAACTAAGGATAGACATGTAGCCTATACCTACAGCACAAGTTGGTGCATTAGTCAATCAATATCGATTTAGATTAAAGGCTAAATGCATTGGAAGTGTAGATGTACATCATGTAGTACACTCTTTGTTGGAAGACCGAGGGAGGACACATGCATGCACTCACATACACAGCCAGGGCGGTTCGCGCGCAAGGGTTGGACTCGTGTCGCGCCTGCGTAAAGTCTTGTTTAACTGATTTCTTTGCTCTGCCAACTGATAAGTGGGACCCAGAAACCAGGTGACAATTTAACCAGTCAAGAAAGTGCCACGTCGACTATGTGGCCGGTCAGTAGGGTGCAATACGGTGCTCTACGATGAGCTAGTGATCGCATAATTGCCGCAAAACTATATATAGTGACCGTAAAGAGTGTACTGTTACATACATTGACTGCCAATGTATTTTTCTCGTTTCAAATTAAGCCATATTAATTGGAAAGGATGCAGTATGGACTACTACTACTAGTACTAGTACTGCTTTGATGTGTCCCGTCAACACGCCGAATGAGGAGAAGCTTGCTTACTATGCCTCTCCCTCGCCCACGCGCGCGGTGGTTCACAGGACGAGGAGAGGGTTTTGACTACAGTGCCCTCTCCCTCTCCCTCTCCCTCTCCCTCGCCCTCGCCCTCGCGGTGGACGTGCAGCAGTTCAATCGGTGTCAGATTGCTAGAAGCATATTGTACTGTAGTATCATCATTGTTGGACCTTCCGAAGAGGCGAAGAGCCAAGTGCAAGGTTCACACGAGTACGAACTGTTGAACCTCCCGAAGAGGCAAAGAGCCAAGCGCAAGGTTTTATAGGAGTTGTCGTCCTAGTAGGAGTGCACTAGTACAACTATAGCGAATGATGCTACTGTATGATGCCGCCACGTCACGTATATCCAAAGCTGTGCCACCTTTTTTCTCAAAGAGCATGTTGGAGCCCGTGCAACAACCACACAAGTTGCACGTACACATAACACATTTACTAGTAATTAATTCTAAAGGATAAATGCCAGTATGCCACACAAGTTCATCTCCAACTCACATGATAAATTTGTGCACGACTAGTCTACATATATTCACAGCGCTACTGTTCACAATTACCGTACTCCACTTACACCTTATAAATGGGCTACATGTCCTCCTCCAGGTTCCAGTCCCAGGTGTTCTTCATGGATGGCACGATCCATAGCGGTGGGCAACGGGAATCATTGTCGCAGCTTTCTAGTCCGGTTCCACACGATGGAGACTCATCCAAGCTGAAGCGGCATAAATCAGGGATAGCGTGTCCCAGCATGTCATTCATCCGGCGTTGCACACTGAAGACACAACCGTGCTTCATGAACGGCAGGCCTTCCGTGTCGTGCATGGAAGGTGGAATCCTCTTCACAATGGGGTAGCTATCCCCGATGAAAAGCGAGTACTCTCCAAGAGTGTTCCTTGGCACCCACGTAGCATCACGGGGGTCGAACTCGGCGCTGTTCATCTGGTACACGCGGCATCCCAGATCTGGACACATGGTGACATACATAGTCAAGGTCCATGCATAATAATGTTGTGATCAAATGTGGCGGTCAGTAATACTGTGCAGCAAATAGTACTACTCTAGTATAGAGGAAGTAAAATAATCGGCTTATTATATATAGCCACTCTTGGCTACATGGATGAGATAGTAAGACATGGAAAAACAAAAATGGTGGCAGCTAGTGGGTTCAAGTCTTCAAGGGCCTAGCTAGCCATACGCGTCCTCCAAGGTAAAAAGTAATCCTACTAGTACTACAAAGTATACTACTAGTAGAACAGTGAAAGAGAAAGCGAGAGGGTTAAAAAATGGAATACCTGGGTAGATGGTGACGGTCCGATCGTGGTAGATTATGTGACCATGTTGCACATCAGTGGTACCATGGGTAACGACTACTAAGATAGTTGATCCCAATATGCCAAAGTCAGCTACAAGGTTCTAGGTTAGACCGAATCGCGGATGCAAATGCACATCCAGGATCGACGATCTTATTTTGATCGGGGGATGACTGGTCCCTACAAAATAATGGAGTACCGTTAGGGATGCAAATGATGGTTTGTGCATTCCGTTTGTAATCTCCTGTACTGTGGGATGTCAACCAGATGAAACAAGTCCCCTGGCTTGTCACCGTGAAGATGCGGCCTAGATGGCGCACGGCGTCTTCGAACGTGTAGGGGTACAAATCTGCCGCAGCCAACATGTGCCAGCCTCTGCCGTTACTGCCTCCTGCATTGATGGCAATCCTTATGTCGAACACCGCTATGAGATAGTAATCGTCATAGCCGCGTTGCTTTGTCGGCGGGTCAACAATTGCTATCTTCTTCAATCTCATGTAGGCATCATCATACGTATTCTTGCCCAGCCAGTCCGGAAGGCCGATCCCAATGGTGGAGAAGGGGTCTACCGGAACGGCCGCACTGCTGTGGATGTAGTGCAAAATGATGGTGGTATCCGGCCCGAGGTATGCAAGCCAATCTTCGTTGGCACCGACCCAGACCTATATATAAGACGGTGGGCAGTGGAGAAATTACGGGATGGAAATGGAATAACTAAGTACTACATGATCAACTCCATTACTGACTTGCCCATCGGACAAAATCCGACTACCTCTCAACGTCGGCAACTCTAGCGGAGTCAACGTGCAACCATGGCTACGGAGCGGTGGACTCTTTGAAGGATTGTCCCATAGAAGAACCTTCTCCTCGAGGATGCATGGAAGACCAACAAGCATGGCCTGTTTAAGAAGCGTCTTGAAAAAGTTGGTGCAGGAAGCACCGAGTCTTGCAGCGGTGAGGACGTCGGAGCGGCATGCGATTTCTCCCACAGGATCGTCATCCAAGGTTTCCCAGCCCCGACGAGGAGGAGAACCGCCTGGCGAATCCATGGGAGCAGCGACGAATTGCCTTCTCTTCGGGGGGAGGGGAACTGGCGAGGAGGAGATAAGAGCGTAGTAACCGCAGGGCCTCGTCCCTTCCAAATGTAGATCGTTCCTCAACGAAGGGGTGAGGCTATTATTTACTACTAGTACTCCCTCCTATTCTTTTTACTCTGTGCGTAAGAGCAGACCCGGATACCAAGGCAGTGGCTTGCTGCATGCTTTCTGGACGGAAATACCCCTGGCGCATGGATGGGAGGAGTTAGCAGCTATAAATGCCCCATGCAGCCCATTGGCTATCTGCCTGCGTTCTCCTCTCTCTGCATGCTGCATGGATGTCTCCCTCTCTCTCACATGACTGCATGCGGTGGTGCTGGCCTATGAGAAGCTCGCGTGGAGATAGCAATCTTCTTTCCAGAAGAGAATTTTTTGAAAGAAAGGGATTATGCACTAGTAAGAAATTTTTGGCAATAGGTAGTAGTTTTTTGCATGGATTAAGAAATTTTGGGTATGTTTTTGCCATTTTTTGTACACGCCAACTAGTGTCAAAAAACGTCTTACATTATGTGACGGAGGAGTACGTACTTGTACTGTAGCAGTACTAGTACTACTTTTCTCAACTAGTAGTGCGATGTACTGTACTTCTAGTCTAGTCTAGTATAGTGCACCAGTTTTGAACTCTTGAATCTCAGGGCCAAGGAGCTACAGTTGGAAGTGGAGGGTACTACTGTTCTCTAGAACCATCGCTGTACTATCAATGCAGGGGAAGTACACCTGCGTAGTGGCCTAGTGGGTACTCTCGGTGCTATATTCAGCCGCTCCTCTCATGTAGCTGGCCTACTCAGCCGCTCCTCTCACGCACACACTAGCAACCTGTTTATCAGCGACGGTTACTGCGGGGGAAGAACATTTGAGTTATTTGATACAGCGAGACTAGGCTTTTCGCTTCCATTTGTGGAGGTGTAATGGATCTCGTCGAACTTTGTTAGTAGTTCCTTCTTTATGAATGAGATGAAGCAAAGCTTTTGCCTCCATTTCAAAAAAAATGCAGCAAGAGGAATTTCTTTTATAGTAGACCCGATAATGGAGTGAAGTCCATGCATGCAACGCCACAAGCTACAGAGTAGTAGTAGAGCACTTTACGTACAAAGCCATATTGCACAGTTCCCAATGCCCCACCAGGCTTTTCCGGCTCCTCGGGCTTAAATGGGAGGCGCTAGTTTAAATATGCTACTAGCTGGAAGCTGCAAGCGAGGTGCGGCTAGGGCGAGCATGCGAGCCACGGGATGCTAGGAAGGAAAACCTGTTCACATGGCTAGGCTGTCTAGCACCCAGATTGTGGGGCCGCATGTCCGTTTGACTTCAAAACTCAAACTCCCCGTGTAAAATATTGGCTCGCAGCAAAGTGTAGTAGTACTATTTTTTTAAAAGGCCACCGTGCATTCGGCCGGGATCGAAATCACAAAACGAGGTATACACTCCCGCGACCACTAGTAGTACTCGTTGGAGTACAACGCAACCTAGAATCGCCTTTTGTCGCTAGTAGTACGTACATTGTTCCTTACAAGAAACCCCTAAGAGCATGGTTAATAGTATAGCCAGCTGCTGGCTATAAGCCAGTGCCATGTCATCTACAGCCCATCTTATAGCCAACATGTAGTAGTATTTTATTTCTTATAGCCCGCTGACTCAGCTCTATTGTACTTGATCTGATAATGCAAGAAACCACTAAAATGCCAAGAAACTACTACCACTTGCATACGTGGCAGACTTAAGATAAGACTACCTTATCAACCATTGTACATGCTCTTACCAACAAAAATCCTCGAGTGACCTCCTACCTCCAGCCCGTCCACCTAGTCATCCTCGGCCATGGGACGCAGCTACCGCCGCCGGCAGAAGGCAAGGTCAAAACCGCCAGCGATGCGGAGCCCATGTTGCGGCAGCCCGGATACCAGCTCCGTCCTGCGCTCGCGGCCGCTAGCTAGCCAAGATAACTCCGTCCAGCTGCTTGTCTGCAAGGTTTGCTAGCTAGATTGGCAAGGCAGCGCGGTGGCTTGCTCGCGCGCGCCGCGCTAAGGCCAGCCATCTGCTCGAGCGAAGGCCAGCGCGGCGACTTGCTCGCTCGTGAGTCACGCTCGGGCCAGCCTGCCAACCCGTGCGGAGGCCAGCGCGACGTCCTGCCCGTCCAGCGGAGCGGCAGCCAACTCGCTCATCACCGGCGCCACCGACAAACACGCATCAGTACTATTTGAAGTAATGTTCAGGAAAAATAATGATTTGAGGGGGAATAACAGGATAGAAGGTCATATGTGGGTCCCTTGTGTCAACGGTCAAACCAAAATGTGTTGGTTTAAGCTGCCTCATCAGCATGGACATGTGGGCCAACCCTGTCATAAATGGGTTTAAACGAACCTAATCGGTAGGAGTACTAGGTAGTTTTTGGCATGGATTAAGAAATTTTGGGTATGTTTTTGCTATTTTTTGTATAATAGATTCCTCCTAGGGCTGGTTGAAAGTGGTAGTTTTTTGTTAAATACTCTACATATTGTAAGTAGGAGTGAAAGTTAAGCTTTGGAAGCCAATAAGCAAGGCTAGTTACATAGTGCATATGTGTACATGATTGAAAGTAAATATCAACCATGAGTGACTAATATCTTGATGGCAAACTCGAAACTATGGAATACTAGGAAAAGAAATGCATGGTTGGAAATACTAGCAATGTTCATGTCCGTTGCAATGACTCATAATTACAATAATACTTATTCACAAACTTGGTACAAAACACTCTAATTTTGATATACATATGTCACTAGAAATATATTATGTTTCAATTAGAATATATTCCTTGGGCTGTTTTGGTGAGGTCAGGGAGGGATGTGGTTGGTTTTAAGATACTAATTATGGGTTTTCTGCAAATTTGTAGACAAGTGAGATGTTGGTGAGAAAAGGCAACAACTTACCTCACAATCGTTAGATGTAGATCTAATGGTCAGAAACGACGGATGGCACACACACCAGCATCACCAACTTAGTCTTGTGTAGGAGTACTAGCAAGATCCGTGCATTGCACGAAACATCAAGATGCATTTTTTTATAAAAGACTTGTTGTGATTAACCCTTGCGGGAGTAATCCCATGTGTAAAAACTAATGATATCTCGAGAAATATGAGATAATGTGAAGAGGAGTGGGGTGTGGTGGTGGTTGGTGGTCGAACTGAGCGGATGCATGGGGATTGACGACGCCGGCAGCGGCCACCAGGCCAGTTTGTTCCAGAGGCTTCCTTTCTTAATTGCTCAACAATGAGGTTTATTGGAGATAAGGATGAACGAGGAAAGGCCTTGTCTGCAAATGTGGAGAGGGGTGCGGGTATCTTTTAGTTTAATTTCCATCCATCAGATTAGACCGGACGGTCTATATTGCAAGATGGCACACGTACCATCATCACCAACTCGGTTTTTTATAAGAGAAGAAATATAAGTATGGAGATACAAATGTATTATCGATACTTGCTTCCGTAAACTAGCATCTACATTCTATTCAACGCCTCGACATGTGGGGCCTTAGCACAATGACTTCTTGACTGTGTAAAACGAAGATTTTCCCATCGCCGACAAGGAGGGGGTGACGGCGGCGCGCTTTTTGGCTTTCTCTAGTCCTAGTAGTCATACTAGGTGGTCTAAGCACGTGTAGATTTATTCTTTTTCACGTCTCGTGTTTGCCATACTGCCACGACTGTTCATGAATAGATGGTAAGTTATTCACGGGGACACCCTTGTTGAGCGTGTTTGTGAGAGAGAGAGAGAGTGTGTGTGTGTGTGTGCGTGTGTGATATGTTAGAGACTGAGGCAATGATAACAGATTCTTTGTGTCTATGTGTGTGGATGATAGAGAGAGACATGTACATGGGGCTTTGTGATGTGTAACATGGAGACACATATACATAATTAGAGAGTGAGTGAGTGAGATACACATGCAGACATGAGGAGAGATGAGGATCCAGGTAAATGGGTTTTGTGCATGTCTGTGTGTGTTTGTGCACGCGTTTGTGTGTGAGAGGGAGAGAGTGTATGTGGAGTAGAGAGACCACTAATGATGTGAACCTAGTACAAGGGAAGGGGGAATGGTGTGACATGTGTAGTAGCGAGATAGCACGGGTGCGGGCGGGGGGAGCAGACTATTTGGAAGAGACATCGAGTGTGTTTGTGGGAGAGGGGTGTGAGAGCGAGAGAAAGAGAGAGCTAGCGACGGAGAGAGAGAGTGAGAGAGAGAGAGAGAGAGAGAGGAAGAGAGGGGGCGAGAGGGGTCGTTTGTGTCCATAAATGGCGTATAGATAGGGAGACAATGTTGATCTTGTTTGAAATTGGCCTATGAACGGAGACGCAAGGGAAGCGAGTCATCGTGTGTGTGATAGGGACTTCATGAGAGGAGCTAGAATAGATGGTGTAGAGAACAATGTGTGAAATCGAGAACGATTATAAATTAGGGAGCTATGCAAAGATTCACGACATATATGTATACAGGGTAGGAGCTGGGGCGGGTCCGCATGTGAGAGAGATAGAAAGATGAGAGTGGTGCACAAGGAGACAAAGTGTGCTTGCTTGCAGTGGGGGTGGTGTGTGAGGTGAGTGCGCGAGAACCACATAACTAGGGAGATAGACGTTTGGGGGCAACGTTTTGTGTGTATGGGAAATATACACTCTACATAGTGCGTGTGCTTGGGTAAGAGAGATAGCGGGAGACCTAGAGAGTGAGGGAAGAGATGTGTGCATGCCCGAGAGACAAAGTGATAGAGACCTATGTTGGGGTCCGGACTTTACAAGAGAGAAGGGTGTTAATGTGCTCGTGTGTTGGTGTTTGGGGGAGAGAACGACTTCTGTGTGTGTGTGTGGTGGGGGGTTGACTTCAGATAAAGAGTGAGGTGTCTATATTTGAGGGACTTTAGCGTAATTGAGATATTGTGCACTCATGGTTGATCAATTTGTTTCACAGTTGGTACTATGAGATAACGATACTTTTGAACATGCGTGATATACCTTGATGTACCAGAATTACACCAAAAATTGGAATTCTGGAATTCGACTCCATCATTAGATTTCGTAATTCATTCAAACGGAGGTACATTTTTTAAGTCGGGATTTCGTGATTTCAAATTCATATATCAAACCTAGAGATATACACATATGGGCATGTTCAAACTTTATAATCATCCACTTTATTCATACACATACACATTTTTGCTTTTGTCATCGTATTTAGGATAAACACATTTGGAATTTCATTTGAATTGGACCGTATGATGGTATTTTCTTGTAGTAGCTCAATGATCCATATTTGAATTGAATGGACAATCTAAGTTTCGAGTTGGAGAAATTGATTTTCAAAACTTGCACATTTTTTTTGCGTGCAAAACAAACAAATTGTCGGCCATGATATCATAGTCGGACGTACGAGAGCAGAATACTTATTATTTTAGGCGCCAAAAGCTTTCAAACTTCCCGCTCACACCGAAATATCACGCGCCCGAAACTTTAGCCCTGCGATATTCCTGTTTTACCCCTGCCACATGAACGGAAAAGGGCTGCTTTGGTAACTCCATTGTATTCCCCTCTTTGCCCCCAACATTCTTCCCCAGAACCCCTCCCCTTCCCCTCCCCGACCCCAACCACGGCAAGCCGCCGAATCTAGTCCTCTGCCACAGCGGTGGACCTCACACCCTGCCGGATCTACCTTTCGTACCTTGGAACCCCCAACTGCCAACTCACCACTTCACCGGAGCCACTTCAGCGACTGGCTTGTCCACCGCTCCAGATCTCCTTGACCGCCATCGTGGTCCACCGCACCAGATCTGCTTAACCGGCACCCTCGTCCACCACAACGTAGGCCCTTCACTGACTCCCTTGTCTGCCCCTTCGATGGCCCTTCATACAAGCCCTCATCCGCCACAACAGATCCGCCTCAACGAAAGCACTTTACAACGCGCCCACCGAAGCCTTCGTCCACTGCACCAGACCCGCTCCACGGACGCCATATTCAACTCCACCGTCCCTGCTTTACCAACGCTGCAGCCTCATCAGGTTATTTGGATTTTTACTCCTTCGTTTTTTCTCTTTATCGTGCAACTATTCACTTACCACAGATGAGCTTTCTTGTATGTAGACAGGCGCTGCAACCGTAGCGCCGGAGCCGCTTCAGCGACAGCGACAGCCGGCCCAAACTCAACCGCAACACGAGCACCATCGACAATCCTTAGCTATCAAGTATGACAATGATACCCATACGCCGCCGAGAATTAGGTACTATTATCCAACGGCCGGCGCCTACGTTCACTTTCCTAGCATAAGCACCGCACCTTTGAATTTCTTCAGGGCATCATTCAGTTTTTCATGAGATGCATTATTCTGCTTGCACCTGTAGGGCCATACTTCTGGCAGTGAACATGTTACATGTGCTAAATTACATACCAGTGCACATATAGTTAATATGCTTTAGTTTTGTTCTGATGCCACCTGTTGGTTTGTAACACCCCGGATGTAACTTTCCAAATTTGTACTCCAACTCTTGCCGATTCCGGCGTTAAGTTATTTTATTTTCTCAGGTTCGTGTTTTTTTGTCTCCATGTGTTGTTATCGTTGTCATGCATCTCATATCATGTCATCATGTGCATTGCATTTGCATACGTGTTCATCTCATGCATTCGAGCATTTTCCCCGTTGTCCCTTTTGCATTCCGGTGCTTCGTTCTCCTCCGGTGGTCATTTCTAGCTTTCTCTCGTGTGTGGGGATTAAACATTTCCGGATTGGACCGAGACTTGCCAAGCGGCCTTGGTTTACTACTGGTAGACCGCCTATCAAGTTTCGTGGCATTTGGACTTCGTTTGATACTCCAACGGTTAACCGAGGGACCAAAAAGGCCTCGTGTGTGTTGTAGCCGGCCCCCGCGAGCCCATCGCCTCGCCGCCCGAGCGCCCGAGGAGCCGCGCCTGCTCCTCGGCTGCGCCACCCCGCTCCGGTGGCTGGAGTTCGCCGCGCCGCCCGAGGTCCTCGCCGGCCGTCACCGCCATCTCCGCCGCCAGATCCGGTCGGGAGTGGCCGGATCTTCCTCGTCCTCGCCTCCCGCCGCTTCGTCGAGCTCGCCGGAGCTACAGTGTTCACCGGAGTTCGCCTCGGCTCGCGCGCCGGGTCAAACCCTAGATCCGCGCGGGGTAAATTTCTTCTAAGTCCCCGGTTTTTCCTAGCCCAAGTGCCCTTGTTCATAGCCTCGTAACTTTGCAACCGTAGCTCCGATTCATGCATATAGCATATCAAAATGTTCATATCAAAGAGTACATCATTTCATTCCATTGCATCATTTTCATTTGAGTTCATCTTGATGCCCGAAATGCTGTTAGAAGAGGGCTACTTGAGATAATTGTCAGATCTGCTACTCCATTTAGCCTTTTGTCATTTTTGCCATGATTATTGTGTGCATGCTATGCCCATGAGTTCTACATGTGTTTTGTTAAGGGTTTTGTCATCTTTCCAGAGGTGCAACCCATGTATTTTTTTGTGATGTGTGTGGTGACTAGCACGAGCTTGCAAAGTGGTGCACTTGTTAATTCTGTTTTCAGGGACTTAGTAATTCCACAAAGTCCTTGATCTGTTTATCTGTTAAGCTCTTTGAGTAGCTCCATGCCATGCTTTAATTTTCCATGTTCAGGTCCTGTAGCATGTAGTTTTGTTGCTCCGAAGTGGGCTACCTGATCTAAAATTCCAGACAAGTGTTGATTTCACAAAGTCTGAGATCTGTTTGCCATATGCATTTTTGCCATGCTTGTTTGAACCTGTTAATGGATGAATTGGCCGTAGCTCAGTGCTAGACTTTTGTTAAGCATCTTGATTGCATCCCTGCCATGTCTTTTGTTGTCATGTTTGGGTGTTGTAGCATGTTCATCTCATTGCATTTAGTTGGCTACTTGCTGTAAATCGCAGAACGAGGCCATATTTGAGTCGCTTGCCATTTCCAAACCATAATTCCGATTCCGGCGTTCTTTCTATCGTTTTCAAGCGATTTCATCTCATCTTTCCAGTGGCACACTTGGATTTCCAAGTTGAGGCCAGGTTCTTGCATTTCCTGTCATATCTTGCATTTTGCATCCCGCATCGCATCCCGCATAGCATATCATCATTGCATCATATTGCTTGTTCCTTGCACGTGGTTGATTGTGTCCTTGTTCCTTGTTTGTCTTGTTTGGGTAGAGCCGGGAGACGAGTTCGCTAACGAGGATCCCGTTGAGTTTGCTTTCGAGGATCCAGTCAACTCTGACAACTTTGCAGGCAAGATGATCATACCCTCGAAATCACTACTATCTTTGCTATGCTAGTTTGCTCGCTCTTTTGCTATGCCAATGCTACGATGCCTACCACTTGCTTTCAAGCCTCCCAAATTTCCATGTCAAACCTCTAACCCACCTTGTCCTAGCAAACCGTTGATTGGCTATGTTACCGCTTTGCTCAGCCCCTCTTATAGCATTGCTAGTTGCAGGTGAAGCTTGGAGGCCGTTCCTCGTTGGAACATTTATTTACTTGTTGGGATATCATTATTTTGCCATGTTATCTTAATGCATCTATATACTTGGTAAAGGGTGGAAGGCTCGGCCTCTCGCCTAGTGTTTTGTTCCACTCTTGCCACCCTAGTTTCCGTCATATCGGTGTTATGTTCCCGGATTTTGCGTTCCTTACGCGGTTGGGTTATAATGGGAACCCCTTGATAGTTCGCCTTGATTAAAGCTTTTCCAGCAATGCCCAACCTTGGTTTTACCATTTGCCACCTAGCCTTTTCTTTCCCTTGGGTTCTGCAGACTCAAGTGTCATCTTATTTTAGCCCCCCCGGGCCAGTGCTCCTCTGAGTGTTGGTCCCACCGAGCGATGTCCGGGGCTACCAGGGGCAACTCTGGGCTGGCCTACCCGATGTCTTGCTCATCTGAGTGTGCCCTGAGAAAGAGATATGTGCAGCTCCTATCGGGATTTGTCGGCACATTCGGGCGGTGTTGCTGGTCTTGTTTTAACCCGTCGAAGTGTCTTGAAGAACCGAGATACCGAGTCTGATCGGAACATCTTGGGAGGAGGTCTATTCCTTCTTTGACCGTGAGAGCTTGTCATGGGCTAAGTTGGGACTCCCCTGCAGGGATTTGAACTTTCATAAGCCGTGCATGCGGTTATGGGCAGATGGGAATTTGTTAATGTCCGGTTGTAGATAACTTGAACCTTAACTTAATTAAAATGAATCAACTAAGTGTGTTACCGTGATGACCTCTTCTCGGCGGAGTCCGGGAGGTGGACACGGTGTTGGGATAATGTTTGTGCAGGTTGCTCTCTCGTTTCTCGCTCGCGCTTTGCCTCCTCTTCTCGCTCTCTTTTGCGAATAAGTTAGCCACCATATTTGCTAGTTCCTTGCTGCAGCTCCACATATTTACCTTGCCTTACCTATAAACTTAAATAGTCTTGATCGCGAGGGTGTGAGATTGCTGAGTCCCTATGGCTCACAGATTACTATTACACCAGATGCAGGGCCTGATGATTCCGCTCCAGGAGACGCGCTTGAGCTCAAGTGGGAGTTCGACGAAGACTCTCAACGTTACTATGTTTCCTTTCCTGATGATCAGTAGTGGTGCCCAGTTGGGGTTGACCGGGACCGTGTCGCTTGTTGGGTTATCTTTTATTTTGGCGCCGTAGTCGGGCCATGAGTGTTTGGATGATGTAATGTTATTTATGTACTTGATTGACGTGGCGAGTGTAAGCCAAATATGTTATCTCCCCTTTATTATGTATATTACATGGGATGTTGTGAAGATTGCCTAATTTGTGACATATGCCTTCAATGCGATTATGCCTCTAAGTCGTGCCTCGACACATGGGAGATATAGTCGCATCGAGGGTGTTACAAGTTGGTAATCAGAGCCTTCCCCGACCTTAGGAGCCCCATTGCTTGATCGTTTTTAGCGGCCGAGTTGTGTCTAGAAAAATGTTTTGAGTCATTTAGGAATTATATATCGGAGAGTTTAGGAATTCTTTTTACTTCCCAGTCTCCTCATCGCTCTAGTAAGGCATCCTGACGTAGAGTTTTGACTCTTCTCTTCTCAAATTTCACTAAAGAAAATTTAGGATCACGCGGGTATCTTGGAATCGTTCCGATGGTTTTATGATGAGAACATTGTCTTGGTGCCTCCTGTCAGGGGTTTAGTGGAAGTGTCCCAGGGAGTTGAGCTCTGAGGTGTTGTCATCATAATTTTATCATTGCAGTTCTGGAATACCTGAGTTTAGTACGCCGACATCGAAAATCTCTTTTATGCAGTTCGTTGGTGAGATAACCTCGACGCCACCCAGTACTTGGGCGGGAGTTCGGGAGTATCGCCATAACTTGTATAACGGATGTTTTTCGAAGTTTGAGGTAGATGGTTTCCGAAGTTTTCTTGGTTATGTGTTGAAGGATGGATACAGCTGGATGTAGGATTTGCTAGTTTGGGTGAGATATTATGCTTCCCCTGTATCCCCAACACCTGATTGCATAACCGGAAAGGTTCGGGAGTTTCATAGGTGGGAATTCTCGTAGCTCTAGTTCTTCTTCCACGGATATTGGTTTGAGATTGGGATTTCTTACCGATTATTCGTTCTTGATCCGTACCTTGTTGATTTATTTCTCTACCTTAATTCTACGTGGCTTCTCAATTTATGGATATGTGACCATTTCAAGAGGAATGCATTCGTTCATTTCGTTCGGATGTGAAGACTATATGTTGCAATTTTCATTCCGTTGGATTCAGCTTCAATATTTGTCTATCAATGTGCTAATGGATGTGAACCTCTTCAGGATGGCTCCTCCAACGCGCACGACTCCGAATCCTGATCCGCCACCACCTCCACCTCCTCCAGAGGCATGGCAAGCTGTGATGGCCGCAACCAATGCAAACACACAGTTGATCATGCAAATTCTTCAAGAGAGCAATCAAGGCAACCAAGGGAATCAAGGCAACAATCAGAATCACTTTGCTACACTCAACCAGTTCCTTGCTAACGGGACAAAGACTTTCAACAATTGTGTTGAGGCAACCGATGCTGACGATTGGCTAGTGGATCTGTGCAAGCATTCCGAGTGCAGCAACGTCAGGCCTGAGGACTTTGTTAAGTTCGCTTCCTTCCAACTCAAAGATCAAGCTGCAGAATGGTTCCAGCAGTACATGGATTCCAGAGGTGGACGTGTTATCACCTGGGATGAATTTCATCAAGATTTCCAAGCTCATCATATTCCTCAGAGCGTGGTTGAAAGCAAGCATGAGGAATTCTGCAACCTGAAGCAAGGCTCTTTGTCTGTCTATGACTACAACAAGTTGTTTTAGAAGCTCGCCCGCTTTGCCAAGCAGGACGTACCTGATGAGAAGAGCATGATATACCAGTTCAGGGGTGGTCTCAGAGAAGAAATTCAGCTAGCTCTTGTTCTTTTCGAGCCCTTGATATACGGTGAGTTCTACAACATGGCACTGAAGCAAGAGGCTGCTCAGTTGAGGTGTGATGCTTCCAAGAAGCGAGTCAGAGATGTTACTCCTTCTTCCTCTACTCAAGTGGCCAAGCAGCAGAAGTATTGGCTTCCTCCTCCTCTGTTCTGTCAGCCGTATCAGCAGAAGAGCAAAGGTGGCAGTGGCTCTTCCCACCAACCCAACCCTGGCTTTCAGAACAAGACTTCGTCTCAAGCTCCAAGATCGAGTGCTCCGTATCACCGTCCGCTTTCAGAGGTCACATTCAACAAGTGCCAACAGAAGGGTCACTATGCCAACAAGTGTTTCAATCAGAGGCGTCTTCCTCCTCCTCCTGTCAGATCGGCAAGTACAGCTGTGGTCAAGCATAACCCCAAGTCTGCCAAGGTCAACTTGCTGAATGCAGCTCAGGCAGAGGACTCACCAGATGCGATCATGGGTAACCTTCCTATTAATGACATTCCCGCAAGAGTTCTTTTTGACACTGGTGCATCTTTATCATTTTTATCGAAGCCTTTTGCATCCATGCATGATGTGCATACTATTGATTTGCCTAAACCGATAGCGGTTTCTTCTCCGGGTTTGTTCATGAACACCAAAATGATGGCTCCGGATGTTACTATCACGTTGGGCGATTACAAGTTTCTTTCTTCTCCAATGGTTCTTGGTAACTCGGATATTGATCTTATTCTCGGAATGGATTGGCTTACTAAGCACAAGGCGCATCTTGATTGTGCAGCCAGGCAGATTCAATTGATTCATTCGTCTGAGGATGTAATTGTCTTTGCTGCTCGTGATGATACTATCCGTCTGTTTTCTCTCAATGAGAAGGGTGAACTGGATGCTATCTCGCAAATTCCAGTCGTTTGTGAATATCAAGATGTCTTTCCAGAAGAGCTTCCAGGAATGCCTCCGCACCGGCCAGTTGAATTCGTTATTGATCTTGAGCCTGGCATGGAACCTGTGTGCAAGCGTCCTTACAAGCTCGGACCTGAAGAGTTGAAGGAGCTGAAGAAGCAACTCGATATTCAAGAGAAATATGGTCTCATCCAGCCTAGTTCTTCTCCGTGGGGTTGTGGTGTTCTTTTTGTGAAGAAGAAGGATGGAACGGACCGGCTTTGTGTTGATTACCGTCCATTGAACAAGAAGACTATCAAGAACAAGTACCCACTTCCCAACATCAATGAGTTGTTCGAACAACTCAAAGGTGCCCAAGTATTCTCCAAGCTTGATCTCCGTATGGGTTATCATCAGATTCGAATCCGTGAGCAAGATATTCCCAAGACGGCTTTCAGGACAAGCTATGGTTCATATGAGTACACTGTCATGTCTTTTGGCCTCGTCAACGCCCCTCCGACTTTCTCTCACATGATGAACTTCATCTTCAACGCCTACACCAATGACTTCGTTTTGGTCTATATCGACGACATTCTGGTTTTCTCGAAGAACAAGGAAGATCATGCCAAGCACTTGCGTTTGGTTCTTGATAAGCTGAGGGAACATCAGTTCTACGCCAAGTTCTCCAAGTGTGAATTTTGGCTCGATGAGGTTCTTTATCTTGGTCATATCATCTCTGCCAAGGGCATTGCCGTGAATCCTGAGAAGGTGTCTGCAATTGTGAATTGGGAACCTCCTCAGAACGTGAAGCAACTCCGTAGCTTCCTCGGTCTCACAAGCTATTGCCGAAGATTCGTTGAAAACTTTTCTAAGATTGTGAAGCCTCTCTCAAATCTTCTCCAGAAGCATGTCAAGTACGTTTGGTCTCCGGAGTGTGACATTGCTTTCAACACTTTGAAAGAGAAATTGATCACTGCTCTAGTTCCGACTCCGCCTGATGAATCCAAGCCGTACGAGGTCTTTTGTGATGCCTCTCTCCAAGGTCTTGGCGCGGTATTGATGCAAGAGAAGAAAGTTGTTGCTTATACCTCTTGCTAGTTGAAGCCTAATGAGAAGAACTACCCCACTCATGATCTCGAGTTGGCGGCAGTTGTGCATGCTCTTTTGACTTGGAGACATCTTCTATTGGGAAGAAAAGTGGACATTTTCACTGATCACAAGAGTCTCAAGTACATCTTCACTCAGCCTAATCTCAACCTCAGGCAAACTCGATGGGTCGAAATGATTCAAGAGTATAATCTGAGTATCGAGTATACTCCAGGCAAGGCCAATGTGATTGCTGACGCATTGAGCAGAAAAGCTTACTACAACAGTCTGATTCTCAAGCCTTATCAACCCGAGCTTTGTGAAGCTTTCCGCAAACTTAATCTGCAAGTTGTTCCTCAAGGTTTCCTCGCCAACCTTCAAGTCTCTCCTACCTTGGAAGACCAGATTCGCCAAGCTCAGCTTCTTGATGCTATGGTGAAAAAGGTGAAGATTGGGATTGCCAAGATTCAATCCAAGTATAAGTGCTACCACCTTGATGACAAGGACACTCTCTTCTTCGAGGATCGTATTGTTGTACCCAACGGTGAACTTCGTAAAGTGATCATGAACGAGGCTCACAATTCTCTCCTCTCCATTCACCCTGGGAGCACGAAGATGTATCAGGACCTCAAGCAAGCTTATTGGTGGACTCGAATGAAGCGCGAGATTGCTCAATTTGTGAATGAATGTGATGTATGCAGGAGAGTGAAGGTAGAACACCAAAGGCCAGCTGGTCTCCTCCAACCTCTTGCCATTCCAGAATGGAAGTTTGACCACATTGAAATGGACTTCGTGACTGGGTTTCCAAAGTCCAAGCGTGGCAATGATGCTATATTCGTTGTCATCGACAAACTCACCAAAGTGGCTGATTTTCTGCCTATCAAAGAGTCGATCACTGCAGCTCAATTGGCGGAACTCTATACCTCTCGAATTGTCTCTCTGCATGGTATTCCTCAAGTGATCTCTTCAGACCGTGGCATCATCTTTACCTCAAAGTTTTGGGATTCTTTTCAGAAGGCCATGGGCACTAACATCCGCTTCAGCACAGCTTTCCATCGTCAAACTAATGGTCAAGTCAAGCGTGTCAACCAGATTCTTGAAGATATGCTCAGGGCTTGTGTGATCTCCTTCGGCATGAAGTGGGAGGATTGTCTTCCTTATGCTAAATTCTCCTACAACAACAGTTTTCAAGCAAGTTCCGGCAAGGCCCCATTTGAAATTCTGTATGGCAGGAAGTGTCGTACCCCTCTCAACTGGTCTGAAACTGGTGAATGTCAGCTTTTGGGTAATGACTTAATCACAGAGGCAGAGGAAATGTGTAAAGTCATTCGTGATAACCTCAAAGCAGCCCAATCCCGCCAGAAGAGCTACTATGATAGTAAGCACCGTGATTTGGCTTTCGAGATCGGAGATCATGTTTACCTCCGTGTCTCTCCTATGAAAGGTACTCGTCGCTTTCGTATCAAAGGGAAGCTTGCCCCCAGATACGTGGGACCTTTCAAGATTGTCAGCAAGAGAGGCGACCTCGCCTATCAACTCGAGCTTCCTTCAAACATTGCAAATGTTCATGACGTGTTCCATGTCTCTCAGCTTCGAAAGTGCTTCAAGACTCCTGACCGCACCGTCAACTTTGAGGACATTGAGCTCCAAGAAGATCTCTCTTATCGTGAGCACCCAGTTGCTATTCTTGAAGAGACTGAACGCAAGACTCGCAACAAGTCAATCAAATTTCTCAAAGTCAAGTGGTCACACCATTCCAACCGTGAAGCTACCTGGGAACGCGAGGATCACCTCCGTTCTGAGTACCCGGAGTTCTTTCAGTCCTAGATCTCGAGACGAGATCCTTTCGTAGTGGTGGAGTGTTGTAACACCCCGGATGTAACTTTCCCAATTTGTACTCCAACTCTTGCCGTTTCCGGCGTTAAGTTATTTTATTTTCTCGGGTTCGGGTTTTTTTTTCTCCGTGTGTTGTTATCGTTGTCATGCATCTCATATCATGTCATCATGTGCATTGCATTTGCATACATGTTCATCTCATGCATTCGAGCATTTTCCCCGTTGTCCGTTTTGCATTCCGGTGCTTCGTTCTCCTCCGGTGGTCATTTCTAGCTTTCTCTCGTGTGTGGGGATTAAACATTTCCGGATTGGACCGGGACTTGCCAAGCGGCCTTGGTTTACTACCGGTAGACCACCTGTCAAGTTTCGTGCCATTTCGACTCCGTTTGATACTCCAACGGTTAACCGAGGGACCGAAAAGGCCTCGTGTGTGTTGCAGCCCAACACCCCTCCAATTTGGCCCAAAACTCACATAAGCCCTCTCCATCATCTAGAGCGTTCGATCACGATCGCGTGGCCGAAAACCGCGCCTCATTTGGACTCTCCTAGCTCCCTCTATGCCTACATAAAGAACCCCCATTCCAAATCTTGGATCCCCCTCCCCGAAACACTAAATATCGCCTCCGCGCCGGCCGGACATTGTCCGTTCGGACCGGACGCGTCCGCGCCGCCACCGCCGCCCAATCGCGCGCCGCCGCGTGGCCCCTGCGCCGCCGCCCACCGCTCCGGCCCGGGAGGCCCGTAGCCGGCCCCCGCGAGCCCATCGCCTCGCCGCCCGAGTGCCCGAGGAGCCGCGCCTGCTCCTCCGCCGTGCCGCCCCGCTCCGGTGGCCGGAGTTGGCGGCGCCGCCCCGCACAGCTCGCCCGCGCCGCCTGAGGTCCCTGTCGGCCGCCACCGCCATCTCCGCCGCCAGATCCGGCCGGGAGTGGCCGGATCTTCCTCGTCCTCGCCTCATGCCGCTCTGTCGAGCTTGCCGGAGCTAAAGTGTTCGCCGGAGTTCGCCTTGGTTCGCGCGCCGGGTCAAACCCTAGATCCGCGCGGGGCAAATTTCTTCTAAGTCCCCAGTTTTTCCTAGCCCAAGTGCCCTTGTTCATAGCCTCGTAACTCTGCAACCATAGCTCCGATTCATGCATATAGCATATCAAAATGTTCATCTCAGAGAGTACATCATTTCATTCCATTGCATCATTTTCATTTGAGTTCGTCTTGATGCCCTAAATGCTGTTAGAAGAGGGCTACTTGAGATAATTGTCAGATCTGCTACTCCATTTAGCCTTTTGTCATTTTTGCCATGATTATTGTGTGAATGCTATGCCCATGAGTTCTACATGTGTTTTTTTAAGGGTTTTGTCATCTTTCCAGAGGTGCAACCCATGTATTTTTTTTGTGATGTGTGTGGTGACTAGCACGAGCTTGCAAAGTGGTGCACTTGTTAATTCTGTTTTCAGGGACTTAGTAATTCCACAAAGTCCTTGATATGTTTATCTGTTAAGCTCTTTGAGTAGCTCCATGCCAAGCTTTACTTTGCCATGTTCAGGTCCTGTAGCATGTAGTTTTGTTGCTCCGAAGTGGGCTACCTGATCTGAAATTCCAGACAAGTGTTGATTTCACTAAGTCTGAGATCTGTTTGCCATATGCATTTTTGCCATGCTTGTTTGAACCTGTTAATGGATGAATTGGCCGTAGCTCAGTGCTATACTTTTGTTAAGCATCTTGATTGCATCCCTGCCATGTATTTTGTTGTCATGTTTGGGTACAATAGCATGTTCATCTCATTGCATTTAGTTGGCTACTTGCTGTAAATCGCAGAACGTGGCCATATTTGAGTCGCTTGCCATTTCCAAACCGTAACTCTGATTCCAGCGTTCTTTATATCGTTTTCAAGCGATTTCATCTCATCTTTCCAGTGGCACACTTGGATTTCCATGTTGAGGCCCGGTTCTTGCATTTCCTGTCATATCTTGCATTTTGCATCCCGCATAGCATATCATCATTGCATCATATTGCTTGATCCTTGCACGTGGTTGATTGTGTCCTTGTTCCTTGTTTGTCTTGTTTAGGTAGAGCCGGGAGACGAGTTCGCTAACAAGGATCCCGTTGAGTTTGCTTTCGAGGATCCAGTCAACTCTGACAACTTTGCAGGCAAGATGATCATACCCTCGAAATCACTACTATCTTTGCTATGCTAGTTTGCTCGCTCTTTTGCTATGCCAATGCTACGATGCCTACCACTTGCTTTCAAGCCTCCCAAATTGCCATGTCAAACCTCTAACCCACCTTGTCCTAGCAAACCGTTGATTGGCTATGTTACCGCTTTGCTCAGCCCCTCTTATAGCATTGCTAGTTGCAGGTGAAGCTTGGAGGCCGTTCCTCGTTGGAACATTTATTTACTTGTTGGGATATCATTATTTTGCCATGTTATATTAATGCATCTATATACTTTGTAAAGGGTGGAAGGCTCGGCCTCTCGCCTAGTGTTTTGTTCCACTCTTGCCGCCCTAGTTTCCGTCATATCGGTGTTATGTTCTCGGATTTTGCGTTCCTTACGCGGTTGGGTTATAATGGGAACCCCTTCATAGTTCGCCTTGATTAAAGCTTTTCCAACAATGCCCAACCTTGGTTTTACCATTTTCCACCTAGCCTTTTCTTTCCCTTGGGTTCTGCAGACTCAAGGGTCATCTTATTTTAG
>NC_041382.1:631751254-631769827 GCF_002162155.2 Triticum dicoccoides | reverse complement strand
GTGCTCCTCTGAGTGTTGGTCTCACCGAGCGATGTCCGGGGCTACCAGGGGAAACTCTGGGCTGGCCTACCCGACGTCTTGCTCATCTGAGTGTGCCCTGAGAAAGAGATATGTGCAGCTCCTATCGGGATATGTCGGCACATTCGAGCGGTGTTGCTAGTCTTGTTTTAACCTGTCGAAGTGTCTTGAAGAACCGAGATACCGAGTCTGATCGGAACATCTTGGGAGGAGGTCTATTCCTTCGTTGACCATGAGAGCTTGTCATGGGCTAAGTTGGGACTCCCCTGCAGGGATTTGAACTTCCGAAAGCCGTGCCCATGGTTATGGGAAGATGGGAATTTGTTAATGTCCGGTTGTAGATAACTTGAACCTTAACTTAATTAAAATGAATCAACTGATTGTGTTACCCTGATGGCCTCTTCTCGGCGGAGTCCGGAAGGTGGACACGGTGTTGGGGTAATGTTTGTGCAGGTTGCTCTCTCGTTTCTCGCTCGCGCTTTGCCTCCTCTTCTCGCTCTCTTTTGCGAATAAGTTAGCCACCATATTTGCTAGTCGCTTGCTGCAGCTCCACATATTTACCTTGCCTTACCTATAAGCTTAAATAGTCTTGATCGCGAGGGTGCGAGATTGCTGAGTTCCTGTGGCTCACAGATTACTATTACACCAGATGCAGGGCCTGATGATTCCGCTCCAGGAGACGCGCTTGAGCTCAAGTGGGAGTTCGACGAAGACTCTCAACGTTACTATGTTTCCTTTCTTGATGATCAGTAGTGGTGCCCAGTTGGGGTTGATCGGGACCGTGTCGCTTGTTGGGTTATCTTTTATTTTGGCGCCGTAGTCGGGCCATGAGTGTTTGGATGATGTAATGTTATTTATGTACTTGATTGACGTGGCGAGTGTAAGCCAACTATGTTATCTCCCTATTATTATGTATATTACATGGGATGTTGTGAAGATTGCCTAATTTGTGACATATGCCTTCAATGCGATTATGCCTCTAAGTCGTGCCTCGACACGTGGGAGATATAGTCGCATCGAGGGTGTTGCATGGTTCCATCAGACTGCTTAATATTCTCTATGCTCAACTACACATCAGCAAACTAGCATGTGGTTCCATTGCTTTTTGTTCACTTTACCCTACATTTTCTGATGCTAGCTATTACATCACTGCTCCAAGCCTCTGTTCATTACTTGTTTGTGTGTTCTTGATCTTCCCAAGTTGCATGACTAATTTGATGCTTCTATTAATTATGGAGCTGCCAACCCCATCAAGAAAAATATTTGTTCTTTTGGGGCTGGCACCTCGAACAAGCATAAAAATAGAGGGAAGCAGATATACTCCCTCTGATTCTATTTACTTTGCGCATAACTCTTGACCCGCATACCAAGGAGGGCACTGGTTTAATTTTTCTGGACTAATTTGCCAATTAATTAGGGCAGAGGCGGATTTACCATGGACTTAGAAGATTTTAATACTGCTTGTAAACTCTTGCAGTGGGGTAGTGTTAATGAACCTCACGAATCTGAATTTAAAGAATTTCTTGCTAGTATCACTGTGGGGGAATCTAGAGAAATAACACAAGCTACCATAGGGAGCGTTCATTTTCCTGCCATACATTATTTTGCTCTCTTTATAGGTAGATGCATGAACAGTAAGGATGAGGCATGTCACATGTGTGTTCCCGATCTTAGTGTTCTCAAGAGTGCTGTATTAGGAGATAAACAATAAAACTTGGTGGCCATTGTTGCACGTAGGTTGCATCATAACAGTATTGTTGGAGATTTGTTCGGTGGAATTTATTAAACCTGTTTAGCTAATTTTCTTGAGATATCCATACATGAGAATGATATTGAAATGCCTCCTACTTATCTAGATTATAATGCTATGATTCGTCATCAGTTTGTTGAGAGGAACGATCAGTTCCTCCAGTACCGACTAATCTTTCACAAATGGCGCACCGTCCATGTTGCTCTCGCTGCTCCTGCTTTCTTTGACTTTCAGACAAAAGGGAGATATGTTATAACCAGGGAGGAGGTGAATGAGTACGAGAGGAGGATGGAGGCAGCTCGCCTCCAGGCTTTAGCTCTTCAGGTAGTAGCTGTTGCATCTCAGTACGACCCCGGCTTCAACATCGGATATCCACCAGGCCAGCCATGGCCATAGACCAACTTAGGCCAAAAGCCTAAGCTTGGGGGAGTACGTATTTCTCACCGACATTACATTCATATTCACACACTCATGCCAATTGTCGGTGCTCATAGTTTTTCATTGTATCATCCATGCTAGTTTATTTTCTTTTTAAGCCTTCTTCTTGTGTGTTTGAAAAACCTTAAGAAAACAAAAAAATAGTTGTAGTTTTTAGCTAGTTTACTTTCCATGCTTGTAGTAGTAATAATTAAAAGAAACCCAAAAAGATTTCTTGTTCTTGTTTTGCTTGTTGGGAGCTTTCCTGTGTAAATAGTTTTGTTTCTTTTCTTTTTCTTTGGGGGTCGAGAGGAGAAACCATAATGAAAATGTTGAGTGGCTCTCATATGCATTATTGTTGATCTAACAAAGAGCCCTTATTACCTTGTCTTTTCACTTGAATTGAATGCTTGCAAATTCCAGCTTAGTCCAATGCACGTGCACTATTATTATTATCCACATTATTCAGTTGCGCAAGTGAAAGGCAATAATGATGATATATGATGGACTGATTGAGATGAGAGAAGCTGGTATGAACTCGACCTCTCTTGTTTGTGTAAATATGATTAGTTCATCGTTCCTGATTTAGCTTATTATGAATGAAACATGTTTGCAATGACAATTAGAGATTATAGTTGCTCATGCCATGCTTAATTTTCTAGGAGTTTATAATGGTTTACCTTTCATGCCAACATGCTATTAAAATGGTTGTGATGTGGTATGATAGGGTGGTATCCTCCTTTGAACGATTCGAGTGGCTTGACTTGGCACATGTTCATGCATGTAGTTGAAATAAAATCAACATAGCTTCCACGATATTTATGTTCATGGTGATTTATATCCTACTCATGCTTGCATTCAGTGTTGATTAATTTTAATGCACGTTCATGACTATTGTCGCTCTCTAGCTGGTCGCTTCCCAGTCTCTTTCTAGCCATCACTTGTACTAAGAGGGAATACTGCTTGTGCATACAACTCCATAAACCCCAAAAGTTATTCCATATGAGTCCACCATACTTTCCTATATGTGGTATCTACCTGCCGTTCCAAGTAAATTTGTATGTGCCAAAATCTAAACCTTCAAATGAAATTCTGTTTTGTATGCTTGAATAGCTCATGTACCAACTAGGGCTGTCTGTATCTTCCATGCTAGGCGGGTTATTCTCAAGAGGAGTGGACTCCGCTCCTCATTCACGAGAAAATGGCTGGTCACCGGGATGCCCAATCCCATGC
Source organism: Triticum dicoccoides (assembly GCF_002162155.2). NCBI lineage: Eukaryota > Viridiplantae > Streptophyta > Magnoliopsida > Poales > Poaceae > Triticum > Triticum dicoccoides. Next base: position 631,766,409 of record NC_041382.1, on the reverse strand, counting down.
TCAAATCAAATCAAAATAATTGCAAACAGAACTCCCCCAGGTTTGTTGTTAGTTGGAGGCACCCGTTGTTTCGGGTAAGCCATGGATTGATGCTTGTTGGTGGTGGGGGAGTATAAACTTTACCATTCTGCTTGGGAACCACACCTATATTGTGTGTAGCATGGAAGATATCGAGATCTCTCGATTGTTATGTTGACAATGAAAGTATATCGCTCAAAATATTATTCATCTCTATTTCAAAATCGAGCTCTAGCACATCTACAAATCCCTGCATCCCTCTGAGAAGGGCCTATTTATTTACTTTTGTGTTGAGTAATCATCCTCTTATTAAAAAGCACTAGTTGGAGAGCACCGCTATCATTTGCATGTATTATTATTAGTACACATTGAGTATGACTTGACTGGATCTCTTTTACCATGAATCACAATTTCCATTCAGCCCTTGATCTTCATAGGTGATCTACATTTATGTTTTGTGGTTTCAGAAAGGGCTAGCGAGATACCATCTTGTTATATCATATTATGATTGTTTTGAGAAAGTGTTGTCATCCGAGATTTATTATTATTGCTCGCTAGTTGGTTATGTCATTGATATGAGTAAACATGAGAACTAAATGTTATTGTGAATATGGTTAGTTCATAATATTTGCTAAAAACTTGAATGCTGGCTTTACATATTTACAACAACAAGAGCAAACAGAGTTTGTAAAAGTTTTTCTTTATCACTTTCAGTTTATCAACTCAATTGATTAAGGACAAGCAAAGGTTTAAGCTTGGGGGAGTTGATACGTCTCCAACATATCTACTTCTCCAAACACTTTTGCCCTTGTTTTGGACTCTAACTTGCATGATTTGAATGGAACTAACCCGGACTCACGCTGTTTTCAGCAGAATTGCCATGGTGTCATGTTTGTGCAGAAATAAAAGTTCTCAGAATGACCTGAAAATCAATGGAGAATATTTTTGGAATATATAAAAAATACCGGCGAAAGAATCAAGGCCAGGGGGCCCACACCCTATCCACGAGGGTGGGGACGTGCCTATCCCCTGGGTGCACCCCCTGTCTCGTGGGCCGCCTGGTGCTCCACCGACCTCAACTCCAACTCTATATATTCATGTTTGGGGAGAAAAAAATCAGGGAGAAGTATTCATCGCGTTTTACGATACGGAGCCGCTGCCAAGCCCTAATCTCTCTCGGGAGGGCTGATCTGGAGTCCGTTCGGGGCTTCGGAGAGGGGAATCCGTCGCCATCATCATCATCAACCTTCCTCTATCACCAATTTCATGATGCTCACCGCCGTGCGGGAGTAGTTCCATTGTCGGCTTGCTGGACAGTGATGGGTTGGATGATATTTATCATGTAATCGAGTTACTTTTGTTAGGGTATGATCCCTAGTATCCATTATGTTCTGAGATTGATGTTGCTATGACTTTGCTATGCTTAATGCTTGTCACTAGGGCCCGAGTGCCATGATTTCAGATCTGAACCTATTATGTTTTCATGAATATATGTGAGTTATTCATCCTATCTTGCAAGTCTATAGTCACCTATTATGTGTTATGATCCGGTAACCCCGAAGTGATAATAATCGGGACCACTCCCGGTGATGACCGTAGTTTGAGGAGTTCATGTATTCACTAAGTGTTAATGCTTTGGTCCGGTACTCTATTAAAAGGAGGCCTTAATATTCCTTAGTTTCCAATAGGACCCCGCTACCACGGGAGGGTAGGACAAAAGATGCCATGCAAGTTCTTTTCCATAAGCACGTATGACTATGTTCAGAATACATGCCTACATTACATTGATGAACTGGAGCTAGTTCTGTGTCACCCTATGTTATAACTGTTGCATCAGGAATCGCATCCAACATAATTATCCTTCACTGATCCATTGCCTACTATCTTTTTAAATATTGATCTTTTCTTAGTTGCTTTTCCGTAGCCACTGTTACAATAACTACAAAACTATTACTATTACTTTTGCCACCGTTACCATTACTTCCATATTACTTTGCTACTAAATACTTTGCTACAGATATTATGTCTTTCAGGTGCGGTCGAATTGACAACTCAACTGATAATACTTGAGAATATTCTTTGGCTCCCCTTGTGTCGAATCAATAAATTAGGGTTGAATACTCTACCCTCAAAAACTGTTGTGATCCCCTATACTTGTGGGTTATCAGCTGGATTTCCACGATCTAGCCCCAAACTCCTTCCTTCACATCTCGGTGTTCATCGTCATGTGTGAGGCACTGCTCCACATTAGGTCGGATCGTGGGTTCCAGCAAACCCTTGAGGTTCGAACACCGGGGTGCGCACAAAGATCTCTCTCTTCCTCCCTCACTCTCTCAATGATCTCTAAGCCTAGCTCACCAAACCCAAGGAATAAGTGACACGGGAGTTTATAATGGTTCGGGCACCGTTGTGGTGCAATACCCTACTCCAGCGTGGTGTGGTGGATTGCCTCGTAGGCTAAGGATGAACTAGTACAAGGGATGAACAGCCTCTAGAGGAGAGATGTTCTTTTTCTCAGTGAGCTTGTGTGTGTGAGGATGGTCTCAATGATCCCTCTTCTTGCTAAGGTAGTGGCTAGTCCTATTTATAGAGGCCCTGGTCCTCTTGGCAAATGTTTAGGCGGGAAAGGATCCCACAACAGACAATTTCGAAAGGAGAAAACTAGTACAAGTTATCCTGACAAAAGGTGGTCTTCGCCTGCCAAAGGTTGTGTTGGTGACACCACCGTGGGCTCCGCGTGTCCTCCGTCCTGCCGTCCTGCTGGTCTTGGTCTTGTCACTGATATGGAAACCTTTTCCTATTGCCTCGGGACTCCTCACCTGAGCTTGCCCCTTTAGCACCAAAGAGGAAACTAGCACGCTGCGCTTGCTGGTGCCCGCCTAGCCTTGGTCATCATGGCTCACGTCACGTGAACCTCGTGAGGTGCCCCTTGCATAGATATCTCTGCTCCTCGGGAGCCAGCCTGGCGAGGCCGCCCCAGGGGAGGTCTTGGTGTCGTCCACCTCGTGAGGCCTGGCCCCTCGCGAGGGTCTTGAGTGGTTGCTGGTGAAGATGGGTGGTACCAGGCTACTCGATGCCATGCCCTGGGCCGTAGGCAGGCAAGTCTAGGCACCCCCGTTCCCAGGACGTCGACAGTAGCCCCGGGGCCCAAGGCACGCTCGGACTTGGCGTCGAGGTGAAGCCAAGGGTCAAGTGCGGAGCACCATGGGCCCCAACAGCCTGCGGCCTCGATTGACGTGTGGCAATTGATAGGTCGTGGGTGTCTTTGCTTCCCCATGCTGCCTCGGCAACTGCCCGGCTTGACGAGACCCTGCTGCATGCAGAAGAAAATCATCATTACCTTAGATCGTGGAGGCCGGCGGTTGGCCTCCCTCTGGCTATAAACGAGGAGCGGGGCGGAGCCCCCATTGCTCATCTCTTCCTCCGTCCCGCTTGCTTTCTCTTCCTCCTCCTTGTTGCGACTCCCATGGCACCGATACGGAGGTTTTTTGCGCCGAGAAGGGGAAAACCTCCCGCGAAGAACTTGGGCCACTCCCACCGAAGAAGAGGCCGGTCCGCTCCCGCGACATCGTCGTGAGGCCGGGGGTGACAAGGCCTTGGTACGAGCGTCCTCCCCCGGGCTACTCGCTACCCTTGTACGCTCAGGCAGGAGGCTCCAGAGGAGGAAGGCAGTGACCGATGCCTCTTGCGCCATGGACGCGATGGTCGTGAAGTGGTGGCGCGCACCGCCGCCACGCGAACACACGCCGAGGGCTCCTCACGAGAACTCGTGGTGTGGGCGGCGATGCCACCGCGCACGTGGATCCGATTCCCGATGTTCTTTGCCGAAGTGATGACGCCAAGGGGGGCGCTCGAGTTGTGGATGCAGCACGCCAAATGTGGAACCCTGAAGATGGGAGCAGAGGTCGAGGCCGTCTCCCAGGGGAAGATCTTCATGACCCACGGATGGGGTGAGGTCACCCGCGTCTGCCGCGCGGGTCCGCCATAGCCAACCATTTTGAGTACGACGGTGCCTCCATGATGTTCTTCAAACTATTCGATGAGGAAGGCCACCGCCTGGAATGCTGTCCTGAAGGAGATCACCGGGACAGCGCCGGGGTAGGCGCTGGCCCGCCCATGGTCCTTCCGACGGTTCCTCCAGCAGCAGCGATGGTGCTTGGGAGTCCAGCGACTCTCCCGAGCTTGACGAGACTCTGGAGATGAGCGATGACAGCTATGTGTCCCCAAGCTCACGTCGTGCCCAAAGCGCAGCGGTGGCGTCCGCTCGTCGTCGTTGCTGATCTGGATGGGGTTTGCGCCGGTCCTTCATGGCCCAGTGTTGATGGTGGCGCCGGCGGCGATACTGGTAGATAGGGCTCCTAGAAACTTCCTTCTTTTCTTCCCTGAGAGGAATCAAGACGAACCCCGTGGGGGCGTGTAAAGAATCTGTAATGCTTTGCATCAATATTATCTTCACCGCGGAATCTGTGATTGCACGTCTTTCTTTGGCACTGTCCCCCTTTTCGTCCTCATGGTAGCTTAGTGCTCTATGCCGATAGGTCCCAGTCCCCAGGCAGGCTTCAGCCGTCGCTGGTATGCCAGGTCGCGATGTCATGTTGAAGGCCAGGAGGTGAGCAGCTCGAGGTCCGACAAGAGCTCCTGAGGCACGATGCTCAAGAGGTCCCCCTTAGCGTGCAAGCATCTCCCTGAAGGTAGAAAAGGCAGGCGGCATTGCCAGAGCGAGGCTACAGGAGTCGGAAATCCTAAGTTGCGAGCTGAGCTCCCTTGGGTGTGCGACTTATCTTAGTGATAATTGATCGGTTCCGTGCGTGGCGCCCGATTCCCGTCCACTGATGGCGATGCTGCCAGGTTTTGTCCATGCCAACTCCTACCCTTCATGCTTCCCCGAGTGCTCTGTGTCCTCAGGTCTCAGCCCTCGAGTGAGCTCAGCTGCCGCTGGTATGCCAGGTCGCGATGCCGTGGTCAATGCCAGGGGTGAGGGTTGGAGAGCCGGTAAGAGCTCCTGAGGCGCGATGCTTAGGAGCCCTCCCTTTAACTCCCAAGCAAAAAGCATGAAGGGGAGCAGCTGGTGGGACCTCCTGTGGCTAGGCTCCAGAGGTCCCCATGGGTTAGTGCGAGAGAGAGAGAGAGAGAGAGTAGCACAGGTGGTGCTTGCCGTCCTGCCATTGCTACTTCCGCGAGAAGATGAAGGCACTAAGGATCTAGTGAGGTGGCATACATGAAATGGGCCACGAGCCAGCGCTCGATCGCACAGGTTTATCAGTGTTGCAAGGACGGACCCAAGAACAAGCATTGTACCAGCATGCGAGTCTCCCGTTGCGGGATAAGCAAGTGACCGATCGGGAGCGTAGGAGGCCACGATGAGCATGCACCAGGTGAGCAGCGGTTATGGAGCAATTCAGGCGAGAAGGAAAAATAGTTCAGATAGATACAAGAGTGATACATGCCACTGGGACGGACCCGAGCAGCCTGGGGATGATGCAGCCCAAGCGGTGCCCCTAATAGAGTAAGCTAAAGATGCAAAAGGATAGACGCCGCAGGGACAGGCCCATCCGACTTGGGGATAATGTTGCCCGATGGGCGCCCCTTACTGAATGAACTGGAAAGAGTCATGTGATACTATGCTGGAGTGGTCTCGAGGCAGCTGAAGACGCGTGCCGAAGAGGTTGCTCTTCACGAGCCGCCCGAGTCCTGAGCCTCAGGGGGCTCCGTAGACCAAGGTGGCTCCTGAAGAACCGCCGTGATCTCCTCTAGGTTGGCGTGATGCCTGGCCTCCTGAGCTGCCAGAATGCTCCACAGGTGGCGCTGGAAGGTGACAGACGCGTTAGACAAGCCAAATGGCATGCGAACATAGCTATGAGGTGGACCCTCGCACCGCCCAACGCGCGAAGGCCAGAATCGTCGTTGTGGTGCAGCCCTGTTGAGCCCTGGGATGTCGATGCAGAAGCGCAGCCCGGCGCCCTTGCCAGGGTGGAGAGCTGCGTTGGATGGTGGGCGTCGGCCGCCACGCATGGACCTGCCTCTTGAAGCTCCTGGATCGCCTTGGTGATGAATTCCTGAGCACAAGGCGCTCCATGCCTCGTGCCCTCTTGAGGGAAACATGCGGCGAAGCATGCCTCCACATGGTGCCCGAGCGCCTCCCTCGTGACGTTGGCTAGGTAAGAGGCCCACCAAAAGAGAGCCCTCGAGCCCAGCCTGAGGAGGGCGTCTGGCACGCCTTCCTATGCGAGGGAAGGAGGTGCCCCATCTGTGGGCGTAGATCCTGAGGTGGTGCTGCTGGACACGTGACCCTCCTGAGGTCCTTGGCGGAGTAGCTGCTTCTTCTTCTTGGAGTTGGCCTCAGGAGGGTACGAGGTGCCTCTGTTGTCGGGGTCTTCGGCCGCTGCAGCCTGGTAAGTGCGGTCGAGGGAGCACACCACATCTCTTTCCTCGCAGGCGACCGAGATGACGCCGCCACTCCCTAACATCTTGAAGACGTTGTAGCCGTGGTGGGTCACTGCCAGGAACTTGGCCAAGGCTGGATATCCAAGGATAGCGTTGTACGGCAAGCTGATGTGGGCGATGTCGAAGTTGATGAGCTTGGTGTGGTAGTTGTCACGCTGGCCGAAGGTGACAGGGAGGCGGACCTGCCCTATAGGAGTAGTGGAGCCATCGTTCACTCTTGAGAAAGGCTTGGTAGGCTGTAGCTGATCGTATGGCACCTGAAGGCTGTTGAATGTCTCGACGGACAGGACATTGAGCCCTACGCCACCGTCGATGAGGGTCTTGGTGACTTGAATGTTGTTGATGATGGGTGAGCAGAGCATCGGGACAGCGCCGGCCATCACTGTGCACTTGATCAGATCCGCTGATGTGAAGGTGATGGCGCACTTGGACCACTTGAGCAGGCTCGTGGCCTCGAGCCTGGGAAGGGCCGCATTCGCCTCGCGGGCAAACTGCTTGAAGACACGTAGAGAGGCTGGCGCTTGAGCACCACCCAAGATACAGGCGGCGGCACGCTATTCCTGGAAGCCCCAAGCCCCCTCGTCCTGATGGTGGTCGTCATTTCTCCTTGGCGGTGGTGGCTGATACGTCTCCAACGTATCCATAATTTTCGATTGTTCCATGCTATTATATTATCTGTTTTGGATGTTTATGGGCTTTATTTTACACTTTTATATTATTTTTGGACTAACCTATTAACCCAGAGCCCAGTGCCAGTTCCTGTTTTTCCCTTGTTTCAGTGTTTCAAAGAAAAGGAATATCAAACGGAGTCCAAACGGAATGAAACCTTCGGGAGAGTTATTTTTGGAAGAAACCAATCTGGGAGACTTAGAGTGCACATCAGGGGATCTACGAGGAGAGCACGATGCAGGGGGGCGTGCCCACCCCCCCTGGGCGTGCCCTCCACCCTCGTGGGCCCCTCGTGGCTCCCCTGACCGACTTCTTCCTCCTATATATATCCATATACCCTAAAAACTTCAGAGAGCACAATAGATCGGGAGTCCCGCCGCCAGAAGCCTCCGTAGCCATCGAAAACCAATCTAGATCTGTTCCGGCACCCTGCAGGAGGGGGGAATCCCTCTCCGGTGGCCATCTTCATCATCCCGGTGCTCTCCATGACGAGGAGGGAGTAGTTCGCCCTCGGGGCTGAGGGTATGAACCAGTAGCTATGTGTTTGATCTCTCTCTCTCTCTCGTGTTCTTGAGGTGGTACGATCTTGATGTCTCGCAAGCTTTTCTATTATAGTTGGATCTTATGATGTTTCTCCCCCTCTACTCTCTTGTGATGAATTGAGTTTTCCCTTTGAAGTTATCTTATTAGATTGAGTCTTTATGGATTTGAGAGCACTTGATGTATGTCTTGCATGTGCTTATCTGTGGTGACAATGGGATATCATGTGATCCACTTGATGTATGTTTTGGTGATCAACTTGCGAGTTCCGTGACCTCGTGAACTTATTCATAGGGGTTGGCACACGTTTTCGTCTTGACTCTCTAGTAGAAACTTTGGGGCACTCTTTGAAGTTCTTTGTGTTGGTTGAATAGATGAATCTGAGATTGTGTGATGCATATCGTATAATCATACCCACGGATACTTGAGGTTACATTGGAGTATCTAGGTGACATTAGGGTTTTGGTTGATTTGTGTCCTAAGGTGTTATTTTAGTACGAACTATATGATAGATCGATCGGAAAGAATAGCTTCATGTTAGTTTACTACAGACTCTTGAATAGATCGATCAGAAAGGATAACTTTGAGGTGGTTTCGTACCCTACCATAATATCTTCGTTTGTTCTCCGCTATTAGTAACTTTGGAGTGACTCTTTGTTGCATGTTGAGGGATAGTTATATGATCCAATTATGTTATTATTGTTGTGGGAACTTGCACTAGTGAAAGTATGAACCCTAGGCCTTGTTTCAATGCATTGCAATACCATTTGTGCTCACTTTTATCATTAGTTACCTTGCTGTTTTTATACTTTCAGATTACAAAAACCATTATCTACTATCCATATTGCACTTGTATCACCATATCTTCGCCGAACTAGTGCACCTATACAATTTACCATTGCATTGGGTGTGTTGGGGACACAAGAGATTCTTTTTTATTTGGTTGCAGGGTTGCTTGAGAGAGACCATCTTCATCCTACGCCTCCCATGGATTGATAAACCTTAGGTCATCCACTAGAGGGAAATTTGCTACTGTCCTACAAACCTCGGCACTTGGAGGCCCAACAACGTCTACAAGAAGAAGGTTGTGTAGTAGACATCAGTGGCAGCGGAGGCAGGCCTGCGTTGCCCTCAGGACGATCCTCCCGAGGCTGATCCCTCCAGGCGCCCTTGTGAGGCGGGTCTTTCTAGTGGTCCTCGCGAGGGCGGTCACGCCACTCCTGGCGGGGGCCGCGGTTGTTCTAGCGTCCTCCTCCTCGGTTGTAGCCCTGGTCGTTGCGCTCGGGGCGTCGACTGAAGCGCCCATCTCGGATGGCCCCGAGCTCCTGACAGTCGCTGGTGTTGTGGCTGTGGATATTGTGGAAGGCGCAGAAGGGGCGGTTAGCCCTGGATGATTCGGAGTGGTCACATCCGTGCTTCATCTCTGGCTTCGCCGCGGGCACGGCAGCCCCCTTGCGCTCCACGTCCTTGATCTTCGCCTTCTTGTCCTCCTGGTCAACAGCTGGGAGCTCGAGGAGGGAGAGGCGTGATACGTCTCCAACATATCTATAATTTTTTTATTGTTCCATACTATTATATTATCTGTTTTGGATGATTAATGGGCTTTAATATGCAATTTTATATTAATTTTGGAACTAACCTATTAACTAGAGGCCCAGTGCCAGTTTCTGTTTTTTTGCCTATTTTAGTGTGTTTCACAGAAAAGGAATATCAAAAGGAATCCAAACGGAACGAAACCTTTGCGAGGATCTTTCTTGGAACAAACGCAAACCAGGAGACTTGGAGTTGAAGTCGGGAACTCCGCGAAGCTTCCACAAGGTAGGAGAGCGCGCCCAGGGGGTAGGCGCGCCCCCACCCTCGTGGGCCCCACTGAGTTCCACTAACGTACTTCTTTCGCCTATATATACTCTTATACCCTAAAAACATCAGGGGGAGCCACTAAACCACTTTTCAACCGCCGCAACCTTCTGTACCCGTGAGATCCCATTTGGGGCCTTTTCCGGCGATCTGCCGAAGGGGGATTCGATCACGGAGGGCTTCTACATCAACACCATAGCCTCTCCAATGATGTGTGAGTAGTTTACCACAGAACTTCGGGTCCGTAGTTATTTGCTAGATGGCTTCTTCTCTGTCTCTTTGGTTCTCAATACAAAGTTCTCCTCGATGTTCTTGGAGATCTATTCGATGTAATACTTTTTGCGTTGTGTTTGCCGAGATCCGATGAATTGTGGATTTATGATCAAGTTTATCTATGAATAATATTTTGGTTCTTCTCTGAATTCTTATATGCATGATTTGATATCTTTGCAAGTCTCTTCGAATTATCGGTTTAGTTTGGCCTACTAGATTGATCTTTCTTGCAATGGGAGAAGTGCTTAGCTTTGGGTTCAATCTTGCGGTGTCCTTTCCCAATAATATAGGGGCAGCAAGACACGTATTGTATTGTTGCCATCAAGGATAAAAAGATGGGGTTTATATCATATTGCTTGAGTTTATCCCTCTACATCATGTCATCTTGCCTAAAGCATTACTCTGTTCTTATGAACTTAATACTCTAGATGCATGCTGGGTAGCAGTCGATGTGTGGAGTAATAGTAGTAGATGCAGAATCGTTTCGGTCTGCTTAACACGGCGTGATGCCTATATTTCATAATCATTGCCTAGATATTCTCATAACTATGTGCTCTTCTATCAATTGCTCGACAGTAATTTGTTCACCCACCGCAACACTTGCTATCATGAGAGAAGCCACTAGTGAAACCTTTGGCCCCCGGGTCTCTTTCTTATTATATTGCATCTCTTTTATTTACATTTCATCTCGTTTACTATTTTGCAATCTATACAATAAAAATACCAAAAATATTTACCTTACTATCTTTATCAGATCTCACTTTCACAAGTGAGCGTGAAGGGATTGACAACCCCTTTATCGTGTTGGTTGTGAGGTTCTTGATTGTTTGTGTAGGTACTAGTGACTTGCGTGTTATCTCCTGATGGATTGATTCCTTGGTTCTAAAAAAACTGAGGGAAATACTTACACTACTTTGCTGCATCACCCTTTCCTCTTCATGGGAAACCAACGCATGCTCAAGAGGTAGCAAGGCGCCCTTCCTCAGCCCTTGCGCACTTGGTTGCCATGTTGAACATCTCCAGGGCCAAGCATAGCTCCTCGAGGATGGCGAGCTCTTCCTTCATCTTGACATCACGGGCGCCATCAGAGAACGTGGAGATGATGGCCTCGTCCGTCACCTTGGGGATCTTGAGGCGGACGCTATTGAAGCGCTAGATGTACTTTTGCAGGGTTTCCCCTGGTTGTTGCTTGATACGTCGTAGGTCGCCAGCAGCAGACGGGCGGTCGCGAGTGCCCTGGAAGTTGGTGACGAAATGCTCGTGGTTCTTGCCAAGGAGGAGATCGATCCTGCAGGCAGGTTCAGGAGCCACGAGCACGTGCCATCCTTGAGGGCCATGGGAAACCAGTTCGCCATGACCTTCTCGTCTTCGTTGATTGCCTGGATGCTCAGCTTGTAGAGCTGCAAGAACTCCGCAGGGTCGGGGGTGCCGTCGTAGCTTGGAGGCAAGTCTGGCTTGAACTTGTCTGGCCAGACGATGGTGTGCAGCTCAGGAGTGAAGGCTCAGCAGCCTGCTGTGGTGACCAGAGCCCGTCGCGGTGGTGGAGCCTGGTCTTGATATCCATGCACCGCCACCGCAGGCGGCGCGCGGTCTTGACGTGGTCGTGCGGGGAGTGCAGGAGCATTCTCTTGTGGTCGAGGGACCTCCTGGCAGCTTCCTTCTTCGTGCGCGGGGACACAGCATGGTGGATCACGCCGTGGGACCGCACATCTTGCGAAGAGGACACCGTCTTGATGCAGAGGCGGCGGGGGTGCTCCGTGAGCCATGCGTCTTGGTGCGAGGGCCCCTTCTTGACGCGTAGGCAGTGGAGGCGCTCCATGAGCTACATCGCCCGCGGCCGGAGGTGGGCGAGGCAGCAAGAGAGATGGTGTAGGGGAGCCCCCGGCAATGCTGACAACCTTGGCGATGCCCCTTGGGCGCGCGATGTGCCATGACCAGCGTGGCCTGCGTGTCCTTGGGCGCGCGATGAGCATGGGATGACGAGCCGGCCGGAGTCAGCGACGGGGTGGCGGTTGCTATCTCTTGAGCACTGCGTTGGTTTTCCCCGAAGAGGAAAGGATGATGCAGCAAAGTAGCATAAGTATTTCGCTCAGTTTTTTAGAACCAAGGTATCAATCCAGTAGGAGGCTACGCGCGACTCCCTCGTACCTGCACAAAACAAATAAATCCTCGCAACCAACGCAAATAGGGGTTGTCACTCCCTATAAGGCCACTTATAAGAGTGAGATCTGATAGATATGATAAGATAATATTTTTGGTATTTTTATGATAAAAGATGCATAGTAAAATAAAGGCAAAGTAAATAGCAAAGGAAATAACTAAGTAGTAGGATATCAATATGATAAAGATTAAAGATAGACCCGGGGGCCATAGGTTTCACTAGTGGCTTCTCTCGAGAGCATAAGTATTCTACGGTGGTTGAACAAATTACTGTTGAGAAATTGACAGAATTAAGCATAGTTATGAGAATATCTAGGTATGATCATGTATATAGGCATCACATCCGAGACAAGTAGACCGACTCCTGCCTGCATCTACTACTATTACTCCACTCATCGACCGCTATCCAGCATGCATCTAGAGTATTAAGTTAAAAACAGAATAATGCCTTAAGAAAGATGACATGATGTAGAGGGATAGACTCATGTAATATGAAGAAAACCCCATCTTGTTATCCTCGATGGCAACAATACAATACGTGCCTTGCTGCCCCTACTGTCACTGGGAAAGGACACCGCAAGATTGAACCCAAAGCTAAGAACTTCTCCCATTGCAAGAAAGATCAATCTAGTAGGCCAAACCAAACTGATAATTCGAAGAGACTTGCAAAGATAACCAATCATACATAAAAGAATTCAGAGAAGACTCAAATATTGTTCATAGATAGACTTGATCATAAACCCACAATTCATCGATCTCAACAAACACACCACAAAAAGAAGATTACATCGAATAGATCTCCACAAGAGAGGGGGAGAACATTGTATTGAGATCCAAAAAGAGAGAAGAAGCCATCTAGCTACTATGGACCCGTAGGTCTGAGGTGAACTACTCACACTTCATCGGAGGGGCTATGGTGTTGATGTAGAAGCCCTCCGTGATCGATGCCCCCTCCGGCGGAGCTCCGGAACAGGCCCGAGATGGGATCTCGTGGATACAGAAAGTTATGGCGGTGGAGTTAGGGTTTTGGCTCCGTATCTGATCGTTTCAGGGTACGTGGATATATATATAGGAGGAAGGAGTACGTCGGTGGAGCAACAGGGGGCCCACGAGGGTGGAGGACGCGCCCCCCTACCTCGTGGCCTCCTCTTTTCTTTCTTGACGTAGGGTCCGAGTCTCCCGGGTCTTGTTCGTTCAGAAAATCATGTTCCCGAAGGTTTCATTCCGTTTGGACTCCGTTTGATATTCCTTTTCTTCGAAACCCTAAAACAGGCAAAAAACAGCAATTTTGGGCTGGGCCTTCGGTTAATAGGTTAGTCCCAAAAATAATATAAAAGTGGATAATAAAGCCCAATAATGTCCAAAACAGTAGATAATATAGCATGGAGCAATCAAAAATTATAGATACATTGGAGACGTATCAAGCATCCCCAAGCTTAATTCCTGCTCGTCCTCGAGTAGATAAATGATAAAAACAGAATTTTTGATGCGGAGTGCTACTTGGCATAATTTTAATGTAATTCTTCTTAATTGTGGTATGAATATTCAGATCCGAAAGATTCAAGACAAAAGTTCATATTGACATAAAAATAATAATACTTCAAGCATACTAACTAAGCAATTATGTCTTCTCAAAATAACATGGCCAAAGAAAGTTCATCCCTACAAAATCATATGGTTTAGTCATGTTTCATTTTCGTCACACAAGAATGCTCTCATCATGCACAACCCCGATGACAAGCTAAGCAATTGTTTCATACTTCAGTAATCTCAAACCTATAAACTTTCATGCAATATATGAGCGCGGGCCATGGACATAGCACTATAGGTGGAATAGAATATAATGAGGGGGGTTATGTGGAGAAGATAAAAAGAGGAGAAAGTCTCACATCAATGAGGCTAATCAATGGGCTATGGAGATGCCCACCGATTGATGTTAATGCAAGGAGTAGGGATTGCCATGCAACGGATGCACTAGAGCTATAAATGTATGAAAGCTAAACAAAAGAAACTAGTGGGTGTGCATCCAACTTGCTTGCTCACGAAGACCTAGGGAACTTGAGGAGGCCCATTGTTGGAATATACAAGCCAAGTTCTATAATGAAAAATTCCCACTAGTTTATGAAAGTGACAAAACAAGAGACTTTCTATCACGAAGATTATGGTGCTACTTTGAAGCACAAGTGTGGCACACTAGTAGAAAATGGAGCTTTAGCGCCGGTTCGTAAGGGCCTTTAATGCCGGTTCCATAACCGGCACTAAAGGGTGGGCACTAAAGCCCCCCCCCCTTTAGTACCGGTTCGGCACGAACCGGCGCTAAAGTGCCACCACGTGGCGTGAGCTCGCGCCCTGGTATGGGGTTTTTTGAATTTTTTTTGAAAATTTTGGATTTTTTGGAATTTTTTTTATTTTAATTTTTTTGAATTATTTGATGATTTAGTCTATAATCACCTCTCTTAACTGCTCAAGTGTGGATCACTCATTCCAAATCATCTAACTTCTCGACTGGTCACCCATCCCTCTCACTACTCCAGTCCGAGCACGCTTAACTTTCAGGTTCTATTCTCCTTCGTTTCCGAGTCTGCACTTGTTGTTTTCCTGACAATAGTAAGATGTCAATCCTATTAACCCTCAGGAATTTAGCTTGATCATGAAGTCACACATTTCACCGTTTGAGTTTGAAACTATTATTCTAAAAAACAGTAATTATTTAGTAACGCTAATATTTCTTGAATAAGTTTGACCATAGTTTGACCACAGTTTGACCATAGTTTGACCAGGTTTGACCAAAATTCAAAAAATTGAAATAATTATTTAGTAACACTAATATTCTTGAATAATTATGTAGTAACATTAATACTTCTTGAATAAGTAGTTTGACCAGATTTAACCAATTTTTTTAAACAAACTGAAATTTGACCATATCTTTTTTTTCCTTTTGGAATTTGAGGATTCTAAAAAATTCCAAACAGGCCATAGGCGGTCTCCATCGGATGCGGATTTTCGTGCTGAATTTTTTGATATATTATACGTTTTTTTCCGACATGGTATGCAAAAGTTATAGCCGTTTTACATTTTCCCTACACTTTTTGCAAAACATGTCCAAATTGTAGTTTTTAAATTTTCCTAACTAGTAGATGTAGTAATATAACTACCTCTCGAAGGATTTTATTTTTTGAAGTTTTTATCATTTT
>NC_041382.1:631720634-631750722 GCF_002162155.2 Triticum dicoccoides | reverse complement strand
TTTCCCTATAGTGCCAGTTTGTGTCACAAACCGGTACTATAGGTCAGACCCCTTTAGTACCGGTTCATGGCACGAACCGGTACTAAAGGTTGGACCTTTAGTACCGGTTCGTGCCATGAACCAGTACTAAAGGTGATCGTGGGGCCCCGGCCTGACGCCAGCCTGCCACCACCCCTTTAGTACCGGTTCGTGCCACGAACCGGTACTAAAGGTTCAACACAAACCGGCATTAATGCAAATCCGTTCAAACCGGCACTAATGGTACCATTAGTACCGGGCCAAAATCAAACCGGCACTAATGTGCTTCACATTTGACCCTTTTTCTACTAGTGGCAAAGGATAGTAGCATTGTCCCTTCTCTCTTTTTCTCTCATTTTTTGGGGCCTTCTCTTTTTTATGGCCTTTCTCTTTTTTTGGGGGGGGGCCTTCACTTTTTTTATGGCCTTTCTCTTTTTTTTATTCCTCACTTGGGACAATGCTCTAGAAAATGATGATCGTCACACTTCTATTTATTTACAACTCAATGATTACAACTCGACACTAGAACAAAAGATGACTCTATATGAATGCCTCCAGTGGTGTACCGAGATATGCAATGGACCAAGAGTGACATGTATGAAAGAATTATGAACGGTGGCTTTGCCACAAATACTATGTCAACTACATGACAATGATGAATGTGTCATGATGAACGGAATGATGGAAAGTTGCATGGCAATATATCTCGGAATGGCTATGGAAATGCCATAATAGGTAGGTATGGTGGCTGTTTTGAGGAAGATATAAGGAGGTTTATGTGTGAAAGAGCGTATCATATCATGGGGTTTGGATGCACCGGTGAAGTTTGCGCCAACTCTCAATGTGAGAAAGGGAAATGCACGGTACCGAAGAGGCTAGCAAGGATGGAAGGATGAGAGTGCGTATAATCCATGGAATCAACATTAGTCATAAAGAACTCACATACTTATTGCAAAAATCTACAAGTCATCAAAAACCTCGGTACTAAGCGCACGCTCCTAGGGGGATAGATTGGTAGGAAAAGACCATCGCTCGTCCCCGACCGCCACTCATAAGGAAGACAATCAAATAACACCTCATGTTTCAAATTTGTTGCATAACGTTTACCATACATGCATGCTACGGGACTTGCAAACTTCAACACAAGTATTTCTCAATTTCACAACTACTCAACTAGCACGACTTTGATATTATTACCTCCATATCTCAAAACAATCATCAAGCATCAAACTTCTCTTAGTATTCAAAACACTCTTAAGAAAAATTTACTAATCTTGAACACCTAGCATATTAGGATTTTTAGCAAATTACCATGCTATTAAAACTCTCAAAATAATCTAAGTGAAGCATAAGAGATCAATAGTTTCTATAAAACAAATCCACCACTGTGCTCTAAAAGATATAAGTGAAGTACTAGAGCAAAATTATATAACTCAAAAGATATAAGCGAAGCACATAGAGGATTCTAACAAATTCCAAGTCATGTATGGCTCTCTTAAAAGGTGTGTACAGCAAGGATGATTGTAGTAAACTAACAAGTAAAGACTCAAATAATACAAGACGCTCCAAGCAAAACACATATCAGGTGGCGAATAAACATAACAAGCAAAGTTACCGATAGAAGAAGACGAAAGAGGGGATGCCTTCCGGGGCATCCCCAAGCTTTGGCTTTTAGGTGTCCTTAGATTATCTTGGGGGTGCCATGGGCATCCCCAAGCTTAGGATCTTGTCACTCCTTGTTCCATAATGCATCAAATCTTTACCCAAAACTTGAAAACTTCACAACACAAAACTTAAAGTAGAAAATCTCGTGAGCTCCGTTAGCGAAAGAAAATAAAAGACCACTTCAAGATACTTTAATGAACACATTCTTTATTTATATTGGTGTTATAACTACTGTATTCCAACTTCTCTATGATTTATAAACTATTTTACTAGCCATAGATTCATCAAAATAAGCAAACAACACACGAAAAACAGAATCTGTCAAAAACAGAACAGTCTGTAGTAATCTGTAGCTAGCGCACGATCTGGAACCCCAAAAATTCTAAAATAAATTGCTGGACGTGAGGAATTTATCCAGAAATTTATCTATTAATCATATGCAAAAAGAATTAACTAAATAGCACGTTCCAAATAAAAATGGCAGCAGTTCTCGTGAGCGCTAAAGTTTCTGTTTTTTACAACAAGTTCAACAAGACTTTCCCCAAGTCTTCCCAACGGTTCTACTTGGCACAAACACTAATTAAACACAAAAAACACAACCAAAACAGAGGCTAGATAAATTATTTATTACTAAACAGGAGAAAAAATCAAGTAATAAAAATAAAATTGGGTTGCCTCCCAACAAGCGCTATCGTTTAACGCCCCTAGCTAGGCATAACAATCAAGAATAGATCTAGGTATTGCCATATTTGGTAGGAAATTCTTCAATGAGGCATCTACCATCTTTAGGAATTTATTTATTTTTATAATTATCAAACTTTTAGGCACAACATCGAAAAATTCATTTGTAACAAATGGTTCCTTAATGATAGCAAAAAGATTGGGATGAATACTTATAGATTTGAGATCCGCATTTTCCTTACTAGATGATTCACCCTTATTTTTAGGAACGTACATAAGCTTGGCAACTTTATTGGAAGGACTTGGAGTATTCATTCTGGAAGAAAAAGCGGTTCCCAAGTTGGTAATAATATTCTCAAATTTATGAATCCTAACGGAATCGTGATTTATTTTCTCATTAACTATGGGTTCCTTTTCTTTAATATCTTTCAAAGTAACTCCTACTTTAGATCCATATTGAGAGATTCGGTTGTGGATCTTTTTATCCAAATTTTCAATTAACTCTATGGCAACAACCTTATTTTCAATAGTCGCAAGCCTTTGCATTACATGCTCCAAAGTTAATATAGTTCCATTAACCAAGAGAGGGGGTGAGCCAAATAAATCTAATATAGCATTATAAGAATCAAAAGTATGGCTACCCAAAAAGTTCCCTCCGGTAATAGTATCAAGAACATAACGGTGCCAAGGAGTAATGCCTACATAAAAATTGCGAAGGAGAACGGAAGTAGATTGCTTGCTAGTAGATTTGTTTTGAGCATTGCAAATTCTATACCAAGCATCTTTTAGATTTTCTCCCTCCCTTTGCTTAAAATTTAAAATTTCATTCTCAGGAGATAACGGAGAAGATAAGGGACTAGCCATAACGACAAGCAAACAAACTAACACACAAGCAAACAAAAAGCAAGCGGGCAAAAAGAGGCAAATAGAGAGGGAGGATAGAGAGAGAGGGCGAATAAAACAGCAGGGGTGAAGTGGGGGAGAGGAAAACGAGAGGCAAATGGCAAATAATGTAATGCGGGAGATAAGGGTATGTGATGGGTACTTGGTATGTTGACTTTTGCGTAGGCCTCCCCGGCAACGGCACCAGAAATCCTTCTTGCTACCTCTTGAGCACTACATTGGTTTTCCCCGAAGAGGAAGGGATGATGCAGCAAAGTAGCGTAAGTATTTCCCATAGTTTTTTAGAACCAAGGTATCAATCCAGTAGGAGGCTACACGCGAGTCCCTCGTACCTGCACAAAATAAATAAATCCTCGTAACCAATGCAAATAGGGGTTGTCAATCCCTATAAGGACACTTACGAGAGTGAGATATGATAGATATGATAAGATAATATTTTTCGTATTTTTATGATAAAAGATGCAAAGTAAAATAAAGGCAATGTAAATAGCAAAGGAAATAACTAAGTAGTAGGAGATCAATATGATAAAGATAGACCCGGGGGCCATAGGTTTCACTAGTGGCTTCTCTCGAGAGCATAAGTATTCTACGGTGGGTGAACAAATTACTGTTGAGCAATTGACAGAATTGAGCATAGTTATGAGAATATCTAGGTATGATCATGTATATAGGCATCACGTCCGAGACAAGTAGAGCGACTCCTGCCTGCATATACTACTATTACTCCACTCATCGACCGCTATCCAGCATGCATCTAGAGTATTAAATTAAAAACAGAGTAATGCCTTAAGAAAGATGACATGATGTAGAGGTATTGACTCATGCAATATGAAGAAAACCCCATCCTGTTATCCTCGATGGCAACAATACAATACGTGCCTTGCTGCCCCTACTGTCACTGGGAAAGGACACTGCAAGATTGAACCCAAAGCTAAGCACTTCTCCCATTGCAAGAAAGATCAATCTAGTAGGCCAAACCAAACTGATAATTCGAAGAGACTTGCAAAGATAACCAATCATACATAAAAGAATTCAGAGAAGATTCAAATATTGTTCATAGATAGACTTGATCATAAACCCACAATTCATTGGTCCCAACAAACACACCACAAAAAGAAGATTACATCGAATAGATCTCCACAAGAGAGGGGGAGGACATTGTATTGAGATCCATAAAGAGAGAAGAAGCCATCTAGCTACTAACTATGGAACCGTAGGTTTGAGGTGAACTACTCACACTTTATCGGAGGGGCTATGGTGTTGATGTAGAAGCCCTCCATGATCGATGCCCCCTCCGGCGGAGCTCCGGAACAGGCCCCAAGATGGGATCTTGTGGATACAGAAACTTATGGTGGTGGAATTAGGGTTTTGGCTCTGTATCTGATCGTTTGAGGGTACGTGGATATATATAGGAGGAAGGAGTACGTCGGTGGAGCAACAGCGGGCCCACGAGGGTGGAGGGCGCACCTGGTGGCGGTGGGCGCGCCCCCTACCTCGTGGCCTCCTCTTTTCTTTCTTGATGTAGGGTCCGAGTCTCCCGGGTCTTGTTCGTTGAGAAAATCACGTTCCCGAAGGTTTCATTCCGTTTGGACTCCGTTTGATATTCCTTTTCTTCGAAACCCTCAAAAGGCAAAAAACAACAATTCTGGGCTGGGCCTCCGGTTAATAGGTTAGTCCCAAAAATAATATAAAAGTGGATAATAAAGCCCAATAATGTCCAAAACAGTAGATAATATAGCATGGAGCAGTCAAAAATTATAGATACGTTGCAGACGTATCAGCGGTGCGTCCGTCTCACTGCACTAAGGGGTGCAACGATGAAGCCTACTGCTCGTTTAGTGTCGGTCCAGTGGCGGCATTGACAGCAGGTGATGGAGAACAGCGGGGAGGTCCGCCAGCGGTCGTCGTCTGAGCAATGCGGGCGGCGAGGGCGGTGCGGCGCTCAGCACGGGCTCGACGAGCAACAGACATGGATGCGGTGGAGCAGTGGAGCACGAATCAATAGAAGAACAGCTTCAGTGCACCCCTACCTGGCACGCCATATGTCGGATCGCGGGTTCTGGCAAACCCTTGAGGTTCTAACACTTGGGTGCACACGAAGATCTCTCTCTCTCTTCCTCGCTCACTCTCGCAATGATCTCTAAGCCTAGCTCGCCGAACCCAAGGAACAAGTGACACAAGAGTTTATACTGGTTCGGGCCACCATTGTGGTGTAATACCCTACTGTAGTGTGGTGTGGTGGATTGCCTCGTAGGCTGAGGATGAACTAGTACAAGGGATGAACAGCCTCCTGAGGAGAGGTGTTATTTTGCTCGGTGAGCTTGTGTGTGTGACGATGGTCTCAATGATCCCTCGTCTTGCTAAGGTGGTGGCTAGTCCTATTTATAGAGGCCCTGGTCCTCTTCCCAAATGTTTAGGCGGGAAGAGATCACACAACAGCCAATTTCAAAGGGAGACAGCTAGTACAAGTTATCCTGACAGAAGGTGGTCTTCGCCTACCAAAGGCTCTAGTGGTGACACCGCCGTGGGCTCCGCGGTGACCTCCGTCCTGCTGGTCTTGGTCTTGTTGGACCGATATGGAAAGCTTTGCCTGATGCCTCAGGACTCCTCTCCCGCGCTTGCCCCTTTAGCACCAAATAGGAAACTGATACCCTGCGCTCACTGGCGCCCGCCTGGCCTTGGTCGTCATGGCTCACCTCACGTGAACCTCGTGAGGTGCCCCTTGCATAGATATCTCCTCTCCTCGGGAGCCAGCCTAGCGAGGCCACCCCGGAGGAGGTCTTGGTGTCGTCCGCCTCGCGAGGCCTGGCCGCTCGCGAGGATCTTGAGTGGTTGATGGTGAAGATGGGTCATACCATGAGCCACGCCCTGGGCCGCTGGATGAGCCACGCCCTGGGCCGCAGGAAGGAAAGTCTGGGCACCCCCATTCCCAGGATGCCGACACATTCCTCCCCGCTTTGACCTGTGGCTCAAGGTTTTTAATGTAAAGCCGAAGGTGGTTGATGGGCAGCACGCCGACTGCGGCGCCGCCATGGTGAGAAAACTCCCCAACACCACTTGGCCCAAGGGGGCCTTTTTGGAGACCGTGAAGGTGTGGCAGCAGGAGTGGTTCTATATCACCGAGACTCATGGTACAAAATGGGCGGCTGCCCCTGAATTTATATCTGGGCCTCCCATGCGGCTCGCGTCTTGGACCAACAAGGGTCTGGACTGGGGGTCAACCGAAGAAGTGATGACGCTGCAAAAGCGCATCAAGAATATGATAAAGTAACACACCAGTCTCACCAACGTGATTCAGGTGAAGCTCTTATGCCGGATCCTCCCATGCCAATGCAGACTTCTCCGCATGTGGGAGTTTAATCCGGACGGCCCTTGGATCCTACAGCGCTTCTTCGGTACAACACACGAAGAGATCTGGAAAATGCTTTTAAAAGCCCAGAAGTCGTGGCCGGAGAAGACCGAAGATATTGGACTTGACAGCGTGCATCCGGCAACTGAGGTAAGCTTCTAACTTCAGAACATAATTTCGATCCATAAGTTAAGGAGTATACTACGACATCCATTCCTTATTCAGGGCTGGATATCGAAGGCGGAGCAGATCCCGTGTCCGGCGCTGCTACCAGAAAACACAGTCACTCCTCTATTAGCGAGGATGATGATCCCGGCGCCTTATCAGGCGCCAGAGAATGAGGCCAAGAAGAAAGGCAAGGAGCCCAAAGGTGGCCTCCGCGAAAAGGCATTTCGGACACTATGTCCATGAGGGAGATAAAGACGAAGAGGAAGAAGAAGAGAGCAATCCCCCCCAAGGGGAGGAAGAAGAAGAGGGTGGCCTCTACAGACCCAGGAGAGGAGGCCTCCAAGAGGGAGAAAATATCCCTCTCGAACAATTCGGATTCGGATGCTGAAGCCTTTCCCGAATGGCGCCCCAGATTGAAGCCCCTGGCCGCCTCGTAACTACCCAAGGATACTATGCGTATGTCTAGTTTCATAACCGTGATTCTAACATATTTGTTTTGTGTGCCTCAGTCCGGCCCGCGATCTTCCCCAATCATCATCTTTGGGGAATTCTCTAGAGCTGGGGATGGTGGAGAGCGAGACACCTCCGCATGCCTCCCCGCTAACCGTTATGGACGACACCGAAGTGTTGTCCCGAAAAGCCTCTCCAAACTATGGGGAGGTGTGGGAGGTCGTCCAGATGGCGCCAGAAGGTAACACCTCGGCTACCGAGAACATGGGTGTCGGGGAAACTGATCCACGAACACCTATGGGGCCGGCGGACCGAGCCCCTTTCGGTTTGGCGGGGGGCGGAGATCACACGAAGAGCAGATCGAGGCGAAGCACACGAGTAGTTTACCCAGCTTCGGAGCTCTCCGGAGAGATAACACTCCTACTGCTGCTTGTTTGATTATCTTGTGTTCTTGCTCCAGAGAGAGAGCGTAGTGTTTTCCTGGGTTCCGAACCAGTCGAACCTCCTCTACGTTGCGCATGGGCCTCCTTTTATACGCTAAAGGGTCACCGACAGGTGGCAACGCAGAGAAGGGTACAAATGTAAAAAGTGAGGTTGTTGGTACAGTTACTTGTACAGTGCACCCTACCTAACCCTGAAGGCAGGGGACAAGGGCATTAAATGCCCGTCTAAGTCGCCCAAACAGTGCAGAAAAGGACCGTTAGGGGCGCCACCGTTCGCCACGATGGCGATCTTGTCAGCTTCGCATGCCACTGCGCACCGCTGGCTGCATAGCCTCCCGCCACGCGCGCCTGGAGAGGCCCCCAAAGCGACACGTTGGTGGATGCGCTGGAGCGTGGGCACAGAGTGGCCGCCTGCCGCGGCAAGCGCCTTGCCGCTGCTGTTATCTTGTCGGGTCCGGAAGCTTGTCGCTCACCGGGCCTCGAGGTACCTTGGTTGGTCTTCCCGGCAAGCTCCTCTTGCCGGGGCCTTGTTGCCTTGCTGGAGCGCATGGCGCATCACGGCAAGTTCCTTGGAGTGCCTTGGTTGGCCTTCCCGGCAAGCTCCTCTTGCCGGGGCCTTGTCTCCTAAGCTTAAATACTTTGTTCTTGAATGGCTCCAAGGGAACCACAGAGGATCTTGGCGTTCGCCCGGCAAGCCTTGCCGCGGGGTGCTGCAACTGCCCGTGCACAAGTTCGGGGTACTAGGGTACCCCTATTCTAGTACACCGACAATGGGGGAATCAACCCCTATGGAGACTGACAATAGGGGCCATGACCAATCTGCCCCCCAGCCGAACATCATTCTAGATATCCCCTTTGAAGGAGGGGGAGCGCCGACTCCACTAGCAACCTCCATTAATCTGGAGGTGTCGGACACTCTAACGGAAGCTCTTCGACGTGCTTCTATCATGGAGGAGCACTATACCATGATGGGCACGGTGGTTGAGAAGATTCAATCCACCAAGAGCGGGCTGAATGGAGCCTTTACAAGCCTACTAACAGGCTTTGAGGTATGCGACGTAAGACGCCTTTTATATGAAAAAACTTGTGCCTGTATACAGATAGTAGCCCCTGAGACTATGTTCGGTTTTGGACAAAGCCGAACAGAGGATCAAATGAATATCTCAGAAGGTGATGTACCTATCTATTAAATTTACAGGCTTCCCTATTGGCGGCGACCGCCCAGGCCGCTGAAGTTTCCAAGCTCAAATGGAAGTTGAAGCTGGCCGATGATCATCTCGACTGTATTAACAAATGGTACGATGAGGCACAAGGTACATACTTGTACGGTTGAAATTATATTCGAGGAGTTTAAAGCTAACTCACTTGCTTGTGTAAATGATTTGCAGGTAGTGCGCCCGAGATTGAGACTCTCAAGGGCGCCCTGTCGCGAGTCCAAGAGCAGGAGCGGGAGAGTAGAGAGGCTGTTGATAAAGCAGCTGTAGATTTAAAGGCTGAACTGGCCACCCGCCGTCAGTATGATGAGAGGGTGACCGAAGTCGAGTAGGAGCTCAAAGATGCTGCTCGTAAGTGTGAGGCCTTGGAGAAGGAGAATAAGGCTCAAGAAGCCGAACTCTCCAAGGCTCTCCAACAGGCCAGGGACGCACTGACTGAGTCCCGGGTGGCTCGCGAGGAGATTAAGTAGGCTGAGAAGATAGCGGCTGGGAAGCCCTTCCTTTTGCAGAGTAAGTTCAGCAGTTAAGAATATGCACCGCTTACTCGCTTGTGGAGTTCTCCAAATTCGTTTGCGGATCTTCCGGGGAGCGCCGCTGACGCTGCTAAGTTTTTCCGGGCCCAAGAGGGGAACACGACGGAGAAACTATTCTGGTCACAGTACCTAGCGCCGAAGCGTCCAGCGCTGCTGAACGACCAGATGATGCAGTCGGTGGAGCCCATAGGATGTCCGGATTGGCCATGAAGGACATCATAGTCTGGTTATGGACAGCCAAACCCATTCCTGGTAGCTACTTCGGCTTGGTTAGGCGGCTTACCGACGCCCACGAATTGAAGATGTTAAGTGCTCCTCATGTATTGAGGGTGCCCGGATGGCCTTTGCCCGCGTCAAGATGCATTGGGCAATGATGAAGGCCGCCATCGTAGCAGTTAAGGGCCGCCCGAAGGCAAGGACTATCGCAAGCCGGAGTGCTATTTTTAAGATTTCCTAGAAGGAGCCCATTTAATAGAGGGTCAATGCTCGAAAGATATGATATTTGAATGAATGTATCCGGGCTATCCCGACTTTGTATTATGAAACAAGGCCTTTGTATAATATGCTTGCTTGTTTGTCTCAAATTATTTTCCTCCTGTGCGGTCGTTTGTTTTATCTAAAAGTTTGCCAGTCGTTGACTTCAGCCCCCACGTAGATACTACGGGGGTGTTCAGAATAGCACGTGACCGCTCTTATCCCAACGTCTTGGTCGAGAAAGGAGGTGGTCGTGCGGCGAACTAGGCAATCGGACTATGCAGCTTTACCACTCTCACTTAGCCATAGGAGTTTGACAATGTGATTATAGACTTAGCCCCTAGTGTTGTTCAGCTAGCCGAACTTGGGTGCTTTATATGCCTGGACGGGTGAAGGCCAGTCCTTCGTGTAATACGGAAAAAAATTGTGAAAAGATTTAATAAGTCACTGAACCACTGACCAGCTCTCGCCATATCATGGCAGTCAGTTTTCAGCTTTCTCTACTGAGGTATTTAATCGGACGAGCCAGAAACACAATCGTAGTATTTCTCCCTTTACTACCTTAGCCGAACAAGCGGAACGTAAGGTGGTAACCACAGGATCTGGGCAACCCAATTATTGACCAAAGACATGATTCAGAGTTGATGCATATAATGCGGTATTCGGGACGCCGAAGTGTACTATGAAAGTGTTCGGACTTTTTGTTTCTGAATATTTGTGGCTGAATAAAGCCCCTGGCAATTAATGCCAATGTGTATATGTCAATTAGTCATGAAGACGGAATACAGATTATGGAATAGGCCAATACCGAATAAGGTAGGACAAAACTGCTTTCGATATATTCTAATTGATACGTCTAACGTGCTCTTTACAGAGAATGCCATAATTATCAAGGCTATTTTACATGCCAAGAATTTGAGAACAAGGGAAAGCTTTATATGGGTCCTAGAAAAAAGGAAAAGGTGATCTTGAAGATCCTTTTGACACTCTGCAGCACGTCTGTACCGCTTTTCGCCTTGGTGTATGATCCTTTGAGAGGATCAACGATAGAGTGTATATAAGGGGCCTGGAAGAGGGCCCTTGGTACCATCAAAAAGTGATGTGGGTTGTTAAGAACCTGGAAAATAAAAATAAGAAAAAGGAAGAATATGAGGGTCCGGATAGGGTCGAGCCGTATTGTGGACTTTGTTTTTAGTGTGCCTCCGTCCTCGCCCATGGTATCTTTACTGCGTAGTTATGTACGCGCGGTACGTATGCCGCAATTCTATTGGGGTTTTGATGGAGGCCGGATTGCTAATCTAGCTCTGGACGAGTCGGACTGTCATTCTGCAGGGTAGACCAGACTCGTTTGACAGTATCCGAGGGCTTGACTGCCGATGTAGTATTTGGCTTGATAAGGCCACCCTGTACCTCAGCTGCTAGGGCCGTGGTATGCTCCTCAGTACGAAGGGAGTTGTGCTCCATGTTTCCATTGACTGTTATAATGCCACGTGGTCTGGGCATCTTGAGCTTTAGATGGTCATAGTGCAGGGCTGCATTGAAGCGGGCGAAAGCGGTTCGTTCGAGCAGTGCATGGTAACCACTGCGGAAGGGGACGATGTCGAAGATTAAATCTTCGCTTCGGAAATTATCCGGTGAGCCAAAGACTACCTCCAGCATTATTGACCCCGTGTAGCAGGCCTCTACGCCAGGTATTACTCCATTAAAGGTGGTTTTAGTGGGTTTAATCCTTGAGGGATCAATACCCATTTTACGGACAGTGTCCTGATAAAGCAGGTTAAGATTGTTGCCGCTGTCCATGAGGACTTACATGAGGTGGAATCCGTTGATGATTGGATCGAGAACCAATGCTGCCGAACCTCCATGATGGATACTGATCGGATGATCTCTGTGATCAAAAGTGATTGGACAAGCCGACCATGGGTTGAATTTTGGGGCAACTGGCTCTATGGTGTAAACATCCCTTAGTGCACGCTTGCGCTCCTGCTTGGGGATATGAGTGACAGATATCATACTCATTGTTTTTATCTTGGGGGCATTTCTTTTGTCCCCCTGTGTTCGTTGGGCGAGGCTCATCATCATCCTTGCTGGGCGGCCCTTTCCCCTTATGCTCGGTGTTTATCTTACCGACCTGTTTAAAGACCCAAGAATTTCTGTTGGTATGATTGGCAGGCTTGTCTGGGGTGCCATGGATCTGACAAGGCCGATCTAGCATTCGGTCCAAACTAGATGGACCGTCTTTGTTTCCTTTGAATAGATTCTTCCGCTGGCTGGGTTTAGAGCCACAGAATCCAGCGTTGACCGCCGTGTCTTCGGTATCTTCGTTGTTGCTTCGACGCTTGTGTTTATTGTGTCATGGCCTGCCGTTGCCATATCGGGCTTCAGAGGTGCCGGGGTCACCGGTGTTGTTGCTTCTATGGGCTAGCCAGCTATCTTCTCCCGCGCAAAAGCGGGTCATAAGTATGGTGAGAGCTGCCATGGACTTTGGTTTTTCTTGGACAAGGTGTCGGGTGAGCCACTCGTCGCGGACGTTGTGTTTAAAGGCCGCGAGGGCTTTAGCATTCGGACAATCGAAAGTTTAGTTCTTTTTAATTAAGAACCTAGTCCAGAGCTTTCGGGCTGACTCTCTGGGTTTTTGGACTATGTGACTAAGGTCATCGGCGTCTGGAGGCCGAACATAAGTACCTTGGAAGTTGTCTCTAAAGGCATCTTCCAAATCTTCCCAGCTACCAATAAAGTTTTCTAGGAGGCTGTTTAACCAGTATCGTGCTGGTCCCTTGAGTTTTAGGGGGTGGTACTTGATGGCATGGAGATCGTCACCGCAAGCCATGTGGATGTGGAGAAGAAAATCTTCAATCCTAACTGCGGGTTCTATATTCCATCATATGATTCAATGTTCACGGGTTTAAACCCTTCTGGGAACTGGTGCTCCATTACCTCATCAGTGAAGCATAAGGGGTGTGCAACGCCTCTGTATAGGGTGATGTCACGACGCAGTTCGGATGAAGTCCGTATGCGGTTTTCGGCCCAGGTGAGATTATGCCTGCCGGGCCAAGCTTGACGGCCGTACTCTCGCGTTGGGGGGCGCGCCCTTGATCCATAGATTGATCTTCTTTGACCTGTTCTATTGTTCAGGTCTTGTCATAAGTCGTAGGTGTATCCTAGAGCCGTTGTCTCTCTGCCCTTACGGCATGGTGGTGCGGGTTGGTATTTCCCATGGGTGGCCACTTTGTCTCGCCCATGTGGTGGCCGGTCTGGTTCATCAGCGTGGTCATGTTTCGACGGGATTGGCTTGACGGCCTTGTCGTCGAATTTTCTTAGTAACCGACGCTTCGGATAGCTTTTTGTTGGGCGTTGAAGGCCATATTCTTCAGCAGCTAGGACCTGAGTCCATCTGTCATTGAGTGTATCCTATTTAGCTTGGAGCCGCTGCTACTGCTTTTTTAGGCTTCTTGTTGTGGTGATTAGTTCCGGCATGATGAAATCTTCGTTGCCGAGGCTGACATCGTCTTCGAAGAGCGGTAGATAGTTGCTATCCTCCGAGTCCTCGTTCTCGACCGGATCTTCCGGGTTAACTTGCCCCTCCTCCACATCATCATGTTCGGATGTGGGCTCGACGGGGGCTTCGGGGTCTTCGGCACCCTCCAGAGTGTTATCGTCTCCGGTGCCGGTATTACTGTCTTTGCCACGCCGCGATTTTGAGCGGCGTCTCTGGCATCGATGCTTCGGCAGTGCCTCATTAGGTTTGTCCTCCACCAGATCTTTCCTATCTACATCGTCATCCTCTTTGGGTGTGTCCACCATGTACACGTCGTATGTGGAGGTGGCCGTCCAATGTCCGGTAAACGACAGGTCTTGGCCTTGTGCATCTCCGGCATCATCGTCCATGCCGTCGATGTCTTCGGAGGTGTAATACAGCATATCGGTTAAGTCCTCGATGGTCGCTATAAAGTGGGTGGTGGGTGGGACGTAAAATTCCCTGTTTTCAGCCCCTAGTCCGGGCTGGGCATAGTTCGAAGGTGATTCCTCTGTGATATCGAGGGACCGCATCAAGTCTAGAGCCTCGTTTAAGAGTGAGGGTTGGACGGGTAAATGAGAGTCCACGGGGCTGACCAGGGCAACGGCCTCTTAGCCATGCTTGATGAGCGCGGGCTTTGACAGTTCGGAGCTAGAGTCCGGGGGCGAGTCCGGCCCTTCCATAACGGAGCGCACCCAGCCTGACTCCGGGCTGGCCGGAGACAAAGTCGCCTCCAGATCCCCGATTGCGAGTTTCATAGCCGAGAGTCTGGTGGGCTCCAAACTCCCATCTTTGGACCCGGCAATTTGCTGTAGATCTAAGGCCAGAGCGGTGATCGGGGCTGCGAACTCTTCGAAGATCAAATCTCCTTGGATATCAGGGACATAGTTTAGAGTCCCAAAAGAGATCCAATGACCAGGGGCATAGCTATCGATTTGTTTGAGGTGGCCAATTGAGTTGGCACGCAGAATGAAGTTGCCGAACGTAAAAATCTGGCTGGGGGGAAACTTCCCCGGAAACTACATCATTGTTGATGATCGAACGAGCCATCGATCCTTCCGTTGATGGCACAGTGGAACTCTCAATGAAAGCACCAATGTCGGTGTCAAAACCAACCGATCTCGGGTAGGGGTCCCAAACTATGCGCCTGAGGATCGAAGGAAACAGGAGACAAGGGTGACACGATGTTTACCTAGTGTAGCGACCAGACCTCAAAAAATCTGATCTCTGTGCTCCGGTGTCATCCCTGGAGCAGTCATGCTGACACCACACAATACTCGGAGGATTTATAGCAGAGTAGCAATCACACACTTATTACATCGAGTGTCTCATAAGAGAACTTATTACAATAAATATGGTTTAAGGCCATCTAATAACGATAACAACGGAAGGCTTGGAAGATAAGTGAGTCCATCAACTCCAACGGCATCACTGAGTATAGAACCACGACCTAAAAACTCCTTAATCGTCGTCTGAAAAGTCTGCAACATTAACGTTGCAGCCCGAAAACGGGTCAGCACATGGAATATGCTGGCAAGGTAACACATAGAGAGTAATGGAATGAAACAGCTATACTATATGCATATTTGGCTGGTGGAAAGCTCTATGGTTATAGTTTTGCGTAAAGCCAATTTTTCCCTACTTCAAAGGAATAGATTTATTTAACTATCATGGTAGTTGTTAAACATTGAGAATGGTTGACAGCATTCTCAATCCCAATTAAGCATCATCATTAAAGAAAACCCAACAAAATTACTTTAGAGTAACATGTTGAGATTCACATGATAATCCAAGTACTAGATACTCAAGATGTCCATAACCGGGGACACGGCTAATCATGATTAGTTTATTACACTCTGCAGAGGTTTGCGCACTTTTCCCCACAAGACTCGATCGCCTCCGTCTGGTTTCTCGCACTACATGGTGTTTGAGAAAACGGATGACCGAGACATAGTCTTTCAGAAGCGCTAGCACCTTACGATCGGGTAGACCGTACCACCTACATCCCCTACATCTGCTAGTCTACCACTGTAAGAGTTCGCACGACTTAGTCAACTATGCTAGAGCCCATAATAGCTTGTGGCTGCACACGGAAGTTTCTAGTATGAATAGTCTCATGATCCCTTTGAGCTTGGGTGGCGGTCCAAAAGAAAATAGGCAAGTCCTGGAATACCCAGGTGCCTCAATCCACCCAGATGTGTGTTTAAGTTGCCACCTTAGATAAACCATTAATTAACAAACTCACATCTATCATGGATATCACTCACCCAATCCACATCTACTAGCATAGCATGGCATAATAAGCAAACGTAGAAGTAACTCCCAAAGGTTTGATAATAAACAGGTAATAGGTACTACCTCAACTACTTCCCATCCCACAATTTAATTAGATCCTAATCATGCAATGTGTGAGGATTGATCTAATGCAATAAAACTGGGTAGTAGGAAAGGTATGATCAAAGTGTTACTTGCCTTGCTGATGATCCGCGAAACCTAGAGATTCGAAGTAACAGGCGGCGCACTCCGGGTATTCTATCACAGACAAACAAACAAGCATACAATAAGTACTCATCTAATGCATGGGTAAAACGCAAATAAGAGATCTAACCAGAAGGTTCAACTTAAGAACTCCGGTTGGCAAAAAGAATCAAATCGAACGAAGCAACGAAAGTCAAACGGCGAAAGAAAACAACTTCGTGCTACTAATCTGGATCTAGGGCAAATTTTACGGTAGCAAAATCTGGTTTAAGTTGGTTAAACGGATAGAGGGTTTCGAATGAAACTCCAGGCGCTTGAATCGCCTGATTCCGATAAATGAGCGAAAAGTTATACTAAAACGAAAATCGGATCAGGAATCGCGATTAGAAAAATCACGGATTTAATCCGAGAAAAAGAAAAACGACGAACGTTCGCTAGAACGAACGAACGGACGAACGCTCACTGTTTAAATAAAACGTAAAAACAGATCTATTTAAAAAACCAAATCTAAAAAAAATTAAAAAAACCGACGAAAAACTAACGGTTTTTCGAGAAAAAAACGGCGGCGCGAAAATCGAGGCGGCGGCGAACCTCGGGCGGCGTGCGGCAGTGGTGTCGCAGGCACGGGGCTCGAGGCGGGGCTGGCGGCTAGGGTTTGCCCCGGCTTATAAAGCCCTGGCGGGCCGGAGTCCTAGTCAGACACGGGCCGTAGGTCAGTTGGTTTTTTTTATTACGTGCAGAATAAAAATAAAAAGAAATACTAAACGGACTCCAAAAATTCCAAAAAAAAATTTCACGGGCTTCTAAAATCAAGCCACACAAGGTGAACATTTATTTGGGACCTAAATGCAATTTTGAAAAATGCACATTTTCCTAAATTCAAATAAAACACCGAAAAACTCCGAAATAAAATCTTATTTGATTTTATTATTTGATCCTCAATATTTCTTTATTTTGGGAAAGTCATTTTATTCCCTCTCTCATATTTTTGTAATAGAAATAATTTATGATAAAATAAATAAAATCAAATGATCCTATTCTCAAAATTTGAGAAAACTCAAATATGAAAATAACGAAATCCCCAACTCTCTTCGTGGGTCATTCAGTTGCGTAGAATTACTAGGATCAACCAAAATGCAAAAGAAAATATGATATGCATAGATGATCTAGTGTATAACATTCTAAATTGAAAATTTGGGATGTTACAAACCTACCCCCCTTAAGATGAATCTCGCCCTCGAGATTCGGGTTGGCTAGAAAATAGGTGAGGGTGGTCCTTGAGCAAATCTTCCTCTTGTTCCCAGGTGGCTTCATCCTCCGTGTGGTGGCTCCACTGAACCTTGCAAAACTTTATAACCTTGCTGCGAGTAACTCGCCTGGCAAACTCGAGAATCTTAACGGGTCTCTCCTCGTAGGTCAAATCGTTATCCAACTGAATAGTTTCCAATGGCACTGTGTCTCTCAAAGGTATGTCAGCCATCTCCGCGTGACACTTCTTCAACTGGGATACGTGGAACACATCATGAACTCCTGACAATTCTTTCGGCAATTCCAACTTGTTGGCCACTTCTCCCATACGCTCCAAAACTCGTATGGTCCTACAAATCGTGGCGCTAACTTCCCTTTAACTCTAAAATGCTTTGTTCCCCGAAGTGGAGATACTCGAAGATAAGCTCTATCTCCGACTTCGTAAACTGTCTCCTTGCGTTTAGAATCTGCATAACTTTTCTGTCTGGATTGAGCTACCTTGAGCCTATCGCGAATCAATTTCACCTTCTGTTCAGACTCTTTAATCAGGTCAGGTCCAAACAACTGGCGGTCTCCAACTTCGTCCCACGACAACGGTGTCCTGCACCTCCTTCCGTACAAAGCTTCAAAAGGGGCCATCTTCAAACTGGCTTGGTAACTATTGTTGTAAGAGAACTCTGCATATGGCAAATTATCGTCCCAACTAGATCCGTAATCTAGTGCACAAGCTCTCAGCATATCCTCTGCATATGGCAAATTATCGTCCATCTGTCTGTGGATGAAAAGCTGTACTGAATTCCAACCTGGTACCCAAAGTTTCATGCAACTGCTTCCAGAACTTTGAGGTAAACTGGGTTCCTCTATCTGATACGATACTCCTCGGAACTCCATGCAAACATACGATCCTGGTCATGTATATCTTTGCCAACTTAGCACTGGTGTAAGTGGTCTTTACCGGGATGAAATGAGCTACTTTCGTCAATCGATCAACTACAACCCAAATCGAGTCATAGCCTGAACGAGTCCTGGCAATCCCGTGATAAAATCCATGCCTAACTTATCCCACTTCCATTCGGGTATCGGCAATGGTTGTAACAACCCTGCTGGCTTCTGATGCTCTGCCTTTACTCTCTGACATACATCACAAATTGCTACATACTCCGCAATATCCTTCTTCATTCCGGTCCACCAGAAAATATCCTTCAAATCCAAATACATCTTGGTATTTCCTGGGTGAATTGAATATGGTGAATCGTGTGCCTCTTGCAAAATCAACTTCCTGATCTCCAGGTCATTGGCCACGTAAACACGGTCTTCAAACCATAGCGTGTCGTGCTCATCCTCCCGAAATCCCTTTGCTTTTCCTTTGCTAAGTTTCTCCTTTATAGCGGCAATCTCCTTGTCATTCCTTTGAGCTTCTCTGATTCTATCCATCAATGTTGACTGAATCTCTGCTACATAGCCTCTCGGAACTATTTCCATACATAGTTCACGAAGATTTTCTGCTAACTCCTTGGGTATTTCTCCCGTCATTAATGTATTGACATGGCTCTTACGGCTTAATGCGTCAGCTACTACATTAACTTTTCCGGGGTTTAATGCAATCTCATATCATAATCCTTCATGAGCTCCAACCATCTCCTTTGTCTGAGATTCAACTCCTTCTGTGTGAAAATGTACTTCAAACTCTTATGATCCGTGTACACCTCACAATGATTTCCAATGAGGAAATGCCTCCATGTTTTCAAAGCATGCACTACGGCTGCTAACTCCAAATCATGCATGGCATAATTCAACTCATGAGGTTTCAGTTGTCTTGAGGCATATGAAACAACTCTCCCTTCCTGCATAAGCACTGCTCCAAGTCCTCGACGTGAAGTGTCGCAATACACCTCATAATCTTTGGTCTGGTCTGGCAAAATCAACACTGGTGAGGTAACCAAACGTTTCTTCAACTCCTGGAAACTAGCCTCACATTCCTCCGTCCATATGAACTTGGTATCTTTCTTCAACAACTCAGTCATAGGCTTCTCAATCTTTGAGAAATTCTCAATAAATCTCCGGTAGTATCCTGCGAGTCCAAGAAAACTCCGGATCTCTCCAACTGTTGTTGGGGCTTCCCACTTGGTCACGATATCAACTTTAGTGGGATCAACTGATATACCTTATCTAGATATAACATGTCCAAGGAATCCTACTTCCTTCAACCAAAACTCACATTTGCTGAACTTGGCATATAATTGATGTTCTCTGAGCTTTCCAAGTACCAAACGCAAATGCTCCTTATGCTCCTCTTCATTCTTCGAATATACCAGGATATCATCAATGAACACTACAACAAACTTATCCAAAAAATCCATAAATACTTTGTTCATCATGTTCATAAAATATGCGGGTGCGTTAGTCAGACCAAATGACATAACGGTATACTCGTATAGCCCGTACCTGGTGGTAAAAGTTGTCTTAGGTATATCCTGTTCTCGAATCTTCAACTGGTGGTATCCTGATCGCAGATCGATCTTGGAAAATACCTTAGCTCCTTGCAATCGATCAAACAGATCATTAATCATTGGTAGTGGGTACTTGTTCTTGATTGTTACTTCATTCAATCCTCGATAATCAACAACCATCCTTAATGATCCATCCTTCTTCTCCACTAGAAGTACTGGAGATCCCCAAGGTGAAGAACTTGGGCGAATATATCCCTTATCCAGTAACTCCTTAATCTGCTTCTTAATCTCCACCAAATCCTTTGCTGGCATCCTATATGGCCTCTTTGATATTGGCCCTGTGCCTGGCAATAGCTCAATCAAAAACTCAATATCTCTATCCGATGGCATGCCTGGCAACTCCTCTAGAAATACTTCAGGGAAATCCCTTACCACTGGTACTTCCTCCTGCACAACTCCTGTTAGGCAATTTACTTGAGTCCTCTTTGGCACATGTCGGGATACATACTTGATCCTTCTCCCTTCTGGGGTGGTAAGCAAAATTGACATACTAGCACATTCAATATTCCCTTCATACTTTGATAACCAATCCATGCCTAATATCACATCCAATCCTTGGGATTCCAATACTATTAGGTCTGAGGGAAAAATATAGTTACCAATCCTTAATGGTAACCGATCACACCATAGACTAGCCATATATTCTGCTCCAGGCGAGGTTACTAACATGGGGGACCTTAGGGCTTGGGTTGATAGGTTATACTTATCCACAAATCCCCTTGAGATGTATGAATGCAATGCACCAGTATCAAAAAGAACGAGTGTAGTAAATGACTTAACCAAAAACTTACCTATTACTGCATCAGGCTAAGCTTCAACCTCCTCCACACTAACGTGGTTCACCTGTCCTCTGTTGAAAGGGTTCGGCTTCTTCCCAGAACTTCCATTGCCATTTTGGCTTTCAGGACATTCATTGGCATAATGTCCGGCCTTCTGACACTTAAAGCAAGTGACTTGGCTCAGGTCTTTCTTGGCTGGGGTTGATGGGTTGGTGCGATTCTGGCCGTTGCTTCCTCCATTGCCATTACCATTCTTGGTGCCATTTTGATTGTGTGAGCTACCTCCTCCATGGGTATGCTGAAAATGTCCTCCCAGTCTAGGGGTAAAACGTGACTTCTGCTGAGCTCCTGAATTGTACTTCCCTTGTCCATACTTCCTCTTGCGATTCTCAATTTGCTGCTGCTTCCCTTCAATCATAAGAGCACGATCTACCAACTCCTGGTAGTTGTTGAAGGTTGCTACCATCAACTGCATGCTCAACTCATCATTCAGTCCTTCCAGAAACTTCTCCTGCTTAGCTGCATCCGTAGCGACGTCATCTGGTGCATAATGTGCTAACTTACTAAAATCCTCCACATACTGGCCAACTGTCCGTCTTCCTTGGCGCAAGTTGCGAAACTCACGCTTCTTCATGGCCATAGCTCCTGCTAAAACATGGGCAGTACGAAAAGCCTGCTGAAACTAGTCCCATGTGATAGTGTCGACAGGGAAAGTGGCTGTGAAATTCTCCCACCATGATGCCGCGGGTCCTTCTAGATGATGTGCGGCAAACTTCACCTTCTCCGCATCTGTGCATCCTGCTGTGGTTAACTCCCTAGCTGTCTTGCGGAGCCAATCATCTGCTACTATCGTCTCGGTGCTACTGGAGAACACTAGCGGATTCAGCCTAAGAAAACGGGCTAAGTGGTCAACAGGTGGTGGTGGTGGTGGGTTGTGGTTGTTGTTCCCCTGATTCTGATTCTGAACTAGCAACTGCATCAATGTGTTCTGCTGCTGGATCAACTGGGTGAGCTCCGGTGGGAAGGCAAATCCGGGGTCACGTCTCGGAGGCATCTGAGGGTTTAGAAAAGATGAGATGTAAGAATAGAGGGGGTCTAAAGAGAAAACACTACCCATATGCACATGAGGCAAAAGCAAACAATTCACTTCATTCAATCAAACAAGGGCACACAATCGATCTAACTATCGCAAAAGTGCTCGCACTACTATATTTACATGGTGGACTACTACTACTGATGAGGTGGTCTACTAGAAATATTCTTCGGTTGTAGACTCCATGATATCTGCTCCAGCTTCATCAACATATTCATCATCTCTACTATGTGGATCCGAGCTGGTGCCGTCGATGATGATGTAGTCTTCCGGGCTAATCTCCTTGGGTTCTTCATCTTCATCTACTGGCGTAGGGCCTCCCATAAATACTGCTAGCTTCATAGTTAGGTCGGCATTCTTATCCACCAATACTTCAATTTCCTCTTCATAATCTTCACGTGTAGCCTTGAGTTATTCCTCCAGTTCCTTGATTCTTGTCCTTACCTTCTTCAGATCTATCATGTCGATGCACATCTGGTTCTCCTGTCGTCGAATGTGCTGGTTTAACTCCTGGATAAAAGCTGCGATTGATCTATCCTTCCTGGTGCTGATCATCTCCCAGTGTTCATCTCGGCGCCCACAAATCTGGTAGATAGTATCCTTGAGATCCTTGCGGTAGACTTCTCCAATGCGTCCCATGGCAATGTGAGCTGCCATGCTCTTTCCTAGACTCCAAGTTGGTACATCAAAAAATACTCTATGGGCTCAGTGACTGGCATGAACGTCCTTACTGGAACTTGAACTTGAATCATCCAGCGCTCTTCTTCAGGTAAAGTGGCATTGTAGGTTCCGGTGAAGCTTGGTACTCCTATATTCAGGTATCTAGTGACTTCCTTCAAGTGACGTCCAAAGGGTGTATCTTCATCCGGTTGCGTGAACTTGTTCCTTGCATCCGCCCTCCTAAAGAGTAGAAAAGATGAGAAGTCAGAAGAGAAGAGAGTGAAAAGTGATCTAGGTCTTTAGCTTAGTGTCCGTGTCCTACAGTCAGCGTGTGCTCTGATACCATCTCTGTAGCAACCAGACCTCAAACAGTCTGATCTCTGTGCTCCGGTGTCATCCCTGGATCAGTAATGCTGACACCACACAGTACTCGGAGGATTTATAGCAGAGTAGCAATCACACACTTATTACATCGAGTGTCTCATAAGAGAACTTATTACAATAAATATGGCTTAGGTCCATCTAATATCGATAACAGTGGAAGGCTTGGAAGATAACTGAGTCCATCAACTCCAACGGCATCACTGAGTATAGAACCACGACCTAAAAACTCCTTAATCATCGTCTGAAAAGTCTGCAACATTAACGTTGCAGCCCGAAAACGGGTCAGCACATGGAATATGCTGGCAAGGTAACACATAGAGAGTAATGGAATGAAACAGCTATACTATATGCATATTTGGCTGGTGGAAAGCTCTATGGTTACAGTTTTGCATAAAGCCAATTTTTCCCTACTTCAAAGGAATAGATTTATTTAACTATCATGGTAGTTGTTAAACATTGAGAATGGTTGACAGCATTCTCAATCCCAATTAAGCATCATCATTAAACAAAACCCAACAAAATTAATTTAGAGTAACCTGTTGAGATTCACATGATAATCCAAGTACTAGATACTCAAGATGTCCATAACAGGGGACACGGCTAATCATGATTAGTTTATTACACTCTGCAGAGGTTTGCGCACTTTTCCCCACAAGACTCGATCGCCTCCGTTTGGTTTCTCGCACTACATGGTGTTTGAGAAAACGGATGACCGAGACATAGTCTTTCAGAAGCGCTAGCACCTTACGGTCGGGTAGACCGTACCACCTACATCCCCTACATCTGCTAGTCTACCACTGTAAGAGTTCGCACGACTTAGTCAACTATGCTAGAGCCCATAATAGCTTGTGGCTGCACACGGAAGTTTCTAGTATGAATAGTCTCATGATCCCTTTGAGCCTGGGTGGCGGCCCAAAAGAAAATAGGCAAGTCCTATCAATCCACCCAGATGTGTGTTTAAGTTTCCACCTTAGATAAACCATTAATTAACAAACTCACATCTATCATGGATATCACTCACCCAATCCACATCTACTAGCATAGCATGGCATAATAAGCAAACGTAGAAGTAACTCCCAAAGGTTTGATAATAAACAGGTAATAGGTACTACCTCAACTACTTCCCATCCCACAATTTAATTAGATCCTAATCATGCAATGTGTGAGGATTGATCTAATGCAATAAAACTGGGTAGTAGGAAAGGTATGATCAAAGTGTTACTTGCCTTGCTGATGATCCGCAAAACCCGGATATTCAAAGTAACAGGCGGCGCACTCCGGGTATTCTATCGCAGAGAAACAAACAAGCATATAATAAGTACTCATCTAATGCACGGGTAAAATGCAAATAAGAGATCTAACCAGAAGGTTCAACTTAAGAACTTCGGTTGGCAAAAAGAATCAAATCGAATGAAGCAACAAAAGTCAAATGGCGAAAGAAAAAAACTTCGTGCTACTAATCTGGATCTAGGGAAAATTTTACAGTAGCAAAATCTGGTTTAAGTTGGTTAAACGGATAGAGGGTTTCGAGACGAAACTCCAGGCGCTCGAATCGCCTGATTCCGATAAACGAGCGAAAAGTTATACTAAAACGAAAATCGGATCAGGAATCGCGATCAGAAAAATCACGGATTTAATCCGAGAAAAAGAAAAACGACGAACGTTCGCTAGAACGAATGAACGGACGAACGCTCACTATTTAAATAAACCGGAAAAACCGATCTATTTAAAAAAAACCTAATCTAAAAAAACTAAAAAAACCGACGAAAAACCGACGGTTTTTCGGAAAAAAAACGGCAACACGGAAAGGCGGCACGCGAACCTCGGGCGGCGTGCGGCGGCGGCGGCGGGCGGCGAGGCGGCACGGCGGCACGGGGCACAGGGCTCGAGGTGGGGCTGGCAGCTAGGGCTTGCCCCGGGTGGGCTGCCCCGGCTTATAAAGCCCTGGCGGGCCGGAGTGCTAGTCGGACACGGCCCATAGGTCGGTTCGTTTTTTTATTACGCGTAGAAGAAAAATAAAAAGAAATACTAAACGGACTCCAAAAATTCCGAAATAAATTTTCACGGGCTTCGAAAATCAAGCCGCACAAGGTGAACATTTATTTGGGACCTAAATGCAATTTTGAAAAACGCACATTTTTCCTAAATTCAAATAAAACACCGAAAAACTCCGAAATAAAATCTTATTTGATTTTATTATTTGATCCTCGATATTTCTTTATTTTGGGAAAGTCATTTTATTCCCTCTCTCATATTTTTGTAATAGAAATAATTGATGATAAAATAAATAAAATCAAATGATCCGATTCTCAAAATTTGAGAAAACTCAAATATGAAAATAACGAAATCCCCAACTCTCTCCGTGGGTCATTGAGTTGCGTAGAATTTCTAGGATCAACCAAATGCAAAATAAAATATGATATGCATAGATGATCTAGTGTATAACATTCCAAATTGAAAATTTGGGATGTTACACCTAGGTTCGGGCCCTCTTAATGGAGGTAAAATCCTACGTCATGTTTGATTGTATTTGATGGGTATAGGGGTTACAAGAGTCGATCTACCTCAAGATCGTAATGGCTAAACCCTAGATGTCTAGCCTACGTGATTTGTCTTAGCCTCTATGGACTAAACCCTCCGGTTTATATAGACACCGGAGGGGTCTAGGGTTGTACATAGTCGGTTTACAGAGAAAGGAAATAACACATCCGAATGCTAGGCTTGCTATCCACACAAAGGTGAGTCCCATCCGGACACGGGGAAGGGTTTTCTTCCTTATATCTTCATGGCCCATAAGTCCGGCCCATATCAAATAGCCCGGACACCCGAGGAGCCCTTAGTCCAGGACTCCCAATGCTCTGTCGTGAAGAAGATCTTCATGAAGACGGCTTCACCGAGAACTTCAAGTTTGACTCTAGGCCTCCTCAAAATGCAAGCTGGTGTCGCACTCCCTCAATTGAAGATTCTGAGCATTCATCTTCGGTTGCAACTGTTGTTGCCCGAGTCGTCAATGAAGAACACGACGCCACTTCACCAACCTTAACTGCACTGCATCATGATACTATGTCAGGCCCCTCTGCACCACCAAACTCAAACGGTGACCTTGCTCCAACTTCTACTCCTGCTGGGAACGAGTAGATACTCTATGTCTTCCAACCTTTTTGGTCATTACTGACAAAAGGGGGAGAAGCATATGAGTTGATAGTCTTCAAGCGGGTCCATATGGATGTGCTAAGTTCTTGCAACTCTCATTTTGAAACTATTTGGCTTTTGAGTTGTAACACTTAAACTCGATGGTCGTCTGCTACCTTTTACTGTTACTTTGTGATGCAATTCTGCATGAAGTCATTTTGCAGATGCCCGTTTTTCATTGTGCATGTCATTATCTTCGTTATTCTTATATATGCATGATGAATTGTCTTTGTAAGTTGAAGAGGATCTCCACAGAGTAAAACCTGCCATGTGCATTTGCATTCAAAAGCAAACTATTTATATGCACATCTTCCGGGGGAGCCTATTGATACTTATGAAGACAATGCCTTAATCCTTAACTTTCACATACTTTTATCCCCGTTGAAAACTTCAACCAGTTTTTCATCAATCACCAAAAAGGGGGAGATTGTAAATGCATTTAGTGCCACCCCTAGTTGGTTTTGGAGTATTGACGACAAACTTGGTTGAGGGACTAATGTGTCTGTGAGAATTGCAGGATAACACAGGTAGTAGTCCCTTATTGATTCAATTTACCTACCAGAGATGACCCCTACAAATGTGTGAAGACATTGAAGACAATGGTGGTTTGTGAAGACATTCACAGTGAAGATTATGACATGAGAAGACATTCATGTGAATACTATGGAGTGCGAAGACATAGTTGTTTTGTAGTTTCCTTTTCTTCTTTGTTGAGTCATAGGAACCACTGTACTGTTAAGTGGGGTCCAAGTGAACAAAGTAAGAGTGACTGAAGTGATGCTCAACCAAAATCCTATGTCTTAGAGCGAAGACAATGAGAGCAAATCGTGTCCAAAGCGGGATGAGTCAGCTTTACTTCTAGCCCAAGTCAAGCTGTCGCGTGTGTTTGAAATCCGACCGCTGGACACATGTCGGTTCCTTAGTGACCCAGGGTCATTTCGGACAAATCAGGTCGGGTTGCCTCCTGGCTAAAATATCCCACCCCTAGACCATAAATTAGTGGTTGCTTAGAGTTAGTGCACGGCTTTTGTCGTTTGAGAGCAACCCACCTCCGAAGCATTTGAGAGAGAGATCCTTGCGAGGACAAAGCCCAAAACACCCAGAGCAAAAGAGTGTTAGGCATCACTGAAGTCTTTCTGTCCGCGTGACCTGAAGACTTGTTACACTTGAGGACTGTGAATCCTCCAGCCGGTTAGGCGTCGCGTTCTGAGCATCCAAGAGTCATTGTGGATTGCCGATGAACGGAGTCTGTGAAGGTTTAGAAGTCTACCTTGAAGACTTACCAGAGTGATTGGGCGAGGACTGGGTGTCCTTAGCTCAAGGGGAATAAGGTGAAGACACGGTCTTCTGAGTTAAATCTC
The DNA here is from genome assembly GCF_002162155.2 of Triticum dicoccoides. NCBI lineage: Eukaryota > Viridiplantae > Streptophyta > Magnoliopsida > Poales > Poaceae > Triticum > Triticum dicoccoides. Next base: position 631,723,602 of record NC_041382.1, on the reverse strand, counting down.
AGCCTCCCTAACCAGACGTACAGTTGCCACAGCAACTAGAACTAGTCTACCAAATCCCTGTCTTCACCAAGCAACTGGTTGTATCTCCCACTCCCTTTACTTTACAGTTTGTCTTCGTGAAGTCATTGCCTACTTCTCTAATCTGATTGACTTCACTAAGTGAAGACTATTTACTGTTTGGCTTCATATTGTCTTTCATCCTGATCCATACTACCTAGTTGTTGATAGTCTTAGTGCTTTCACTTCATTGCTTACTTGACTATGGCTGGTCTAGTGTAGTCTTCCTTCCGCTGCATATCAATAGGTCAATTTCTACTGTTTATCTTCAAAGACCTCGTGTTTTGAAGACTTTCATAAAAATCGCCCAGTCACCCCCCCTCTAGTCGATAACTAGCACTTTCAAACTAGTTGGTCTTTCTCTGATGCGCGGTCCAGGGGAAGAAATAAGCCATCGAAAGCAACCTCAGCAGACGACAGTTTGTCATCTCATTGGATGGAAAACCCTAATAGTAGCGCGGGTTTTTTGCCTAGTAGTAGCACGGGCGCTACAGCTACCTTTTAGCAGTAGCGCTAGTCTGACACGCGCTGCTGCTAAGTCAGCTATCAGTAGCGCTGGTCTGACACACGCTACTGCTAAGTCAGTTATCAAGTAGCATGGGGTTAGACCGGTGCTACTGCTAAGTACTAGCAGCGTGTGCCTTTACCCCTTGCTACTACTATTCGTTTGTATTTCATTTCTTTTGTCTTATACTGTATTTATACACCGTTATACAAGTTTTGACACGGTAGCAATTAAGTGATTCCTATATCATGATGAGTTATTATATCATCATCATCGTAATAACAAGTCCTCCTGCTCATCATCATAGTCATATAACAAGTCATCATTCTAGCATATTCTAGCACATAACTCATCATCGTAATAATGATAATAACTCATCATCGTCATCATAGTCATAACCAACACTAGCTAATTGTTCTTAGCACATGATGAGTACGAGCTAGGACCTGCTACTCTCTCTCAGGTAAAATAGTATAAAACAGGATAGCCACTAAATCTCCATTATGGAGAATAGAGATCCACTTCGCTCCAATTTGTGGGTTGCACACCATGTTGCTTCCAAGTAGTTCCCTGCGATCATTCATAACTTTTCTCCATCCTTTGATTGTGAGGTCTTCATCTCTTCGAGAAATCGAGTATGCACTGCGGTGAACCGTAGGCAGACTTGGCCGTAAGCTAATAATATTCATGTCACCTTTCATATACATCATATGAGGCACACGATCCTTCGGGAGTTTGTGTTGAAGAACATAATAATAACATGGTTAGCAATGTAGTTTAACTTAAGAAGAATGTATGCAAAAGATGCACTGGAGACATAATAATAAAAAATCTTACCATGCTATTTTCATGGATGTTACCGTAGTTCGACACATGGACTAATGGCACGTATTGAGCATAATTGGAGTTAATTTCGTAATTGCTCTTGAAAGTCTCAACATCATTAATAAATGAGACAAGATGAATTTTGTCCTCGCAAGTTAGTTCAGAGCCATAAATGTAGTAGGTTTTGACTACTACCTTTCGTATATTTGTTGAAGGATGGAAATAAGCTGTTAATTATTTTTAAATAAAAAATAAAAATAAAAAAATTGTTTGACAAACACACATAGAGGTAGAACTGGAAGCACATCGACATCCACCCAAATGTTGATATTATCTTCAATATCATCTTCAAGATGAATACCGAAGGTTATTTGCATATCCTCCTGAAATACATAGGCCTTGCATAGAGCTCTTCAATTTGAGCAACCAAAATGTGAGTGATTAACTGTATTGTAGAGCTTAACCCAAAAAGCGTAACCATGTTGAGTCTTATGGTGAGATATCTTCGTCTCCATATTGTCAGTATCTTGGAAACCGAGCTTCTCCAAGTCATACAGTCTTGCATCGCAGGGGACGATGCACTAGTTGAATAGTAAAAAATGGAAATTACACGTTGAAGTAAAGAAGCACAAGTCATGCTTAATTACAAAAAAATACTTGTAGTCGTTAATTACATACCTAAAAACATCGAGCGTCTCATCTAGCTTGATGGTGAAGAGCCTACCGTTTTCCAGGTGATGCATGTTGCACATACCTCGGTCGTCGCCGCAGTAATCGCACTCAGGATCCTATCATCGCCAGACATTTTAGGAACTCAACAATTATCAGGAACTTAACACACATATCACTATTCGGCACAGGTTGACTTTTGGTCTGTCGAGTCATCCTTGAAAACTCTCATCTCACGTGGTGTATATGATGGTCACTCCCCCTCTGATATATTCGACCGTTGGTGATGGTCGCTCCTCCCTTCGTTCTCACAATAGTTGCAGTAGTGGGTCTGTAACACATGCTACGGCTATCGGTTTAGCAATAGTAGGGGTTTAGTGGAACATGCTGCAACTATAGGTAGCCTGGTGGTTATTGTGGGGACCACTTAGCAGCAGCGCGGTTCGGCTTGCCCGCGCTACTGACAGGCTTACCTGTAGCGTTCTTTTCCTCCCGGCGGTGTTGTAAGTTAGTAGTAACTCGTGTTAGAGAGCCGCACTATTGCTAAGTCTCTACCTATAAGATTTACCCTAGTAGTGCTAAGAGCAACTGTAGAAGAGCCGCCATGTGACCCCATCACCATAATAAGTGCTAAATTGATGATTTTTTATATCAAAATGATAGCTTAGCACAGTCGTCATATGGCCCCCGATCGTCATAATTCATGGAGCTTGCGTCATGAACAGCCATGTAGCCTCCATATTTCAAGACTTGGGAGGTTGGTAGTTTAAGCTTCTTCCTCCTTGTGCCACAACCGGACTTTGAAGTTGTGTGACGTGCGTACATGGCTACGTGCGCCACCGTGCCCATTGATGGCGTCCACCACTCCCCCCGATTCCCCAAGAGGTTGTTTGGATGGCCACGCGGCTTCAT